>NW_027040515.1:0-600000 GCF_037179485.1 Ochlerotatus camptorhynchus | reverse complement strand
TGTGAAATTTATTGAACTTCAGGGCAGTTCGTACAGTTCGTTTTAGGAACTTCAGAACAGTTCAGAGGGTAGATCGTAAATATACTCAAAAATAGGTAGATGTTTAAATAAATTTTCAGAATTTTACTGCGGTTCTTGGATTTTAAAAGACATATACAGAACTTCAGGTAAGTTCGCTGATCTTTAGAGATATTTGCACAGCTTCAGAAAAATAGAAAAACTTCAGAATACTTCCTAAAACTTCCGGAAAGCTCAAAAATTTCTAGATAATCTTTTAATTCTTTAGAAAATTGTATAGATGTTCAGAGATATTTTCAGATATTCATTGAATCATGAAAATCTGCAGAGAAAATTACTGAACTTTCGAGAAGTTTGTAGTTTATTAGACATTTTGTGAACATCAGAGATTATTGTTGATCTTCAAAGATCTTAAATCTTCAGGGATTCAGGAACTTTGTAGATTTTTAGGAAAATTTGCAGAACTTCTGAAGAACACACAGAACTTCAAAGAAATCTGTAGAGCTACCGAGAAATTTGCAGATCGTCAGGAAAGATTGTTGATCTTTAAAGAGATTTTACCGGAGAACAGAAACAAAACTTCAGGGACGTCAGAAGGTTTGAAGACCTTGCAGAATTGAGTTGTTAACAGAAATTTTCAGAACTCAAGGAATCATGTAGATCTAGTGAGAACTTTTCCCTCTAGCTTGTCTAAAGTTGGTATCGACATCCTGGCGAAGTTTTGAAATCCATTTTCATCTTCATATCACAGCTCTTGAAGGACAAGGTGAGCCAGATGTTCCTCTGAGCAACCATTTCCTACTCCACAAAGTTCACCTTCTCTTTCTCATTTTATTTAAAATAATAAAAGCAAATACGTCTGCCGAAACTAGAGCAATTTTCCGGTAATTCATGATGGAAGTATTTACTTTTGATTCCTGATACAGTTTTGTTTTGAAATCTAAATTGACAGTTCTTTCGACATGTGCAAGCAGTGTGAACACCAGCAAACAAGGGGGTTCGACAAAGTGTGTCGAAAGTAAATTCGAGCAGATTTTTCATTATGGCGGCGGCCAAAATCAGACCAAGAAATCAGATAGTCTAAACGGACCTTAAGAGATTTTAGACATGTGAAACCATGATTTATTCTGTGTTGATCTTCCAAACGGAGTTGGACGTTTACGTTTACAAAAATAACGTCGGCTAGTTTTTTGCCTGCTTTTGACGACAAAGCGGTTTTCACTACATGCATGACGTTTCATAGGAGAAAGCTGCGTCAGCTGGTGTAGTGGTAAGCGTGATTACCTCTCACCCCAGCAGGCCTGGGTTCAATCCCAGTCGGCGCCACCGGGATGTTCTGAGGCATAACATCTCTGATCACGCCTTCGGAAATAAAGCCGTTGGTCCCCGGTTCATGAGTTGATGGGTCGATAGGTAGGGTCCAGGTGTTGGAGCTGCCTTCCTGGCGTCGGTAGCATTGGTGCTCAGCACGGAAAACAAGATCGACGGAAAACAAATCAAGGAAAAAAAAAGACATTATTTGCAAATTTTTATGAATTTTCTTTTTTTCTGCAGTGATTTTTTCTAACAAATATCTACAAACTCGTACATCTTTGACTGTCGAGTTTGGTTTGAACTTCTTATTAACATCTTTTTTCTGGATATTTGTGAACCTCAATTTTCATAAACTGCTCCCTTTTCTATACCGGTAAACGACAATGTAACATGCGTGAGTCGTATTCACGATATTTGTTTAGGTGGCGAACTCTCATTTTTACCCTGCTCATGCCCTCGATCACATTTCATAAAGGAAGCGTAAAAGAGAAAGAGATATCACAAGAAATTATTTCTACTATACCTGTTTTCTAAGACATAGAGTAGGAGTTGTTCAACCAACGACCCGATGAAACAACTTATAGAAGTTACATTCAAATTCAAAGCCCTGTTTTTCCTTGATTTCCTTGAACTTCGATGAAATTCTTTGAACTTTCTTGATGTTCTTTGACCGTCTCTGAGTTTGGCTTTTTTCCTGAAATTCTCAGATATTTCTTAAAGTTCACAGTACTTTCCTAATGTTATAAAATTTTCCCTGTGGTTCACATACCATCCTAAAGTTTGTTAAAATTTCTTCACGTTTAAAGAACTTTTACAGAGCATCATTGCAATTCATATAATGTTGCTATAGTTCACAGAACTCTCTTGAAGTTCGTAGAACTTACCAGAACGACATTGAACTCCCCAGAAGCTCACAAAACGTCCCTGACGTCGGCAGAATTTTCCTGCAGTTTATAGAGCTTCTCTGAAGATCGAAGCACATCTTTAAAGTTTTAATAAGTTTGTAGAACTTCCCTGAAGTTCAATGAACTAATCTGAAAGTTGTTGAATTTCTCTGCTTTATTGGAGGAGATTATTTAAAGTTTGCAGTACTTTCCTAAAATTCACTACAGTTCCCTATAGTTCGCAGAATTTCCTAGAAGGTCGCTGAACCTTCCTGAAAATTTCCATGGACAAAATATGGGAACTGCAATGAAGCTCTAGCAACTCTGTAGTAATTCAAGGTGAGAGCTACCTAAACTCACTGGGCAAGAGTAACTAACCTCATGTGAGTTTCATTCCTGTATTATCGGCATTATCGGTTATTTAAAAAAAAAAACTATCGTCATGGTTGCCAGAATTTATTTTCGATCTCGTCGTTGAGTCAATCATATCTATTTATTTTTAAAAATCCAATCAAATTTGCCGCCCCTCAGGATGATTAAGTGGTAAATGTCACCTTCGCCAGCTACTGAGTACAAGACACCAAACTTTCGAATACTTACTATCTCCTTTATTTAGCTCCGGTAAAAATCTTTCAGCGATCGTTGCTACTAAAGTGGCTTCATTTTTTTTTACAGAGTCGCTTTTTGAAGCACGACCAGCGAGCTATCTATTTTCTTCATGAGATTTTTTAATTTTTCCAGATTTTCTATACGATACATCCATAAAAAAAAACACTCGAAATAGGACGAAAATCAACGCCTACTATGATTACGTGGCTGTCTCGGACTGGCCTGCTCGCTTATTTCTCTTTTAGATATTGTGCTACGAACAAATATTAATTGATTTATCACAAAGTCGACAAAATCAATATGGATCTTACTTGAGAGTCAAATAAAACTTCTTTAATGCCATTTGGATTAATGCAATCAACTTTTGAACCTTATTTGACTGCATTTGTATGCTGTTGTATGGTCAATAGGCCACGCCTTCATAATCAGCTTTGTAAACTTCAAAACACTTGTTCTAAAAAAACCCAAGATGAAATATTTTAAAACCATCACAGATTTGATTGTTAGTATCAATACTGAAGAAAAATCTGAAGTTCAACAATGTTGCAAAAACAGTGCCTTCAGACATAGCGTGTGTCGAGAAGGCGTTCGAAAATGTCTGGAATGATGGTCTAGTGTGCAAGCTGCATCGATACAACTTTCCCATCTACCTCGTGAAGATAATCAAAAACTACTTGTCGAGCAGATCATTCCAGGTCTACTTGAACAATGTCCCCTCTGATACGTTCAACGTTGATGCAGGGGTCCCTGAGGATAGTCTGCTTGGGCCTATCCTATTCAACATTTTCACGTCAGACGTTCCTCCCCTGCGGGGTGGTGGTATCCTGTCTATGTTCGCAGATGACACCTCCATCATCTATAAGGGTCGAGTGATCCGTGCTTTGGGGAGTAAACTACAATCAGGTCTGGATGTTTTGTCCGGCTATTTTAAGAGCTGGAAGATTTGTATCAATGCAGCTAAAACACAAACCATTCTGTTTCCACACTCGTATTCACCTCGGCTTGTTCCGCCTGCTAGCGTCAAGATCCATCTTGATAGCACTCCCATTGAATGGTCGAGTGAAGTAGTCTACCTTGGTCTCACCCTGGATAGCAAATTGCTATTCCGATCCCATGTGGACAAGTCATCCACCAAGTGTAACATCTTGATCAGGTCGCTCTACCCTCTGATAAACAGGAAGTCCACCCTGTCCCTCAAAAACAAGCTTGCTGTCCACAAGCAAATCATTCTGCCGGCTATTGAGCCAATCTGGGAGAGTTGTGCTAAGTGCCACCACTTAAAGCTTCAGAGGATCCAAGACAAGATCATCAGAATGATCTTTAACAGTCCACCGCGAACTCGTAATTTTGAGATTCACCATCTGGCCGGTCTTCAAACACTCGAGGAGCGAAAGACTTCCACGCTGGAAAGGTTCAGAGTCGCCTGTCTGCGATCAAACCACCAGATCATTCGTGATTTGGCAACCTAGTTTAAGTGGTTAGGTGCTCAAGTATGTAGGTTATCAATTTTTTAAATTCAAACCAAAACAATCCCACAAAAGGGAATCCTATAAATTAGCGCTAAACGCAATCATCTCATTAGAATAACCAATTAACTAGAACAAATATAAAGAGCCAAAGGCTAACCAATTGAAATGTTAAATCAAATGTTGAAACATAAAAACCCAGAAAATAAATGTAAATTTTACTACTACTGCCTCAAACTCATTTTCGCTTCGGACGGTGAACGAGAAGGTAGCAACAGCAGCAGCAGCAGCAGTAGGAAGGCAGCGGTTCTTGTTTTCCACCTCGAACCTTGAGCGTCGTTCCCGTCGAGATCACTGGCTGCAGGCAGCGTCGTTAAACAACGCATTTTATCCGTCGGTTTGGCGTTACTGATAGCTCGCCCACGCATACTAGCCCCACTATATTAGGTAGGGGAAAATTTCCGTTATCTGATGGTAGTGCTAGCATGCGTGGGTGAGCTACCAGTAACGCCAAATCGACGATCAAATGCGTTTACAAAAGCTGATACGTCCCTTCGAAAAAGTAATATAGTTAAATTTTACTCGCCACTGTCTTAGAAGTAAAATAAGGCCCGTCCATAAATGACGAAGATTTTTTTGGACCAACTAACCCCCCCCCCCCTCGTAGCGTGTTTTGATATACTTACTACATGGCCCGTCACAACTTCTGAAACCCCTGTCCCCCCCTTAACTACTACGTTATTTATGAGAGTTCCCTAAGCATTGGGAAAACAGTGAAATCAGTGCCATGTCTCAACAACGTTCCTATTTTAATATTTAGGTTGGATTTCCTCAGAACGCTGTAAAAAAGCCCACAAAAACTGGTTTGACATTTATGCGAAATTTCGGTATTGATCGTGAATATCTCGCGATCAGAACATTTGAGCTTAAAATCCTTCATTCACTTCTCGGTACATCTTTTATCTACCGATTGAATTGAAAAAAATACTAAATATTATTTTTTTAGATTTCGTGCGTTTTGTGAACGCACATCCATTATTTTGCATAAGAAAACGGGGTGTTTTTGTGGTGGAAAAAAAAAGAATTTCCCTACATAGATTACGCACTGCAATTATCAGACGTTACCTTTTCGATTAGCTATGTAAGTCCATCCTACTTGGAAAATTATGCTATAGAACGGTTTATAAAATCCAAAATCCCGAATTGTATGGCTGATGGGGGCGAGGGGCATAACAAGCCGTTCGATTGCATAATTCTACAAGTAGAAGGGACTTATAATGCTATTCTCTATCGTCAGGTTGTTCTGCAGTGCTAGGTACTGAAATTCGATGATCGATTTTAGCTAAGCTAAGCAAAACAATTCAAGCTGAACTTGCATTATGTCCTAAGTAACATTGATCGATTCTCTTCGTCGACTTTCTCCTTGTAAAGACATTCCTCAAAGGCTCGGTATTACCAAGGCGGAGGCGGCGGGTTCGATTCCCGGTCCGGTCGAGGGAATCTTTTGGGTTGGAGATTGTCTCGACTTCTATGGGCATAGAGTATCCTTGTGCTTGGCACACAATATACAAATTCATGTATTGGTATTGGCATCGAAAGCTCTCAATTAATAATCGTGGAAGTGCATTTAGAACACTAATTTAAAAGCACGCAATAAGATAATATGCACACTAAGCAATAAGCTTGAAATTCGAATAGGTAGAAGGTATTTTCAGCACACAGATCGATAAAAGAAGCTTTTATCTAGCATCTAATACCAGCTGGGTGATACGCCGCCATATTATTGAAACCAACATCTGAAACGTCACAATTTAAGAGTGAACTGCAAAAATGGCGTGGCTGAATTGTCTTATTTTGATCAAATGAAATTTATTACCCTTTTATGTCATACACACTAAGAAATAATTACTTTTACACGAGACGTAATCCATATTGGATGTAAATCATGGAACGTAAACAAATATTTCATGTAAAATTAAGTGTTCTCAAACCGAAACATAAGCAACTCGACGAAGAGAACGTTTGATTGAATTGATTTTCTCGTTTCTTTCAACTGATTCTTATGTCAAAAGGGCCGCTCACATGTGTCGGTCTCAGGGAACCGAAATTTACATGTCTTTTTCGAAGTGTGTATAAATGGTTGACTTCGTGGTAGAAAATCAGAAAATAATGCTTTATGAGTTCTAAGTTTATTTTTCACAAAATGTACGCAAAAATATTAAGAATATCTAAAATATCAGTGAGCTGTCACAATTCGCGGGCCCACAGCGATGTTAGCTCTTGTGAAGGCAAGGCAAACAAGATAGGGTTGCCACCTAGCTGTCTAATACTACAAGCACAACAAGAAACGGTTATGTGCTCAAGTTATTAACGAATGAGAAAGTCGAAGAAGAGAATCGATCAATGTTATACTTAGGACCTAATGCAATGTTCAGCTTGAATATTATCTGAAATTTGTTCAATGTAGTGCTGTAGCCTGTAACAGGTATTGTCTGTCAAAGGCAACAGCATACGCACCGAGATGTGTTAATCCAAGTGAGTTATTAACCAAAGAGAGAATCCATCATCGCGGTTACGCCCTTATGCATGCTCACTGTCGAATTTGTAATCTGTGATAGACAGGAAAGTCACCTTTTTCCCACCACAGAAACGCCCAGTGTTCTTATCCCAAATGATGCATGTGCGTCTACAAAACGCAAACGAAATCTTTAAGAAACAGCAATATTTATAAATGTTTTGCTCAATCGGTAGATAAAAGATGCACCGAGAACTTATTGGAGGGATTTATTGCTAATCGAGATATTCCCTATCAACTACGAAATGTTGCATAACATTGATACAAAATTGTGCGTTCCGTTTTTATGTGTGCACTTTTTTAGCGTTTTGAAGTTGAATTCCTGGAACCTTATTTCTGATCACATAAAAATTTCAAGAGCACAAATATCAGCTCTCACAAAACTTATAACAAAGAAACTGAAACTCCACATTTGCTGCAGTGCAGTGCACAAGTAGTTTCAATTTCATGAGTGATGTCACAACCGTCCAAGATTTGTGCCCTAGAAATCTTGAAATCATTATTGGACGCTGCAATGAATCACCTGAAGAAAGCCTTACTCATATATGATTGTAATTTAGGAACCAAATTCAATAGAATATATATTCGCTTTTTTATGAGGTCCTGAATTTAACCTTAAACTTGGTAGGAAATCCATAATATGTACATAGGAAAGAAATCATAGGTTACTTCTCTGCCCTGTGCGGCATAACAGTCCCATTAGCATTTTTGGCGATTATGAGTTATACATTGGAATCGATTGTCAAGTACCATCACTTTACAATGTACACGAAAAAAATCCTACTTTGTTCAGAAAATGTCGCGAAAAATAACAAAACTATGTTGTCCCATCCATAAGAGCCCATGGAGAAAAAAATCTTCAACAGCGTTTTTCTCAGCTTGCTGTTTTAACGAATGGGACAACTATGCTGAAAAGGGCAGTTCTACTGTACCGTATGCGTGATAATGTTTGCACCATTGAGCAATGTCAAAATTAAAAAAATTCTCAAAAATTTAGTTTTCGAGTTTTTTTTAATTATTCAAAGGGGGGTTGTTTCTCAGAGTCTTAAACTATGTTAATCATCGATCGAGTTTCCACTTGCTGCAATTACGGCTTCCACACGCTTTCGGAATGCACGGCAGTTTCTAATAATGTAGTCTCTCCAGGAACGGGTCAATGTTTGTCTGAGGCTTGCTGTACTCGGGTGGGGTTTAGAACAGGTCTTGACCTTCATGACGCGCCATATTGAGTATTCCAGCAGATTAAGATCGGGGCTGGATAGCGGCCACATTTCCTTCGCCCAGAACGGAAGATGTTCCTGCAACCACTTCTGAGTACGGTTCGAGGTGTGGCACGGAGCCCCAACTTGTTGAAATACAACATTTGGCTTCGGACCCTAACTGTTCTTTGATCCACGGAAGAACATACTTACTTAAAATCCCGATGTAGACCTCCGTGTTGACCTTGTCGCCTTCTGGAATGAACACCAGGTCCATTTTTTGCCATCGGAAGCCACCAATCCAAACACCATAACGCTAGCAGGATGCTTGGTCAGATACACGTCCTTGTGCTCGTCGGCCACGTCTTTTACCGGAAGAGAACTAATATACCGGTTGGTTCTGGAATTTGATACGGGATCGACGGTAAACATGCTCTCGTCGGTGAACAGGATTACCGGATTTTTTCGCTTAAGGAAGTTCAAGATTTTCTGGCATCGTTCGACTCGTAGCTCCCGGAGGCGGTTGGTAATCATGTGAGTTTTTTTTCCGTGCCCTCGACTTCGCCCCGCAATCTTCCTTTACGATCTTCCGTGCCGTTAAGTCACTGATCCCGTGTTCCTTTGCCATTTTCCTTATTATCACCCGAATCTTCCTTTTGATAGCAGCGATAACCCTCGGAACCCGAGCTGATTTCGGACGAACTGTGGCCACCTTCGCGGATAGTTGTCCTTTCTTTTCTCGGTCTAAAACCCTTTTGACGGTCCACCGGGACACTCCCACCGCGATTGAAATGTCTTTTTGCGACATTTGCGCGTGGGACAAATTACGAATACGCTGCCACTTCGTCATGGTGCAACCATAGAGGTAACTCTAAGACTAGTAGGTCCCAGGGGGAACGACACTTCAAGATTATCCCATTTTTACCCAAATCTCTCATAAAATTTTCAACGTGCACAAAATTTGAATCCATCACATCTATTCTTTCTATTCCCAACTTATCCCTTCTGCATGCACACAAATTATCAAGCAAGCCGTGCAGTTTCTCGCAGTTTTTAGGTCGACCGCGAAGCACTCTGCCATAATCGCTGTCAGTTTTCAACGATCTCATTAAAATAAACGATGGACCGGACCACTCGTTCATAATCGGTCACGGGGACAAAAGCATCAAGCGCATCATGGAGGAGACGGCAACGCACATCCACTTTCCGGGGCTTAAAACAATTGAATCCGACGGAAAAGAGCAACCAGGTGTCGGTGTATAGTAGCTTGGAAGGTGCCAAACTGCTGATCAGCCCCGGGAAAAGCCTCACCGGACAATGGAACCGCCTTTGTCGAACAGGTGGAATGAGAATTCATTTTTTCTACTCGGCCCAAGTTGTACTCTTGGCTGGGGTTGGTCATGAGTTTGAGAAGGAAGCCGCCCGGTGGCTGATGGAATTTCTGTGCGCGAATTTTGCAAATCAAATTCCCGTCCAAATAGAGCTGGGATATTAACCGGAACCTAGTGATCGATCGCCACCAGCCGTTCCTTCTTACTTTACGGAGAGTATTTACTTATACACTTGTTTTTCTTCCGCTGCACCTACATAGATAGAAACGGGCAAGGCTGACAGCCACCAAATCTGACAATAAATCAATCAATATTATTATTTGTTATTTAATACAATCATGGAAAACACATTTTGTTGCTTGACATAAATATCGACTAACATTTGAAAATGGTCTAAAATGTTGATTTTTCATAATTAATATTTTGTGATTCGCATTAACTTAAGAACGTCTGGACTTAGGAAAAAAGTAGAAGGGTCTGTGCCTAGGGGCACGAACGGAAGCTTGACGTAGGACCGCTAGTGGACGGAAAAAATGTGAACATTTAGTTCTTTTAATTGATCAATCATCAATTATCTTAACTCTTTCCGTTTTTTATTTGTAAGCGTATCAAATTTGTAGTATTTATTTCAAAGAGAAAGTTGATGAAGAGAATCCAAGGGACTGTCAACTTGAGTATTTTCGATTCATCTACTTTAAAAGGTGTATTTTGAATTTTTTGTTATATATGAATTTTCAAGTTTTGTGCATTTTGGTATTAAAGTGTATTCAATTCACCCCTCACAGGATTTCCTTCCAAATTATATGAATGGGACGGGGCGAAAAGTAACGTTTGTGCAGAATATGTAAAAAAGGAGGGACTTCGAGAGATTGAACTCTGAGAGCTAATTTTCTCGCAAATTTGATTTTTTTTTTTATTTTTTATTTTTATTTTTTTTATTTATTTGAGAGGGAAAAGCCCACTTCAGAAGGACCAAACTTGCCCCTTCTCAAGTGGGCGGAAAACCTCTTCTTTTCGTATCAACAGATAACATAAAATCCTACAGATACATATATACTTAAACTTAATCAGAAAACATTTATCTTTACTTAATCAGGATGATAAAACATTATAAAATAAATACTTTAGGCTAGCACGGGAAGCATTGAAGTCAAAAAAGTTATAACATTTATTGAAAATTTTACACATGCTAGTAATTGGTTCATTTGCAATTGCATAAAGGAAGAGTGGGTTCGCAAATTGACTCGTCTTATATTAATGTTAAGCTGTTGCAAAAGTGGACAACAGTCAATATCCGAACGCAGGAGATCGGCGATGAAGACAGCCTTAGCAACGTCACGGCGAGCACTGAGAAGTTATAGGCTCAGCAAGTTATAACGACTTATTTATTGGCTTTCTGGGGACTGAATATACATCCAAAGCGAATGATTCCCACTTCTCTCAAATTCTATATCAAGAACAACATGTGAAAAGGGCATACAAGCTTTTTGTAAACAAACCTTCTTATGCCCTTTTCTCGCCACCCTTTTGACACCAACGCAGACCATTAACATTAGCGGGTAGGGGAAGCTTTCCCCTTCCCGATGATGTTGTTGGTTTGCGTGGGCGACCCTCGGTTGGTGAGAAAAGGGCCTACAAAGGTTTGTTTACAAAAAGCTTGTATGCCCTTTTCACATGTGGCTCTTGATATGTATTTTTAACACTTCCTACTAGCGTGTTCTGGAAAATGGTCGAACGATGATTAATCTCATCAATACATTCGGGCCTACAATTCCACACCTTCTATAGAGACCAGGTTGAGCCTTGATAGCTAGCTGCTTGCGGGAACTGATGACCTTGACAAATGTCCAAATAATACTCTTAAGAAATTTATGGTGGTCCTGAAAAGGACCGTTTTGTAGTGATGGTTGAGTAATGCTGAGTTGAGCACGACGAGCTACTGATTCCGATCCTAGCCTAGCGATGGGACTTCTTCCTCCTTCTCCTATGGTTGCTCATATGAGCTCTGCAGCTCGCTGCTTGCAGTAAGCCTTTCGTTGTTGTTGTTGTTGTTGTTGAAAGCACTCCTGCTGTTGCTGATGCTGCTGCTACTACTGCTGCTGCTAGACTGGACACCAGAGCTGCCAGGTGGTTTTATAAAAAATCTGTATCCACTCTATTAAAAAATCTGTATTTTCTGTATTGACGATTTTTTTCTTAATTAATCATGTTTTGTTGTTTTACAAATACAGTGCATACAAAATAACCTAAAAAGTGCTTAGCCACCTATTCGGGCTATCGTACTAACCATACGGGATATAATTGCGCCATTTGTGATATCGTCCGTACTTATTTACAAGAGTGATATGAAGCCGTTTGAAAATGTATGGAGATTTTAGTTTCTATTCATTATCTTCCTGATAAGCAGTTTTAAATGCAAAAAAGTGCACGAGTTCATTACTATTTGATATTTTTAATATAAATGAATACGATTAATTATATCATTTGTGTGGTAGTTACACCGAAAAGTCGAGAGATGTCGCCCCGCCAGTGCTGGTAAAATCATTTTTGCAGTATGGAGAATATCAGAACATCCGCAATTTCTTACGAAATACATTTTCAATGCAAGTAAAATGTTTACTTGTATTTGTACCATTTTAATGTGCTCGGGCACTTTTCTTGTATTTAACATACATGCTTATATTGGAAATATTCAATTAATACTGTAAATCCCCATACAATCTCAAATCGTTTACTACCAGCTCCATATGCATCCGAAAGCGGTTGGTCCTCTGTCCTCTTAATTTTGGAGAGAGGGGGTACGCTGATAAAATCGAGCAAGTTATTTTGTTTTTATAAATTTTGAATTTTTTTTTTCTCAAGCATTTTATAAAAATCTGTATAAATCTGTATTGTAATTTAAAAATCTGTATTCTGTATCGGGTCTGTATTAAGATTAAAACATCTGTATAATACAGATAAATCTGTATAAATGGCAGCGCTGCTGGACACCACCACTTACGGTGATTGAATGAGCACCGTTCAGTGAGACCGCATCGAATTTGATTTTTAAGTCTGTGTTAGGGAATGCACTGATTTCAGACATTCGGTGATAATTTTGATCACCATTGCAACAGTTGGACATTTGGTATTTTTCAATAGTGACCTATTGAAAATTAACTAAGTATTCATTTTAGCAGATTGGTAGACAAATTTCCAATCGTTTGGCTTGTTTAGAATTAAAATCTATCTGCTATTGGTCGACACCTGACCTCTTTTCGTAATGCTGTGCATTTCGGTTTTTTGAAATTGCGTGGCTTCTATAGATCCTGTGGAGATCTATCTAGCCCTGATGTATGTGTTGGTAGAGGAAAAAATGTAAACTTTGCGGGAGACGATGTCTTAACACTCGAAAGCAAATTTGTGAAATACGAAGTTAAACAAATCCTAGCTAATTCTGCATGATGATTTTGTTTGATTTTATTTATTTGTAAAGTCGCTGGGAAATACCAGCTGGCGATTTGTTTTTTATGAGTACTTCTTACTTGAAACAGGTAAAAACTCACAAACAGGCTGCTTTTTCATGGTATACAGTGTGATAATTCAATAATCAATAAATTATCTCAACATTTAGTAGCAAACCATTCATAAATTTTGGTAACATACAAAAAATTCTATAATCCAAATTAAATTTCATATGTAAGCGCCGATTACAACAATCTTTTCGACGTCACTACAAGGGTGATTGATTAAACGAAAGAAACGAATCGTGAGGAATGAAAGCCGAGGAAAAACTAATTGCACCAATATATTCAGGCCTACAATTCCACACCTTCTATAGACAGGTTGGTGGCCCTGACAAGGACCGTTTTGTAGTGATGGTTGAGTAATTCTGAGCTGGGTGTTCAACACGGATGAGCCTGTAGAGCTGTATGTCGTTTGGAGCGAGGGCGATACGCATGGCATAGATGACCGACCCGCAGCGACTCACGAAGAGCTACTGATTCCGATCCATAGCATAGCGGTGCAGCTTCTTCCTCCTTTGATGGTTGCTTATGTGGGCTCTGCAGCTCGCTGCTTGCAGACAGCCTTTCGTTGTTACTGGAGAACAATTTTCAACGCCACACGCCGAAAGCTCTTCTACTGCTGCTACTGCTGCTACTAATTTCGACGACCGAACACCACCACACAGTGGTATGGTCGTTGGGAGCGTGTGGTTATGAGTATTGCGACGAGTGTGCAAAATATTACGCAATTCCATGCTCCCTATTTGCACGCGCCCGAGGATCGGAGGCGAATGCCACTTCGACATGTTTCGTCTACTTACTACTCTCTGACGACTGTGCTGGGAAAGTAGCATATGCATGTAGGTAGGTGGTGGATTTGTTAGTTAATTCGACGCTTTTGGACAATGCTGGACAGTTTTTCAATAGTTTCTTGTTGAAAATCAATATTCGGAAGCATTGTTATCGATGCGTAGTCATATTTCTGATCGTTTGGTGATAAAATTATTGAAATTAGACCAGGGGCAGCTGAGTTATTAACGTTCAAAATCTTTCTAAATTTGTTACATGTTCCATTTTCGGTTTTCACAAAGTGTACCCCCATATAGAAATCAAAGACGTAGTCCTACGTCAAAAGTTCATGTAAACAAATTTAACAGAAATTATGCAAAAATCTAAATAAATTATTATTTTACTAAAAAAAATGGGCAATTTCGTTATATTTTAGAAATCAATAAAAACTTAAAAAATACAGGAGTTACCAGCTTACACTTTTCATCAAATTTTAGAGCATTACTTCAGCTTTTTTTACACCATTAAATACATCCTCTCATCTATATTAATGAATCAAACTTCGCAATTACTTGTTTTAATAAACTTAAATTCATTGTTAGAGGCAATACATCTGCCAACGCTGTTTCAATGATACTTTCACGATTGCTAGCAAAGCAGTAAAGTTGAAATGGTTTTCTTTGTGATAAATTCTGTTCACCAAGAGTTTTGTGAAGCAGTCGTCTTGAGTTTCGTGCATTCGATTGCTTGTAATTATGCTATACTTCGAAGAACACAAGTAAGTAAATACAGTGAATGTGTTTTACCCAGGAAATTGTCGATCTAAAATCATGAAATATGTACGTGTTTTAAAAATTCGTATTTCGTATATGTAAACTAATGATGATGATTGAAAGATATTTAAAAAAAAAGAAGAACTCAAAATTGCTTATCCTTTGTAGAACCTGCATAATTTTCAAGGTTCATGCAATTTGATGATAATTTCTAAGATTCTCATTCGAAGGGAATTCTGGGAACAACTGTGAGGAAAACATTGAGTGCAATCTGCTTTCAAGGTAATTCTGAGGAACTCCAGATTCTTTGTGAAACCTGGAGAGAATACCAAGGTAGTTCTGAGTAGGATTCCAAGTAAACCCTGAATGAGATTCGATGTAAATTTGTATAAAAATTTATAGGAATTTCTAACGGTAGTTTCTGAGGATTTATGAAGAGAACTCCAAGGATAATTCCATGGGGATTTTCGGATAAGACTTCGGGAGTATGCTAAGACAAGGATTAAAATTAAATCTGAGAATAATTCCAGAAGAACTGCAGATGAACTGGGAAAAGAACTCCAGGAGAGTTCTGATATTAATGCCAAATAATCTGCAAGCGAATTCGTAGGAAACTTCCAAAGTGAGTCAAGCATAACCTGCAACGAGAAATAATTTCTTCTGCTCTGCTCGCATTGACCTGGTCGAAACAAGCTTCCTCGCTTGCAACAACTGTGACCTCAATCCTGAAGGGAGGCCGTCATTGTTCCACAAACAAGCGAAACCATCTGCCATCAACAGCTCGTCACTGGTTTAGGTAATGCCTTCCCAATAGAGTGTTGGTGAGAAAGCAGTTCGCCATGCCATGCACATACTTGTCCCATCCGATTTTTGCGCCACCGATCCCATTTCGTCGTAATCAGTTTTCGTCTTCTCGCGCTGATAAATTTTCATAAAAATGTAAATTACCGAATAACGGTCTTGCGTGTCGAATTTTTCGCTTAATTTATGCAAGGAATGGTCTCATCAACTATGTCTTTCTACGTCGACCAACCGACTGACCTTGATCCCCGATTAGTGATAATAATGCCGCAAAACGCACTGATGCTTGCCCAGGGGCATTATGCACGGCACACATGGTCCAAAAAAAAAAATGCAAGGGAAATTGGGGGCAAACGACACTCATTATGCGAATATGGTCCCAATCATAGGAAACAGTCCTCCGCGATGGTCGAAGGCGGTGCACCAATCAATCATCGTGTCGTCGTTTTCATTTTAGGTCAAACTATATATTTTTATTTTTTTAAAGCTTTATTAGCGAGATGTTCAGCTCGTTGGACACAAATTAGCTAATTCTCAAATAACTAATTAACGGTCCCAAATATTGTGCTCACTCTTTGTCGTTTTTTGCCCGCTTTCCATATATTTTGCGTGGGAAATAAAATAGTTAATAACTTTTAAAGTTGTCATTATAACACCATAACTGCCCATAATCGCAAGTCAGTCCCATCTGTAAAAACCTGGAAATGAGAAAACAGCGTTCAAAGATTTTACAAGCTTCCTGATTTGACACTTATTTTAGAGGGATAAATTTAAAAATAAACGTTCAATGTGATAGAATGCATCTATATTTACCAAAAAATATTGGATAAAATTTCGTGAAATTTTTATTTTATGGCCAAAATCTGAGTGGGACTGACTTGCGATTACAATTAACGTTAATGAGAAAAATAACCGCAAGTCAGGTACAATTCCATGACGATGTTGCATTAGTTTAGCACAGTAGAAAGATACCATGGTCCCATAGAACGTTATTGTATGTTTCTGGATTTGTTCCGCTGGTTCCAGAGCAATGGCCGTAACATATTCTGGTGAGTATGGGTCTTCATCAGACCAGAGCCAAACGTGCCAAACCCACCATGCGATAAATCTATTCACTCGGACATGTTTCGGGTATCCCCGGGGAAGTGGTAAATCCTTTTAAAAAAATCCATCAAGCGATACATCAAATCACATGAGAATTCAAAGCCATATCCATTGGCGGTCAAACTGAGTATCGTAAGAACTATAGGGAACGTGGACAAAATCTGTCTTGAGACAAATCTCATGATGCGATGTGTTGTCTAACAATTTTAATTCTATAGAAGCAATCCTAATATCTGTGACGTTAACGAGAGTTCTGAGAGTTGTCTCGCGTCGCGTCTTGTGAATTTCTGAGAAGAATTCTATGATGATTGGATGAGGATTCTAGGTCTAATTATAATAAGAATTCAAAATTAGTTCTGAAATGGCTCTGATGAAAATTCCATGAAAATCCCGAGAACTCCAAAGATGGTCTCTGCGGATAGTTCTAAAAGAATTCTGGGGTGATTTCTGACGATACTTTCTTCTTCTAAAGTGTTCAAAATAAATTCCGAGAAGAATTCAAATGGAATCGAATTTTGAGGAAGGAATTCTGAGAAGAGTTTCAAAGTTTGTGATGGATAAGTTTTCCTATATAGTAATTGTTTTGAGAATTCTGAGGAAATACTATGGGGATTCTAAGGAGAATACAAATTAATGCAAGGGAGAAGTCCAAGATTATTCTAAGCAGAAATTTATGAAACTTCTGAGGTTAATTGCATGGAAATTCTAAGGATGGATTTATGGAAGGAGCCTTCAGGGAGTTTCTAAAGAATCAATAAAAAACCGAAAATAATCTACTTTAACTAATCATGTGTTATTACTTCATGCGTGAATTTAACGATTTACATAGTCGGAGATGCTTAATATATGCCGCATATCAGACTTCAAATGGAGATTTTATACGACCGAGGAGGACATTCAATTATAGAGTTGATAGTTCCGTTATAGTACGGCAGTGTGAAAATTGTTTATCAAAGTAGAAAGCGAGCAAAGGACAATTTTGAGGAAGGTACGAATCGGGTAGTTGTTTACGTCAGATGGCGACTTGAGTGTGAAACAATCAATAGAACTGTTTCCGCACATCAGAGGTACATGAGCAGATCGGTGATCATCCCTTTTGCCAGTGGTGGCAGGGCGAAACACCCCTCACCATCCCTCATTAACCGATGAGCTTGGTAAAGGAGATGCTCTACCCTATTCGTACCTTCCTCAAAATTATCCTTTGTTCGTTTTCTACTTTCTATATACAAATTTTACACTGCCACACTATAATGGAACTATCAACTCTTTACTTTCATCTCCTCATCTATCGTATAAAATGTCCACTTTAGTTCTGATATTTGATGTTAAGCGTTTCCAACTACGAAAATGATCTATTGCCAAGAATTTTGTTGATTGTTCTGCAACGAATTTCAAGAATGCAATATTATGTTTGTAAAAGCTTATTTGCTTCTAAGTTTAAGAGAAGGGGAATTATTCTAAAAAAGTTCTTGAGATCATTCTGAAGAAATTCTGTGAAACTTTCATAGCATATTATCAAAGTTATCTACCTAGATATATCAAATATTCAGAGATTTCGAACGCAGAATCAAATTCAAGATCATAAAAATGGGAATTACTATTTGCTAGTCATCATGTATAACGTAAACAAAAGTAAATTATTCAAATCACTTCAAATGCTTTTCACAGGAGATTCCGTTGTGAGATTCGATTAAATTAGAGGAATTTATGAAATTTGATACTGAGATCTATGACATAAAAAGTTTATTTCGATATCAAACCGTATTTGAATTTCTATGTTACCATATAAATGGTTACTTATTTAGTATTTGCAAGTCACTATTTGGTCACTATTTCCGTAATTTTAGTCACTAAAGTCACTACTATTATATCGCATCAGCGCTACAAGCCCTGTAATGGGACTGACTTGCGGTTACTTTTCGCTGTGGGACAATTTGACTTGGTATTGTTTTTCATTTTTCTTTAACAAACCACCTTTTTTCAATAGCACATATCAAAAAACATAGAAAAATAAACTGAATAATGATGCTAACTCAATAATTATAAAAATCCAAATGGGACTGACTTGCGATTACCGGCAGTTAATATCTTCTAAAAACATACGTTTTTTGTAAAAATTCGAACACGATATCTCCGGTAAAATGAGTAACGGCAAATTGGCAATGTTTGAAAAATCGTTGCTCAGAAATTTAGCGATAGATTTTAAATCTATCGATACCGAATAAATCCTTAAAGTATGTAGTTTCAAATGGTGCCAATAGATTTTAAATTCGTCTATAAATGGCTGAGCTATGATTTTTAAAACATTACACATTTTACCGGAGGCATCGTGGTCGGAGTGCAAATGGTATTCACAAAATTCTAGCTACTGCTGAAATAAGATTAAGAAAAATGTGTAGCAAAAATCTATTTTTGAAGGGTTTTAATAAAGAATGTTAATTATTGCATCATATGGAGGGTGTTTGGGAGGCTGCTGAGACGGACACATCGACTCTGTGCTCGCGGAAAAGTCAGTACTGTGCGGGTGAAAACGCACTTGAAATCGTCGGAAAAGTGTTCCCCGGGCTAGCCGGAATCGCGTACGTTGCGGAAGTGATATTTTCCATCGCTGACAAGTTCGGTAAAGTGGTGAAAAGTTGAATATTAACTGGGTTCTCAGCCTCCATTAACAGTGAAGGAGTTCTTGCTAACATTTGTTTTCTTTTCGTTCAACCTCTCCCTCTCGCGCTGAAGTGATAGCTCTCTCTTCTCCCGCTTGCGTTTGCACTTTTTGAGAGAAGCGCAGTGGTGTTGGTGTGAGTTTGGTGGAATCGATTTTGTATTCGCTCTCCCACCTGGTTGCGATTCATCACCAAGAAAAGATAGAGGTGATTGTGTGCGTTGGCAGTAGTTTGCATCGCATAAGCAGCAACAACAACAACGGTGGCATCCAGCACGACGTCGGTGGCAGTCGCACCTCGCCTAATCTCGGATCGCGTTGTTCTGCGTCGCGGATTACTAGTGTGCGTGTGCAATTATCGGTCTCGATGAGAAGAAGTTAGACGAGTGTTGCGAGATCGCGCGGTGTTCGCGATTCATTCAAAAAACTGCATGCAATAATTAAGCTGTAGTGTGTTGGTGTTTTGCTGGAACCAGAGAGAAAGAGAAAGTCGTAATCGAAAAGTGTGTTGTGTCGCGGGCGCGAGTGTAAGTGGTGCTATTTTTTCTGGTGAAACTACCACTGATTCAGCCATCCATTTTCCGGAGTAGGATTGGCCGAGCACAACACTAATAACTTGACTCTTGAAATCGCAGAGCAAAGCCACGACTGCAGAGAAGAGAAGAATTTTTTTTTCCAATTTTCCATCGTCCTGTGCGAGTGAAAGTGAAGGACCGCGACAACTAGAGGAAGGATTTAATTTTCCTTTGGTGTTTCTGTTGCGGCGCTGATGGCGTACGCTGCGTTTGAGTTTCTGCAAGTTCCGTAGGTGAATCACGAAATGAAATGCAAAGCGTAGAGAAAAATAAAACTATGGAACCCATGGATTAGAGGATCAAATTAACATGGTGAGATCAGTCCAAATACTTTTCACAATAAAATAAATAAATAAACTAAATACGTGCCAGGATTCAAAAGAACATTTTGAAACTGGAAGTGTGTATGTAATACTAATATCCAATTGATAGAGGTAATACTACACGCGGGGCTTATTGTAAGTGAAAGTAACCTCGGAATGGGCGTGACTCTCCAGACATTCTGAAATGGGTTGCTGGATCTGCAATAGAGCTATCACCTTCTAACTCCCGGACTAAAGCTGTCTACAATGACCATAATTGCGACATTGTAGAGAGAGTTCTTCCATAATACCACTGCCGGCCAGTGGGGGTTAGAGGGAATACACACACACACACACACAGAATGTTAATTATTGCATCATATATTCAGTATACGAAGTTGGTGTCTTCATCAAAGCTGTGGAAATTTGCATTATTTACAACTTTTCTGAAGAAGCTAGTTACTTTTAGCATGTTCAGACAATTTGCCCTTCTAGGTGGATAGATCATTGTTTTACCATCTTTAGAAGAAATCTAATGAAGAAGCTTCCAACTTCTCTGAAGAAACTACCCTTCTAAAATAACGTTTACACACCTCAAATAAAAAAAAGCACGATTTTGGTAGTTTTGAAACACTGGGGGTTATTACGAGAGTCGAAGTAACTTTTGTCACTATTGGAGTGAGAAAAGTCACGTCATGGTGACGTGACTCTCCATTTGAATTCTGTTTGCGGGAATTGGAAGGCTGTTTAAATAATTTTATTATTTGTATGGTAGCTGCATTATAAAACAGGCTTTGTACGAAAATATTAACACCGCAAAAACATGCTTGTACGTAACAGTCCCATTGTTAGGACTGACATAGCATTTGTTGTAAGAAATCATTCCACTCTTACATTAGATGTACATGCCATTTGTTTCTCGTGTGGAATTTCCTTCTCCATGTCCTCTCACACCTAATTAAGCCCATCTTCTTCTCCGCAATCCAGTACGTTGCTTCCATTGCGAAGGGATTCACATCCAGTGCCTTCATAAAACTGTCAATTTCGTTCATGGTGGATTTCGCACTTCCATTGGGAAAGACAAATTCAATCGTGTTCAGTGCGCAAAACAGTCAGGTTCATTGAGTCTTTTTGATATGAATAAGAACTGCCATCTGCCTCATCATTCACTGCCTCGTGAGAGTCTGAATGATTGAGAGGTAAACGAGTCACTGACAGCCGAGCACCCAGTCAGTAGCTCAGTCAACACGTTTATTTTGCCGTGATGGTACTCAATATTTGTTTTGAATGACTGAGCGTACATTTCCTATGGAAAAATGACTCAATTACATGCTGTGTTTGCGAAGGCAAGCGGTGTGCGTCGCCTGTTCGTGAGTGACTGAATGTTTTTGTTGGCTCTTTCATTGCCTCGTCCTTTACCATTTGGTACAAACGGTCTGCACAGAGCAATGGATTGAATAGTGCAGTGCTTTCACACTCAGCCTAGGCAGTCAATAATTGTATGTTCTGATCGTGTTCTTATCTTCCATCCAGGCTTGCTTCCACTCACTTGCTATAAAAAATTGTTTTTCGGAATTATGAAATCATTGGATATTTTAATGATAGTTAGTAGTTGTAAGTCACAGGATAAGGTTGTAAACTTGGTGTTTGATACATAAAACCTGTCATTATTGCTTTCACTTCGTCACAACTAGCGATTTTACGATTCGTGAGCGCTCACTCTGAGTGAACGCTCACGAGTCATAAATTCGCTGATTGTGACGCACTGAAAGTGAAATTGACAGACCAATCTCTTCTTGTTTCTGACAAGTACAAACTTTCATAATAGCATCCAACGATTTCATAATTCCGAAAAACATTTTTTATAGCGAAGTGAGTGGAAGTAACCCTTGGCAATGTACTGTGCTAAGCTTCCAGGCATTTTTTTTTTTGGCGAAAACCTACTTAAACTTGACGGGGTCATCTCCTTGTGCCGTGAGTTTTATTTTCTTTTCGTTAATTTCAACGTTTTTACAATTCTTAGAGTTGACCACGTCGGATTTTCTTCTTTCGTCTTTCATCTGGAATAAGTTTTAAACATCAGCAAATGTAACTGCTGTCAGCGCTAATAGTTGGTAATACATGCACTACCCGTCAAAAGTATGAACTCACATAGAAAAGTACCGCAACACTCATTTAAATATTGCATAACTCCCCAAAAGTTTAGCACCACCAAAAAAATGTGCCGAATACGCATGAATAGAATTTGCGTCTTTTGAAAAACACTGCTTCACTTCAGAAATGATCGGCATCATTTAAGAAAAGTTCGAAATCACTAAAGAAAAATTCTAAATCACTTCAGAAAGTACTGAATCACTTCGGAATTGTTCTTAATCACTTCGGAAAGTACTGAATGACTTCATAAAAAATCGGGATCACTTCTAGAAGAACTGAATCATTCCCGAAAATTTTGTACATTCCCGAAATATACTGAATCACATTAGAAATGTTTGGAAATACTTCGGAAAGTACTGAATCACTTCAAAGAAATTAGGAATCACTTCTAAAAAAAAACTCAATCACTTCAGAAATGTTCGGAATCACTTTGGAAAGCACTGAATTACTTTATCAACGATCGCAATCACTTTGAAAAGTATTGACTCACTTCAGTTCTAAATAACTACAAAGCTGAATTACTTTTCGGAAATGTTGTGAATCACTAAGGAATTGTTCTGAATCACTTTTAAAAGAACTAAATCATTTCAGATATGTTCGGAATCACTTCAGAATGTACTAAATCACATCAGAAATGTTCGGACATACTTGGGAAATGAAGCACTTAAGCAGTACTGAATTACATTCGAAAAATTCGTAATCACTTCGGAAAGTACTGAAGCAACGGTCATCATAACTTCGAAAAGTACTGAATCACTTCATAAAGATTCGGAATCACTTCTGAAAGAACCGAATCTCTACAGAAACGATCGGAATCTCTTCTGAATGTGCTGAATTACTTCAGAAATGTTCTTAGTCTCTTAGTATAGTACTAGATTACTTTAGAAGCATTCAGAGTCACTTAGGAAAGTACTGAATCACTATGCAAATGTTATGAATCACTTCGGAAAGTTCTGAATCACTTTACAAAAATTCGAAATAACTTCTAAAAGAACTGAGTTATCCCAGAAATATTTGGAATCACATCGGTACTTTTCGGAACCATTTCCAAAAGAACTGAATCACTTCATAAAGGTTCGGAATCACTTCGCAAAGCATTGAATTATTTCTGAAAAGATCTAAATCACTTCAGAAAGGGCTGAATTACTTTTGAAAAATTCGGAAGTACTGAAGCAACGATCGGCATTACTTTGAGAATTACCGAATCGCTTCATAAAGATTCGCAATCACTTCAAAAACGTTCGGAATGTGCTGAATTACCTCAGAAATGTTCTAAATCTCTTAGGAAAGTATTAAATCACTTTAGAAATATTAGGAATCAATTCGGAAAGAACTGAATCAATACGGAAATGTTCTGTAGCCCTTCGAAAAGTTCTGATTCGCTTTACAAAAAATCTAAATCACTACTAAAAGAACTGAATCATCCCATAAATATTCTAAATCACTTCGAAAAGTACTGATTCACTTCTGAAAAGTTTTAAATCACTTCGGAAAGTACTAGCTTACTTTTGAAAAACTCGGAATCCTTTCGGAAATTACTGAATAACTTCAAATAAATTCGGAATAACTTCTAAAAGAACTCAATGACTTCAGAAATGTTGGGAATCTCTTCGTAGAATATTGAATCAGTTCAAAAAATCTAAATCACTTCGAAAAGTACTGAAGCACTTAAGCAGTACCGATCTGCTTTTGAAAAATTCGAAATCACATCGGAAACTATTGAATCACTTCCTAAAGATTCGGACTGAAGTGACTCCAAATGTGTCTAAAGTGATCTAGTACTTTTCTAAGAGATTTAGAATCACTTCAGAAACGATCGGAATCACTTCTGAATGTACTGAATTACTGCAGAAATGTTCTAAATCTCTTAGAAAAGTACTAGATCACTTTACACATATTTGGAGTCACTTCAGAAAGTACTGAATCACTACGGAAATGTTCTGAAAGACTTCGAAAAGTTCTGAATCACTTTACAAACATTCTAAATCACTTCTAAAAGAACTGGATCATCCCTGGAATATTCAGAATCACTTCGAAAAGTTCTGATTCATTTATGAAAAGTTCTAAATCACTTCGGAAAATATTAGCTTACTTTTGAAAAACTCGGAATTCTTTCGGAAATTACTGAATAACTTTAAATAAATTCTGAATAACTGCTAAAAGAACTGAATAACTTCAGAAATGTTGGGAATCTCTTCGTAGAAAATTGAATCATTTAAAACAAAATCTAAATTATTTCGGAAAGTACTGAAGCACTTAGACAGTACTGATCTGCTTTTGAAAAGTTCGGAATCACTTCGGAAAGTATTGAATCACTTCATACAGATTTGGAATCACTTCTAAGCGAACTTAATCACTTCAGAAACGATCGGAATCACTTCTGAACCTAAGTAACATTTCTGGTTTTATAAGGGTTCTGTAGAGCATGATTTAATCTTGTAGAATGCTACAAAACCTCGATAAAACTTGCAATGTTGCTTAGGAATGTACTGTTCTAAATTTCTTAGAAAAGTAATAGATCACTTTAGACATATTTGAAGTCACTTCGGAAAGTACTGAATCACTACGGAAATGTTCTGAAACAATTCGAAGAGTGCTCGAAAACTTAAAAAAAATTCTACTTCACTTCTAAAAGAACTGAATCATCCCTGAAATATTCGGAATCACTTCAAATAAATTCGGAATCACTTCTAAACGAACTATGCATCGGAAATGTTCGGAATGATTTTGCAAATCATAGAATTATTTCAGAAATGTTCTAAACGAGGGGGGCGACACATCTAAATCTCAATTCTAGATGCTCAACAAATCTCACACTAGCGAATCAATCTTCGAAAAATCTTCTTTCATTTCTCGCATCTACTTGCATCGCACATCATCTTTTTGCAGGAAATCTTCAGAATCGTCATTAATCTGACTATCGACTCGGCGTGCGTGCAGCTAACCACAACAAAACACAATTTTCCTGCATCGTAGATAGGGTCGTTCCCCTCGGTTGTAAATCACTTCGGAAAGAGCTGAATTACTTTTGAAAAATCCGGAATCACTTCGGAAAGTACTGAATCACTTTAAAAACAATTCTAACCACTTCTAAAAGAACTAAATCACTACAGAAATATTTGGACTCTCTTCGTAAAATATTGAATCACTTTAAAAATGTTCTAAATCCCTTCGGAAAGTACTAAATTTCATTTGAAAAGTTTTGATTTTTTTTCAAAGAAAGTCTTGAATCACTTCAGAAACGATCGGAATCACTTGGAAAATTCACTTTGTGGAAAGATTAAGTATTTTACAAAGTGATTCAGAAATGTTCTGATGTGATTCAATACTATGCGAAGAGTTTCTGAGCTTTTTTGAAGTGATTATGTACTTTCTGAAGTGATTTCAAACTTTTCTAAAGTGAAAGTAGTTTTCGGAAGTGACTCCAATTTTTTTTGAATTCCGATTCTGATCCGTGATTGCGATTTTTTCCGAGGTGATTCATTCCAAACATTTCTGAAGTGATGCAGTGCATTCCTAGGTGATTCAATTCTTTTCGAAGTGATTCAGTTCTTGCGGAAATAATTCAAAAACATTCTGGATTGATTCAGTACTTTCTGAAGTGTTGCCAAACTTTTCTGAAATGATTCAGTACTTTTGGAAGCGAATCCGAATTTTTTCTGAAATGATTCAGTACTTTCCGAAGTGATTATGAACTTTTCAACATTCCTGAAGTTATTCGGTATTTTCCCAAGCAAATCCGATTTTTTTTAAATGATTCAGCACAGTTCTATAGTACAGTCAGGAATCCTTATTGCCGGATTCCTTATTGCCGGTATCCCTTATTGCCGGATCCTTATTGCCGGGGTATCCGCGAATAAGGATACCCACAGCTTATGGGATTTTCACTAATGGGGGCTGTAGTGGATTATCTCATTTGTTTCAATACATAAAGCTATACTGTCTTCGACAAAGTTGCTGTACTGGGTTAGACCAACAAGCCTGTGCCATTGGATTTCTGGCCTCTATACGTCGTTCCCTTTCCGGAAATACCCGTATTATAGGGTATTTGACAGTTTTCCTTCACCCGATGGCCGCCATCTTGGATTCCAAAATGTCGTCTGGCAACGATTTCCTGCCTCTACACGTCGTCCCCTTTCCAAAATACCCATATTGTAGGGTATTTGACAGTTTTTCTTGAACCGATGGCCGCCATCTCGGATTCCAAAATGGCATCTGACATCGATTTCCGGCCTCTACACGTCATCCCTTTTCCGGTTTCTGTTCTCACATTGCACAGCAACATCTTATATGGACAAGCTTTGGAGACATAACATATTAAGGAAATTCATGTGCACACTAGCGCCGCGTAGTGTGAGAGTTCTGAAATAATATGACCGTCATCCGAAAGGACTTAGTCACCTGAACAACTTTGCTGAAGACAGTAACCTTCTATATGGCCAGGTTCTCGAGATACAGCTTATACAGGAAATTCACTTGCACACTAGCGCCACGTAGTGAGCGTATTCTGAAATAATATGACCATCATCCGAAAGGACTTGATCACCTGCACAACTTTGCTGAAAACAGCCAATTTCTATATGGCCAGGCTACCGAGATACAGTTTATATAGGAATTGCACATGCACACTAGCGCTGCGTAGTGAGAGAGTTCTGAACTAATATGGCCACCATCCAAAAGGACTTGATCACCTGCACAACTTTGCTGAAGACAGCAACTTTCTATATGGCCAGACTCTCGAGATACAGTTTATATAGGAATTACACATGCACACTAGCGCTGTGTAGTGACAGAGTTCTGAACTAATATGGCCACTATCCGAAAAGACTTGGTCACCTGAACAACTTTGCTGAAGATAGTAACTTTCTATATGGTCAGGATCACGAAATATTCTATGTTGGAAATATGATCCATATATTATAGCGCCCGTCATAAGTAACATAAAAGTGAAGCGCCTCTAGCGTTTTAGTTCCCAAATTAACCTGAATCCAATGGCACAGGCTTGTTGGTCTAACCCAGTACAGCAACTTTGTCGAAGACAGTATAGCTTTATGTATTGAAACAAATGAGATAATCCACTACAGCCCCCATTAGTGAAAATCCCATAAGCTGTGGGTATCCTTATTCGCGGTTCCTTATTCACGCCCCCGTTACCCCGGCAATAAGGATTCCTGACTGTAGGTGATTCAGTTATTTTCGAAGTGATTCAGTTCTTGCGGAAATTATTACTAACTTTTCGCAATGATTCAGTGCTTTCAAAAATCATTCCGAACTCTTCTGAAGTGATTCCGATCTTGTCTGTACTTTGTACTAGTAATTCTAAACTTTTCAAAAATGATTCAGATGTTTTCGAAGTGATTCAGTACTTGCGGAAGTGATTCTATTTTTTTTTTTTTTTTTGAAGTGTTTCAGTACTTTCCAAAGAGATTATAAACCCTTCTGAAGTGGTTCAGATAATTCTGAAGTAATTCCAAACTTTTCCAAAGTTATTCAGTACTTTCCGGGGTGACTTCGAATATGTTTAACCTGATTCAGTACTTTCTGGATTACAAACTTTTCTGAATCGGTTCAGTACTTTCAGAAGTGATTCCGAACATTTCTAATGATAAGTGATACAATACAGTACGAAGTGATTCAATACTTACCTAATTCATTGAATACATTTCTGAAGTCTACTTCCCGAAGTTAGTCTGAAGTGATTCTGAAGTCATTCAGTACTTTCTGAAGTGATTTCGAATTTTTCACAAGTTATTCAATACTTTCTGGCATGATTCAGTACTTTCCGGAGTAATTTCGAAATTGTATGAAAGAAATGAATCCTTTCTGAAGTGATTAACTACTTTTCATAGCGATTTACCCAATTCATTGGATACATTTCTGAAGTGATTCAGTACTTCCCGAAGTAAGTCTGAAGTAATAATGAAGTGATTCAGTTCTTTCTGAAGTGGTTTCGAACTTTTCATAAGTAATTCAATAGTTTCTAAAATGAGTCCGACTTTCATGAACCGATTCAGTCCTTTTAGAACATTTCCTAAGTGATTAACTGCTTTTAGAAGTGATTCACTTATTTTCTTTAGTGATTCAGTTCTTTTAGAAGTGATTCACTTATTTTCTTTAGTGATTCAGTTCTTTTAGAAGTGATTCAGTACTTGCGGAAGTGATTCCAAAGTTTTCTGATGCGTTTCAGTACTTTCCACATTGATTGTAAACTCTGTTGAAGTGCTTCAGTAAGTTATGAAATAATTCCAAACTTTTCCTAAGTGATTTAGTACTTCCCGAAGGGACTCCGAATATGTTTAAACTGATTCAGTACTTTCTGGATTACAAACTTTTCTGAATCGATTCAGTTCTTTCAGAAGTGATTCCGAACATTTCTAATGATAAGTGATGTAATTCATTCCGAAGTGATTCAATTATTTTCTTCAGTACTTTTCTAAATGATTCCGAAGTATTCTCAAGTGATTCAGTGCTTTCCTGTGTGATTCCAAACTTTTCTATAGTGATTAAGTTCTTTTCCGAAGTAATTCAAAACACTTCTGAAGTGAGTCAGTGCTTTCTGAAGTAATTCCAAACATTTTGACACACGTTCTTTGAGTGATGCTAAATGGTTCAATGTGATGCAATATTCAAATGAGTGTTGCAATACTTTTCTATGCTAGTCCATACTTATGACGGGAGGTGTACATAGAATCGCATTTCAAGAATTCCTATACGAACAGATTGCTTTTATGAAGAGGACATACAAATCAGCCATTCATTTTATGAAGTCGCGAGTGAATAGAATATAATCTACGTTCCGTTCCCTGTTTAAAAATTAAAGTACATATAAACTCTTCCATCAAAGTTAAAATCACTGCCAATTAGCTGCCTATGTTCAAGACCTGACTGACCCTTTTTCCCAAGATTATCCCTTCCTTCAAGTTTGAAACGATTCTAAAATTGAAGCCCCCCTCCCATCATTCTTATTCCTGACTTCTGAATGATCTGTTTCGTATTGTACAGAGCACACCTGTCCCATTCAGCGGCATTAGCGGCGACCATTCACGCATTGCGGGGAACAATTCGTCTAAATGAGAATTCCACCTGACTACCCGCTGTTTTACCATTCATAGAAATGTGTAAACACATCATAGTCTGGCCTGTTATGCAACCAGCAAGCAGAACCATAACCATCCCCATTTCGCCTGGCATTCTGTGCGCCATGGAAACTAACTAGACTACCTGATCGTTTCCATCGTAGGGTCTAACTGTTTCGTTATTATCTTGATACCCAGCGGCGATAAGTTCCAACGAAACGGCCGGCCCCGACGCACGTAGCTGTGTGATACCGCTAGTTAGCACCACTCTAGCAAACTGACCAAATCGGCCAAAGTTGCCTCAAAGCGCTTCAAGAAGAAAGAAAAGCAACTGTTTATTGTTATACTGAGCTCCCCCCACCCGCGCCATCAGTCCTTGAGTACCTCCCTATAGTAATTTCACTTCGTTGAATCGTCGAAAAAAAAACTAAAAGCTTCATAAACGGCTAATCTCGCTGCTGGTTGACTGACTGACTGACTGACTCGGTTCTTTATTTATTGCACATTTCCATCTTCATCATTATTCCACTCTGGGATAGGAAAAACAACAACATCAGCCATATGCCACCGAAAGTGCAACCACGATTGACCAACGGAGCGCGAAAAATCATCATCATCATCATCATCATCGCCTCATCATCATCTTTGCGCCTATCTGCTCAGTTTGAACAATGAACGATACATTTTTTTCGAGGCTAGTGCCTTTATTTTCGCACTCATCCATTTATGCTTTCACACCCCCGCTTCACAGCCGCTGCTGACGGACGACAACGGACTATGTTGCTCACAGCTGTGTTGGTGCGCGTAATTATGAAAACCGCATCGCTTCTTGCAATGCTATCACCACTGTGGCAAGGAATTAATGCAAACAGAAAATAAACAGTGCATTTCGGTATTATTAATTGTACATAAAAGAAGCTTGCTAGCTGAAGACACGACTCGTACGCGATGAACGGTTAGCTTGCTTAAAGTGCATTTGCATTAAACTGAATTCTGCGTATAAATCATTCATAGATATGATCATGCAGCAGCACATGCGTTATGCCTACGGTTGCATATGAAATATTGCAACATGGAAATTCCATCTCATCGCGTTTGTTGGATATTCCATGTTTTGGGGGGTTTATAATTTCAAAATACTTAGTTCAGTTCGAGAACACGGTTTCTTTGGAAAAAAAATAATCGACGCCTAAGCAAATCATTCACATCTAAAAAGATAAAAATTTCCACAAAATGGCGGCAAATGAAGATTTACAAGTTGTAATTGAAAATTATTTTTTCCATTGCACGTTTCAGCAGAAAATTAAAAAAGTGCAAAACAAATTTTGTGACGGTAAAAATTCCCAATTACGAAAAAATCAAAGTAGTACCGTCAGACGGGGTGACATTGGACCAAAATTGAAAAATGCAACGCAAAAGTTGAAAATACATCTGAAAGACAAACTGTAGGTATTACTTCCACAAGGAATAACTTAAATACTTACATCTACATAACCAAAACAGTGCAAGGGATTGCGTCTTATAAAACTAGTTTTGGTAATATGAGATGTTATTTTAAAACATCTATACCTCCACTAGATAAGTTCAGTTAACGATATTACATAATTAATAGTAATGAGCTTCAACTATCTCTATTGAATACTTTTTAAAGGTTTGAAAATCTGTCAGGAACATATTTATAAAACTTAATGTAGGTGGATAACCAAAAAATAATAAGTTCCTAAATTTTCAAATCGTAAAGCGTAGAGCTATTTAGGTGATAATTAAATTTTAAATAATTAAATATGTATTTATCTTGCCATTTATGCCTGAATCTTAGATGCGCATCGAAAAAATCGTGAAATGTGTTGTTGTTTGGCAAAACTTAAGTGGGTCTACTAAGTTTTACAATATTTGAGAAATTATCTTTGTGATTCATTTGGAAAAAGCGTTCAATATGAGAAATTATGAAAAGAACATTGACGGGAGCAAAAAACGACATATGGCGTCATGAAAAAATAAAAATAAACTGCCGATTAAAATATTGGTCATACCCGAAACACGACAGTCATTCATAAAAGAAAATTTTAAACTAAATGACTTCTAATGTTCAAAATTACAGTTTACGTCACTGCACCTGTCTTTTCAAAACTCACGAATTATTACGGAAGCAAATATCTTCCCTATTTGGTATACATTAGAGCGCTTATAAAACTATTAAATTGCCTTTATTATATTAATTCTACAATATTACCACGAATTCCATTGCCCCGAATGATCTACTACCAAGAATACTCCATTGATCAGAAAATCATAACCTCAATAAACCCAAACCCAGCCATTTTGAGTGCACTGGATAATCTTACAACACAGTATTAAAGAGATATTAGACATAAATTCGACTTTCCGAAGTAAAAACTATTATTGTGCTTGCTAAAGGGTGTCCCACATCAAATTGCATCACGGAAAAAATGCTGTAGAAAATTACCTAGTTAACCGATCCTTTTCAAACTTTCAGACAATAAAATATAACCCATTAGTAAACTTTTGGCATATTTATTTCATTCAACTTCAATACCATAACCGTACGCTCGCACCTTACGCTTAACTCCACTCATTAGGTTCTGTACAACATCTGTCTGCAGCTTCTTGTCTTCCTCAGATTTGACCTCCTTGGGGATGCTTCCGTAGTGCCTGCTTCATAATAGCCCAGTATTTTTCGATGGGATTTAGTACCGGTGCCTTAGGGGGAGGGGGGTGGGGTGGGTTTACGTCCTTGTTTACGAAAGTGACCCCGTTGGCTTCGTACCACTCCAGGACAACATTTGAATAGTGACACGAAGCTATATCCGGCCAGAAGATCGTAGGGCCCTCGTGTTGCTTCAACAGAGGAAGCAGACGCTTCTGTAGACACTGCTTGAGGTACACACTTAGAAAAATTCATGTAAATTTAGGTGCTCTGACATATACGAGCGTCAATTTTGACATAAAATTGAGTCATAATAGACGCAAAATACAGCCCAATCAAACGTACTTTTCGTCGAGTAACGAACTTTTCAGTCTCGGAGCACTTCATTTTACATGACGTGTTTGTTTACGTCTCATCCTTTATGTCAAAGATAGTTTCCGTCACGTGTATAATTAGGTATTTCTAAGTGTGTAGACCTCCCCGTTTACAGTCCCGGTAGTCACGAACGTTTGCCACATGAGCAGATCGCTTGCCAAATCATGTATTTCTTGGCAAACGTTGAAAGTTTCTGCTTCCTTACTTCCTCCGGAACATCAAACTTGTGCTGGGCGGTGAAGAACAGTAGCCCCGGAAGCTGCTGGAAGTAAGTCTCATCATCCATGATGAGACAATGAGGCTTCATCAGCATCATACAGTTTCCGGGCCCATGACTTTCCCACCGTATTTAACCATTCGTCACGATTTGGAGCCTTCTGCACTTTGTACGTATGCAGTCCCTCCCAGTCCTTGGCTCTCCGAACGAAAGACTTGGACAGATTCAACTTTTTGGCCACATCCCTGACAGAAGCATTAGGACTCCGCTTAAACGCTTTCACGACACGCTTGTGATCCTGATCACTAATAGAACATCTATTCTGACCGCATTTCTCCTTCCGTTCGTTTCGTAGTAACGTTTAATCAAACGACTCACCGTTGACTGCACGATTCCGAGTTGTTTTCCGATGTCCCGATGAGAGAGTTGAGGATTTTCCAAGTGCTTGCGCAAAATCAATTCGCGACGTTGATTTTCGGGTGACGCCGCCGAAAAACTGACAGCGATAAAAATACAATGTTAACAATACGCTCTAAACTACTTCTACCCAAATTTTCTAGAGAAAATACCCAATGGGTAATTTTCTACAGCGTACTTTCCGTGATGCTCTGTTATTTATCAATTTTATCTAGATGAACGCGTCATTGGGACGGTACTAATAGATATTTTTGGGCAAAATTGAAAATTTAGTCGATTGTTGAATTTATGATGGGCCCAAATTAGGGGCATTTAGGCCGAAATTACATCCATAACTTTAAATTGATCAATTCACCAATGAGCAAATATTTAAAATGCGAAAATCATAAAAAAAAAAATCTTGGCTAAGCTTAGTGATCGATCAGAAGAATTTGTTTTTTTATTTATTCAGTGTAAAATAACACTGTGCAACAAATCTGAACTTTTTTTTTCTAGGACTGAGAAAGTTGACCATATTTGACTTTCTTGTGGACCCCTGAGTAGAAGCCCTGAACATACCTATACCCTAACACGTCCTAATTTTTTGGTACCGCCCTCTTTATGTTGTCCCGATGTCGGTTGTATACTGCCTAACTTAAGCAAGGTACGACATTGCCGTCCAAGTGTTTTTTGTAGGAAATGACTTGAGAAACATTTTTTTAGAACATTTGAAAACGATATCTCGTTGTCTTACCCCTCCTCTGGGTGATTTTTTTTTAAATGGGTACCCCGCTAAAAATCTAGAATTCATGTAAATTCACTGTCAAAACCATAGTTTGTGCTGGTATGTTGAGATTTCCAAAAGTAATTATGTTAACTCAATTCGATGATTTTAATTATACTTTATTGTTATTTTATTCAAATTAAAAATATTATTGGTCTTTCCTGATTATAAGAACAACACAACTTTCTAGGACTGAGAAAATTAATCATATATGACTTTCTAACGTCGCAACACGTCCTAATTTTATGGTACCGCCATCTTTATGATTTTTTGTATGTTGTCTCGATGATGGTCGTATACTGCCTAACTAAAGTTGTTGTGACATTGTCGTCCGAAAGTTTTTGACGTAGGATTACGTCTTTCGGCAACATATTGGGGGTTCAATTTCAAAAAAACCAAAATCGACCGCAGGACGAAAATAGGTCAGGTTTTGACAACATATACCTCTGTCAATAGCAGATGAATTTTAATTCTAAACAAGCCAAAGAATTGGGAATTTATCTACCAATCTGCTAAATTGAACACTTTATTAATTTTCAATAGGTCACTATTGAAAAATACACAAATGTCCAACTGTTGCAATGGTGATCAAGATTATCACTGATTACCTGCAAACAGCGCATTCCCTAACACAGATTTAAAAATCGAATTCGATTCTGTATCACTGAACGGTGCTCATTCAATCACCGTGTGTGGTGGTGTCCGGTCGTCAACGTCAGCAGCAGCAGCAGTGCTTTCAGAGTGTGGCGTTATCATTGTTCTCCATTACACCACGAAAGGCAGCCTGCAAGCAGTGAGCTGCAGAGCCCACATGAGCACCCATAGAAGGAGGAAGAAACCGCTGGATCGAAATCAGTTTCCTCGTGAGTAGCTGTGGGTCATCAATGCCTACCGCGTTAACCTTGCTCCAAACAATTAACAGATCGCCAGCCTCATCCATATTGAACACCCTTATAGCTCAGCATTACTCAACCATCACGTTTAAACGGTCCTTTTCAGGACCACCATAAATTTGTTAAAGAGTATTATTTGGACATTTGTCAAGGTCATCAGTTCCCGCAACCAGCTAGCTATCAAGGCTCAACCTGTCTATAGAAGGTGTGGAATTGTAGGCCTGATTGTATTTGTGAGGTTAATCATATCGTCCGGCCATTTTCCAGAAACGGCGCTGTTCTGCTGGTAGGAAGTGATAAAAATCCACATAATATAATTCTATATTATAGACTTTGAAAGAAGTGGGAATAATTCGCTTTAGGTGCATATTCAGGTAAAAAAGCGGACAACAAGTTAAATTAATTAGTCAGGGACATTCATTTGTTTTACTGGAAAATGTTGTTTAATATAAATGATTTTTCTTCATACTTTTACCTGCTACTATACTTTTACCTGCTACTATCCGACTATCCGACCTGTATACCGATCCCCAGAATGCCAAAAAAATCAAATTTGTGAGAAAATTAGCTCTCACGAGCTCAATCTCTCAATTGCCATGTTTTTTATGACACCCAATTTGTGATTTCCTTTCATAGATTAGAAAATAGAGTATCTGACACTACAAAACATGTCTGGTACCGCATTTAGATTAACATTCGAAGTCCCTCCTTTTTTACATATTCTGCTCAAACGATACTTTCTGCCCCGCCCCATTCATGCAATTCGGAAGGAAATCCTGTGAGGGGTGAGCTATTTTGAGTGCAGAATGTGTAAAGAAGGAGGGACTTCGGTTGTTAATCTAAATGCATATATAGAGGTACCAGACATGTTTTGCACTGCACTGTCCTCTGTGAACAGTTATTGGAAAACAAACTATGTGTAGTTTCCGATCGATGCCACCGCCAACAACAGCAGTGACATCTGATGGAACATGAAAGCAGATGCTTGACAAAATGATTATTCCGTTTTTCCCTCAGCTTTCATTCCGATTTGTACGATTCGTTTTTTACTCAATCAACCTTGTAGTGACGTCAAAATGTTTGTTTCGATCGGCGCTTACATAGGAAATTTAATATGGATTATAGATTTTTTTGTAGGGGAAATGGCTCTAAATCTGCTATTTATCAATTTTATCCAGATGAACGCGTCATTGGGACGGTACTAATGGATATTTTTGGTTGCTTTTGAAAATTTAGTCGATTGCTTATTTTATGTATGAGCCAAAATTAGAGGCATAATGTTGAGGTAATTAATTGATTATTGAATTAGCACTCTATATACCATGAAAAAGCAGCCTGTTTGTGAGTTTTTGCCTGTTTTCAAGTAAGGAGTTATCATAAAAAAACAATTCGCCAGCTGGTATTTCCCGGCGACTTTACAAATAAATACAATCAAACAAAATCATCATGCAGAACTAGGATTTGTGTCACTTCATATTTCACCGCTAAGTCTCCTGCAAAGTTTACATTTTGACATAGGATTACGTCTCTCGGCAACATATTGGGGATGCAATTAAAAAAACAAAATCGACCGTGTTACCAAAAGTGGTCAGGTTTTGACCACTTATAACTCTGTCAATAGCGGATGGATTTTAATTCTAAACAAGCCAATCGATTGGTAATTTTTCTTCAAAGCAGTTAAATTGAATACTTTATCAATTTTCAATAGGTCACTATTGAAAATTACACAAATGTCCAACTGTTGAAATGGCTATCAAAATTATCACCTATTGCCTGCAAAAAGTGGTTTCGCTAACATAGTCGCCAAATATTGATACCGAGCACGTAATCCTACGTCAAATCTATGGTCGAGTCTTGGATACAACCTCTTACTTTTTGTAGGAAGTGACTACATAAACACTTTCCTAGAACATTTGAAAACGATATCTCGCCATCTTACCCCTCGTTCGGGTGATTTTTCAAATTCGATACAACCGTTTTACCGAAATTTACAGTAAACAACTTTGGGATGCGATAGAATGTTGAGATTATAATTGTGCTGTTGTTGTAAAATGTATTTTGTAGAAAAATTTTGCGATAACATTTTTCTTGAACATTTGGAAATATTAACTTAACGTTTTATCTCTCATTTTGATGATTTAAAAAAAAAATCACTATAGTTCTGGAACTAAAAAAAGGACTGTGGAAATCAGGAGAGACCAATAATATTTTTAAATTGAGTAAAATAACAATAAGTATGATTAAAATCATCGCATTTAGTGTTTCATTCTCAAAAGTTGTTAAAATAATTACTATATGAAAATCTCCACATACCAGCACATACTATGGTTTTTATTTACAGTGAATTTACATGAATGTATTCATGTAAAATGATATTACATGAATGTATTCTAATTATTTTGATAAGATCGGATGGTATTTATTAATGCTTTTCTAACATGATTGGTGCTTTTCCAATGGATTTAGCAAGTGACCAAGGAAAATGGCTCTAAAAAGGTTTTTATTTTTGCCAAACAGCGTTTATTGTAGTTCAAATACGGGTTTCAAATGGTTTTCAAACCGTTCGTCATACAACCTTTTTGCACTAAATCAATCTTGAAGAGCTTCGTGAACACACCCTTCAGAACCTTCTCCAGTTTGGGCCAACAAGACAGATTCTAGTATTAATGAGGTTTTGGTGGATGCATCAATAGCAAAGCAGCCTTTACCAGGGTTTTATGAATGTTGTTTGATAGTAGCTTTGCAATATTCCATAAAACTTAAAATTGGTCCAACACGACCCAACCCAAATTTGATGTGAAATGTACGTGAAAACATCGAAAAACTTGAGTCCGCCCACGGAAAACATCGATTTTGCTAATTATTTTACATTACGAAAATAAAATATAGAGAAAATGGCTCTAATGTTGGCCTATGGATCTAAGATTGGGCCCATCGCTAAAAATCTGCTATTTATCAATTTTATCTAGAATAAAGCGGCATTGGGACGGTACTAATGGATATTTTTGGTCGCTATTGAAAATTTAGTCGATTTCTGAAATTAGGAGCATTTAGGCCGACATTACATCCATTTCCCCTATTCTTCAGATCGATCATTAAGCTTCGCCAAGATTTTTGTTTCTCATGATTTTTGCATTCTAAATATTTCTCGTTGCTAAATTAACTAAAATAAAGTTATATCCAAGGAAATATAGATTGAAAATCGAAGATTGTAAAAAACAAACAAAATAATTGTAATATGACGGAGGCATAAAGGTTGTTTTTATGGGCCATTTGTGACAAAGTTATTTTGCTTTCAACAAATCCTAAACAAATTCATAAGGTTTGAAGAAAATTTGTTGTCTGTATTGTATTTATCTATATTATTTAGCTATTTTGCTTGATCCCAATCCATTCAGATTTATGGCGCCAATGTTGTTGTGCGAATCAGCGTTCTTCCAGGCGATTCTCTCCCGATGGCTTGGAAGCAGTTACTCAGAAAGTGTTTACAACATTTCGCATTTTGCACAGCTGTAACCTCGATCATTCCCGAAAAGATCCCCTTATTCCGGATGGTTCTGGAAGTGCACCATCAAACGATGCAGGAATTTTTTCCAAGTGATGGCCCTTTCGCCGAATAAAACCGCAGCTATGGATCGGAAACCAACCTGTGTCCGCTAACTGACAATTTCAGTGGTTTGCTGTCGGTACTGACGCAAGTTATTCCGATCTTCAACTATTCGCAAGGTCTGGAGAAGGCTGGTCTGTTTTCAGACTGTTTTGACAATGTTTTACGAATTTGAGGACCACGCTCACTTCACTCTTCTCCACCAGATGCTCAGTCGTTGATGGTACCCGTTCCGTCGGACGTGCTGTTTCTTCTAAAGAACTAAATTTTACTGAAATCGACTTCCCTTCGGTCGTTAGCATCGCTTGAATTTTTCCTTCAACTTCGTTTATCCTTCGAGATATCCTTGTCATAAATTTGGCTTTTATTCACTATGAGGATCCATCCTTAAAGTTCAATTTATAAACAGAGGAGATTTTATGATACAGTTTTAAAAGCCTCAAAGGCAACAATTTTTTGCTCTCATTTAAAACCTTATGATTTTATGATTGCTTTTATGATGATAGAACAGGTTTATAGAGTATTTTATCAAGACATTAATAAAAAATTTCTAATGAAGTTTATGATTGATTTATAGAACAGTTTTATGTTGGGATTGAGGACTACTTTAAATTTAATTTTAAAACAAGACAGTTTTTGACTTCTCGCCAGACTGTAAGAGGTTTTTAAAACAGCGAAAAGGTGAACTACTAAGCAGGAACGTTTTATACTGTAAAATGCTGTATTTAAACTAAATGGATTATTCATTGCCATTATAAAACCATCATAAATTAGAGTGGATGCCAAATGATTGCAGAATTGTTACTTGGGCCACCACCCGGTGGGTCGCGACCCATAAATTGAGAAACGCTGTTCTAAATGGATTGATGAGCGTTTTAGTAGCATAATTGTATACCTTATTACGTTATTTTTCCTTTTAATTCTACTACTCTTGTATCACTAATTTACTATTCGCTTTTATTTACTTTCACTATCACTTTAAAAAAAAACTATGATAGATAAGCATTTCTTATAAGCTGTCTATGAATAGACACTGAAAAAAGTTTGCAAATAGTAAACGAAATAAGTATCTGTTATAGTTTTTTTTTAAACTTATAGTGAAAGTAAATGGTAAAAGTGAATAGTGATTTAGTGAAAGTGAAAGTGATACAAAAGTAGTCGAAATAAAATGTAAAACAACGTATTGAATATATTATATTTATGAGCACATTACAGGCATAGAAAAACAATAACAATTAGTTACATTATTACTAGAGAGGGTCTAGTATAAGAGAGGAGCCGATTCAAGACAAACTGCCTTGGCAACTTATACCTAGGTGATTTCTAGCAACACTGCCAATGCAGTCAAGATAGACGCTGCTCGATTGGCTCTGGATTTGACAGTTCGTTTGGCTCAAAACCAGCCAGTCCGCTCCTCTCTTATACTAGACACTCTCACTCTCTTACACACATAAACAGTGGTGACATCTATGAGTTCATCTGGTAGTAAATTAATATTAAGGGTAGAGGTGCTAATTGCCGTTTGCACGAATACTGAATTAGCACAAACATAATTTTGGTTATACTAAAATAAAGCCCTGACTTTTCAGTGATATGTATACATTGGAATTTATTGTAGATCATTTTCAAAGATATAGTGATTTAAAACAATAGCTCATTAGGGCTCATATGTGATTTATAAAACAATTTTTTAAATTTTTTTAAAAAAATCTTCGATTTGCTTGAATAAAAAGCTTTCTAATAGCGTGCTTATTTTCAAAATTGCTGGGAGGTATACTCATGAATATCTAATTTTCAAGAAAAATCCAATTTGGCGGCAAATTCAAGATGGCCACCAATTATTTTAACCTGCCAAATGAAAGTCCTAACTTTCCCCTTTACTATGGTTTAAAACCTAAGAGGTTTTCATGAGAATTCTCAAAGATATCACGATTTTAATGCATCAAGACTACGCAAAAATTAAGCACTCTTGAAAACTGTTGAAGCCTCTAGCTACCAAGGGATCAACCAATTTGATCTTTTCCGATCGATTTATCTAGTTTCATAACAAGAACTTTTGAATGAGTACAAACAAAAATGATGTTTGACAACCACTGCCTCCAAAGTCTGAAATAATTAATGAACCTAATAAATTGTCATTCGACATTTTGACTAAAACATGACCATCAGCAAAGGATTATCTTAGAAAGCTTCTCATAAATCTGCTTCTCAAAGCAAAATGGTAAAATTATAGAACGTAATGAACAAAAAGTTTGATTGTCCCACAGTAAAATCCATATAAACTTCAAATGGTGTTTTTCAATGATAAATATTCCATGTGTTAAAGAAAAGTGGTGAAAGTTTCGAGTAGGCCATTTTTGTTTTGTTTTAATGTTATTCTACACCGTGACATATAATGATGATGTCAAGACTACTTATAATAATTGCTCGTTTTTCTAATTTACCCTTATTTTTTCTCATTTCAGGTATGTACAGAATTCTCAGCTATATAAATAAATCAGGTATGGTTAAGTCTAGATCCGGCATGTGTGAAATTTCAGGAAGTCACACCAAGGTTTTTTTGCAATTCAAAATATAATTTATTGTAGGGTTGATATCCGTAATGTCGGCGTAAGTTTCCCTCATATAGGGCCCATCCACAACAGCTAAAGTAAGTTTTTAATCAAATTTTCTTCAAAGCATTAATTTAGAACAAAATAATACATACGATGTTATTAAAGGGTGTCCACGATGAAATCGCATCACACTTTTTTAAACCAAATTGATACTTGCATTTTTCAGTGATGGTTCTTTAATCCATATTGCACACGTTTTATGAAGGTTTCAACTCTGGGCATAAAGACAAATATTTATAATTTAAAGAAGTTATAAATAAGTGAAATATTCAACATGTCGATTTAAAAAAATACTAAGGTCTTGGACATATTTTCAGTTACTTTAAATATTTATTATTAGACTTTTGAATAATAATTAAGAATTCAATGAGAATTCTTTAAAAAAAATCCTCAAGAATCCTGGAGAATAATTCCTACAACATTCTATGAAGAATTTAAAGGAAGTTCTGACAAGAACTCAAAGAGAATTTCAAAGACAGCCCTGGTGAATGTCCAGGAGAATTCCAAGTAAGTTCTGAGTAGCATTTTAAAACAACTTTATGAAGAATTCAATGGGAATTGTGGCGAAAATTTCTGAAATTTCAGAAAAGATTTTTTTGTTAAAATTCCAATGGAACTGTGAGGAGAATATATTGCTGTCTTTAGTTCTTCTGTCAGACCGTAAAAATTGAGATTCCTTACTTCCTGGTGCTAAGCATTAACATACTGAATTCGATCGCACGATAGCAAATTTGGAAAATTTCAAGCAAAATTTGTATGGATCGTGACTTGAACTAATCATGTATATTAGAACTGAGTCGTGGAAGTCAATTCTCATTTTTATTTTTTCGTATTAGGTGATCTTTCACATATTTCAATTATGCTATTATTCTATTCCAAATTGATTCTGAAGGAATAGTTATAGCAACAATCAATACGAAACTAACGATTTTAAATTGGCTCACCACTTTAGTAGCCTATTGGTCCCAAGCAAACGATTAACGTACCCTATTCTAGTTGGAATTCTATTACTACACTATGTTTGTTTTGATTCACTATGAAAGTTTGACAGATAACATCAGGGGTGTGTGGATTCATGCAGAACATGCAGGGGTGAGTGAAATAGCTTGGGACTGCTTGGGACCGTTGTTCTGGTACTGAGTAAGCCAAAAATAATAATGATTTTCTTCGGGACCCAGTGGTCTTAGAGTTACCTCTATGGTTATAGCATGTTATCGTTTTGAAGAAACTTATCCAGAATAGAATCTGTAAACTTCGTGGCAACTCAGGCACACTTCGAAAGAACGGTTGTGAGAGAAGTGTCCTCAACAGAAAATCGGTGTTGGCAAGAAATGCTATAATAATATGAAGCTTTAGTGCTATAATTTATTAGCTAGAGAAAGTTCACAAGAGGATAGATTGATAGTTTCGCTAGAGTATGGTAGGGTTAAAATTTAAAAAATAAAAGTTGAAATTGAGCGAAGGGCCATTAATGCGACAATACTAATCAAATGAGCTTTCCTTTTTCTAACTCACACTTTGAGTGGATGAGGGGATTTGAGGTATGTCCTGGACAAATTGGAATAATTCTTCTATTAGATGACTTCCAAATGTATTAACCTTTCCACACGTACCGTTGTATTCGATAATGCGATTGTCCATATACCACGAGGACAATTTAGGGGGAGGGGGTGGAGGGGGTTGACAAATGTCCACGGTCCATACATTTTTTTATTTAATTTATACGGGTGATTGTCCACGTAGGAGGGGGCCTGAAATCACACAAAACCTGTCCACGTGGACATGGATAGCCCTAAAGTATCAACAATTCAGTGCCAACATTTCAAAGGAGCCTAATTGCATTTGTAAACAATGACTTTAGCCGTCGTTTCCTCGCGAGTAAAAGCTCTCTCATGAAATTTTAATAGCACTCGCAGGTAGAGGAATGTTTCCTCTACCAGCATTGCTGATTTGGAGGGGTGAGCTTTTATTTGCAAGAAATCAACAGCTAAAGCCATTGTTTACAAAAGCAAATATGCCCCTTTGAAATGTTGGCACTGAATTGATGAGATATATGCTTGATTAGTGCTCGAGTTATGCAGAAATGTATGTTTCATTTGTATGGGAGTCCCCCCCACCCCCTTTACAGACATACAGACAGACAGACAGACAGACAGACAGACAGACAGGACAGACAGGACAGACAGGACAGGCAGGACAGACAGGACAGACAGGACAGACAGGACAGACAGGACAGACAGGACAGACAGGACAGACAGGACAGACAGGACAGACAGGACAGACAGGACAGACAGGACAGACAGGACAGACAGGACAGACAGGACAGACAGGACAGACAGGACAGACAGGACAGACATGACAGACAGGACAGACATGACAGACAGGACAGACAAGACAGACAGGACAGGACAGGACAGGACAGACAGGATAGACCGGATAGACCGGACAGACAGGACAGACAGACAGACAGGACAGACAGGACAGACAGGATAGACAGGACAGACAGGACAGACAGACAGACAGACAGCGGCTATCACATAGCTTCCGAGCCCTCGATTTGACGTATGCGGCTTGTTGCTGGCTCCTTTTCGGCTTCTGTTGCTTCTTGAACGTTTTCAGCCCGATTCTTGCCTTGGCACGTTTACGTTATTCTTCGATGTTCTCAGTTTTTGGCCAAATCTCGAACAGAGGCATTTTTCTTATTGTCGTCTTGGGTGATCTTCCGGTCCAGTTTTCCTTTCACCGGTTCCGGTTTAAGGCCAAATTTCGATGTGTACTTCAGGGAACTTCTTCACCGAACTTCCGGATGGTGGCTTGGGCTGCTCCGATGCTTACTTCCTTCATTTTCGCAAACTTCCTTGCTGATAGGATGGGACACCCTATAGTTTAGTAAATTACAATATACCTAGGAAAACAATTATTCACAAACGTACTTCGTAAAATTTACAGGATTTGTCTCGAAACGTTCTCATTTGGCTGCCACCTTTATCCGTTTCGGTAGCTTGATCGACGATTGACGTTTCATCCTCTTTAGGCCTTGGTCAGACTGGTTTTCAAACCGATCAATGGATGTTTGTGATAAATTTTGATGCTCATCATACCGTTTTGTTGTATCTCGAACAGTTCGTATTGGCATTTTCAACATCCTAGCGATACATACTGGACGATTTTCTTGCTTGTAAAGCTCGATTACTGCACTACGTGATGGTCTTGGCTTCCAGTGTGGCTCTTCTCGCCAACGGATTTGAACGAAACTTTGAACGTTTGCTTACAATAAACTGTAGGCTGAAATTGAAACCTCCATGTCTACATAGCATAGAGACTATGTTTTATTTGAATAGAGTTAATGACCATCCCTAAAATATGTTATTCCCATAACCATGTTTAGCCAACGTGTACACTTTCCGTCATTCAAGAAAGAAAGAGCCAATAAACATTCCCTGGTCATTCTCGTGAAGTTAAATTAACGTTGGTGTGACGTTACGTACTACAGAACAAAGACCCAAATTGGCAAAGGTTTGTAGAATGTATCATCTATGAAGTACGAGCTGTACACTGAGAAAAACGCGCGGATTATTTTTCTCCACACTGATTTTCTTTCGAATTTGTAACAGAATATCTACTGCAAATTCGAATCTTTGATCCACCTAATATTGTGGTTCCTTATTTGAAAAGATTTCAATCTTAAAACAATAATGCAGACGGAGACTAAATCAGGAACTATCCTAAGATCTCAACTCAAGAGTAATTTGTCAAACCCGCTAAAGAAGTTTTCACAGGAGCTTCATGAACATCAGCTAGTGTGATAATCCTGTACTTTGGCTGAGATCCCTGAATTAAGCCAGACAACTCTACAAGCTCGCTTACCCATAAGCAATGAGCTAAACATACCGCTGAATTTCAAAATTAATTACTACTTACCCATCTTAATATGTTGCTGAGATTACATTAGCCCGTACAACATGTCCCTCACGTAACATGCAAATACGTAACTGCCAACCAGCCACAAATAAGCATACCTTTTACGGAAACCGCAAGCCCAAGGCAGTAGCATCTTACCTAATGAATTTCCCATATCCAGCTTCGGAATACTTCTCGCTCGATACTCATTATCGAGCAAATCGTACCAGTCATCATCGCGCATTGGAGACCACCACCCACGTCAATCTCGAGAGCGCACTGACTGCCGATAATTTTCCTCTCCACTGCACCCGTTTGTAGATATGTATATATGTAGATACGAGCATCATGCCCACACGTGTATGTAGAGGTGCGATTCAATTTCATTTGAAAACGACTATCTCGATCCCTTGGGGCGCCTATTTGCTGCACCGTGAAGTAGACGATCATGATCATGATGGTGCTAAAAGCATGTTTGCACCCAAACCTGCGATATCGGTGGAACACTACTGTTATGATGGATCTATATACATACATACTGCACTAGCTCATCGTTGTGATCATTATCATCATTGGCATGGAAATGATGATCCTATTCGCGCGCGGCTCGATAATCACCCACTGATAGAGAGCAGGCCACCAACCGCCGAGCCATCTGCGTGCATTCCTCTATTGTTTTTCAGTCGAATTCGATAGCTCACCGTGAGTGGAGGGATTGATTTTCTTCATACTCTCCAGCATCCATTTCACTGTCCGGTTCGTTCGTTTCGTCCGGTTTAGAACTCTCGCTTAGTATCAAAATTTTGGCGAACCATCTTCGTGTATCCTGTTTTATCGCTGCAAATCTTCTTCCATCCGGATACGGGCTATTTATCGGAGGGCTTGGTTCAACATCCGTGGGTTCGTGGAACCTGGAGGTGGCCAAGTTCCCCCTTCAAAAAACCCCAAATTTCGATGGAGCAATATAGCACCGGAAAAGTGTTGCCAGTTTAATTGACCAATCATACGGGTGCGCCCGGGAAAAGTTTGGTGAAAAGTGAGGAAGATTTGAGTGCTAACAGCAGACTAGAAGAAAGAAGAAACTCCTAGAAATTGCAATTGCCATTCAGGTCCAGTCGGTGGCAAAGCGTGCCATCGGGTCACGGCTTTGCTGATGCCAAATTTCCACTTTCCTCCAATCTACCGTGGATGAGTAAATCGATCAGTGCGTCAATCGGAAAAGGAAAAAAAAGAGGAGGCTGCGGTGCATCGAATGCAAAATGTGCGAAGAAAGTGTTCCTTGGTGTGTGATTTTTGAACGGGGAAAAAGCGTATTTGAAACAATAATAAGGGAAATTCTGCGTTTTGTGTCTGCTGCGTGCATAAACGTATCGATAACAGTGGTCACGTGAAGTTTGCCAATTGGATCTCTCCTTCGTAAACGGTTCAACTGCCCTCCGTAAATCACACCCGCAAGCTCCGCATGCCGACTTGGAGTATGAGCAACGAGTAAGCACGAGGGAAGAGCAGTTGGAAGAAAGTTTTTCTCTGTGTTTAAATGAAGGAGTTTAATAGCTATATAAAGAGCTGTTGTTCGCGAAATCAGTAACCTTGATAGATTAAAACGCTCATAAAACTCCTAATGGCTGTGTTTGAAACATAAAACTATACTTTTATCGGGCTTCGCTTTCAATGCCATTTTGTTATGCATTAGGTATCTCACGTTAAGCCAAAGCTAAGTCTTTGTTGTGATTAATTAACTTTTTCGGCAAATTGGTTTCTACCGAAAGGAAGATGCGCGGTTTGTGTTGGCAATGCTGAATTTCAAAGACTACATGTTGGTTTATTGGTGAGCTGACTTATTGAGTATTGTTCAGCTTTGGATCAATTGTTTCACTCGTTAGACAATGGCAGCTGTATATCTTCTAACTTGACCTTTAGATATACCGTCTGTGTAGATAGAACGGTCATATAGTCTTATTATGGCGTTTGGTAGATGTGGAATGTTGTTACACATTATGTATCGTCGTCAAATCCATAATTCCATCTGAAATAGCCCAAATCTTTTTTATGCAAAATAGATGTAAATTAGAAGTAGCATTAAGACATTTGACCTTCCACGTAACGTGGGTAAACCACTTCTCCACTTCTGCAAGGTGCGTTGCGGTGAAACATTGAATTATGGCTCTAAGGTCTTCTTATTGAAGCATTTTCTCACATTGAACTGGCAAATATTAATATTTATTGAACAAAGCAAAAAAAATTCTGAAATTTAAAGGTTTCAGCAGTTGATTTTAATGCTGCCCAAAAATTATAAGTTGTTCAGTTAATCCTACATACGAAGAATGATGTTACCGCTCCAAATCATCTGGAACAGATTGCACCATGCGAGTTGAAATGGCTGAATTTCAGCACAAACCCGGTTCATTTGTCCCTACCGAACAATTACAATTGTATTCGAAGTTTCATAGAATTCTGATAGGTGGAATCTGAAAACTTAGTAACTTAGTATTCACAGTACCGCTGCGTTGTGAGAAAATTCCAGAATGATATGAACTGAGCATCTGGAAGGTCTTTGTCATTATCAAAACATTTCTAGAAGAACAGACCACATTTTTAGCACAGGTTTTTTTACGACGAATTTTGAAATACCGCGATTTTTTTTTAAATAACGTTGTTTTTTACACGATACGGGGGTGTAGAAAAAGACCTGAGTGTATTTCTGGACTCTGGAAATTCTACAAGTTTTAGAGACCTTAGACTTACAATAGAAACAATACTGATGCCGTATGAAGAAGGATGGTTACCAAGCCTGACCATACTCATTACAGCTAAAATACCAGTTTTTGGAGTTATGAAACTATCAGATATTATAATAATAATTTGTATATGTAAGATGCAAGAACAGGAGGTAAAGTTTGGGTATGACACATTAAACCAGTCAATTTTGCTTTCAGAGGATCACAATTAGCTATTTTAGCTGTAACGAGTAATCGTCATGAGTGAGTACTATTCGTTATAGCTGATCGCTAATTGTGACACTCTGGAAGCAAAATTGACAGGTTTATGTGTCATACACAAACTTTGCCTCTTCTTCTTGCATCTTAGATATTCAAATTATTATTATAATATCTCATAGTTTCATAATTTCTAAAAGTAGTCCCAACAAACAATCCTCTGTTGAAGAAACGACTTCTTGACGATTTTATTCATCAACTGCATGCTTAATAATTCTTGCATTATTTTTAATAATAACTTCTGTTCAGGCTTTGTTCACACAAATCTGGAGAATTTATTCAACCACAACACATTGAACCATTGGTGTTGTAAAAGGTATGTCGAGAAGCTGTTATACGACTTATATGAGTTGTAACAGAGCTTATTCGATAACATGTTTGATTATTCACCGTTTATTAGACATCACTGTTTCCCTTTAATTCAAACAGTGATGCTCTGTACACGCTTGATTCTCATGTGAAGTAACGTTTAATTAGACTGTGGAAAATTATTCGATTATTCAACTGTGGAAAATAAATCCGAAAATAAGAGCTCCCGACAGGGATGGGTATTAGCTATTCTTTAGTAGTGATTGTTTGCATTATTTCTGACGTGGCACACAGATATTAGAAAATGAACTACATACATAAACATGTCATTGCATGGGATTCGAACCACGGACCTTCCGATCACCAGTCACTTGCCTTGTGATATGAGCTATCCTAGAATCACAGGAGTGGAACTTCGGATCAGAGAGTGGCTCCAATTGTCATCTGCGAACGCTAGCGCACCTAGCGGTAGAAGGCATGTTCTGCCTGCAGTTAAAATATTCAGTATGATATGATAGTGTGAGTGCACATAGAAAGCCCGTGTGGAACGCTACCACAACACATCCCTTGTCAGTCCGCATCGTGCTCTCTTGCCGTGCGGATCTATTTGCTTTTTGCTGAAGGAAGTGTTACTACTACCTAAAGCTACAACAAATTTAAACAGCACTTTTCAGTGCTCAACCTGTAAAAAAAAAAAAAATTCTACCTTGTTCAACTCTTATTCCTCTTCGATCCTTGTTTGGACCCTACCCGAGGTAATCCTTCTTGGATATCGATTTGGAAAATTCCTCTTCGATCCTTCAGATTCTTATAGTAATCTGCTTGGAAGTCGATTTGGATAAAAAATTACTGCCGCCATGGCGCCTAAACGCAAAAGAAAGGGGCAAACTCTTGACCCCCCTTCTGATGAAATTAATTTGAGTAATCAATTTGATTTGCTCACGGATGATGAGAATGATCCATCATCCAAGAAAAATTCTAGTAAACTTTCCCGGCTTAATGCCAAGAAGGAAAAGATTCCCCCTATTGTGATAACCACTACCGATTTCCATGCTCTTCGCATGGAACTTTTGAATTTCGTGAAAGTTAAGTTTTCACTACAAATTGGACGTCGGGGTGAATGCCGTGTATTGGCTGAAACCTTGGACGGATTTAAATGTCTTCTCAAGTATCTTACTGAGAAGAAGCACAAATTTTTTACTTACGACACCAAAACTGAACGTGTGTTCAAGGTTGTCATGAAAGGACTGCCCAGTGGTGAATCCCTGGATCAGATCAAAGATGAACTGGCAAAATTACTTGGAGTTGTGCCACTCCAAGTAATCAAAATGAAAATGAAATCCCGTCCTGGCGATTCGCGCAACGGGATTTCTAATGATTTTTATTTAGTTCACTTCAAGTCTAGTGAACTAAACAACCTTAAGGCCTTAGAAAAAGCTAGCCTTATGCTCCATGTCCGAGTGAAGTGGGAACACTTCAGGAAGACTGGAGGAAATTTCCAAAACCTCACCCAGTGCCGTAAGTGCCAGGGATGGGGTCACGGAACTAAAAATTGCTACATGCCAGCTAAATGCATGAATTGTGGTGATTCCTCTCACGCAAAGGACGACTGTCCTGTGAAGGAAGATCCTAAGAAATTTAAATGTTCAAATTGTGGTGAAAACCACAAATCCAATTTTTGGGAATGTAAGACTCGCAAAGCGATCCTACAATCTCGTTCTAACCGACAGGTAGGAAACGCTCCACGTTTCCGACCAGGTACAAATTCCTCTGCTGTTAACAACGGTCAGCGAGGAACAAATTCTACATTCGTACCCGTAGGTACAAATATCGCCCCTGCTTCAAATGTTTCATCTGTACCTACTCCCCTCGCTGCTAACAATGTTCAGCGAGTTAATGGAGCTACCTATGCTGCTATTGCAGCGGGTAGAAATCAAAATACTAACCAACGTTCTAACGGAAATTTTGACAATTTTGACTTAGGAAGCATTACTGCCCCCAAAATGGAATTTTTACAGAATTCATTAATTGACATGATTTCTGATATGCTTAAATCTAACTCCATGTTTGATGCTATTCAAACTGGAGTAAAATTTGCAAATAATATTGTCATGACTTTAAAATTCAGTAATGGATTTTAAAGCATTAAATATTGTAAATTGGAATGCTCGATCTCTTAAAGATAATGAAGACGAGCTATTTAATTTTTTAAGAGTTCATAACGTGCATATTGCCGTTATAACTGAAACGTTCCTTAAACCTGACCATAAGGTTAAGAAGAACGCAAATTACTTGATTTATAGAAATGATCGTCTTGATGGACCCTGTGGTGGCGTTGCCATCATTATTCATAGACTAATCAAACATAAAATTCTTTCTTCATTTGAAACCAAAGTTTTTGAAACTTTGGGGGTTTCTGTTGAAACAAAATTTGGACAACTTACGTTTATAGCTGCCTATTTGCCATTCCAATGCGTAGGCCAGCAAAAGAATTTTCTCAAGGGTGACCTCCAGAAACTTACCCGTCATAGGTCTAAATTCTTCATTATTGGTGATTTTAATGCAAAACACCGCTCATGGAATAATGCTCAAAGCAATTCCAATGGTAATATTCTGTTTGATGATTGTTCTGCAGGTTATTACACTATTCAATATCCAAACAGCCCAACATGCTTTTCTTCTGCAAGAAATCCCTCCACTATTGATTTGGTCTTAACTGATTCATGTCAACTTTGTAGCCAACTGGTTACCCATGCTGACTTCGGTTCTGATCACCTTCCAGTAACTTTTGAAATATCCCAAGAAATAATTTGTAATCCCAACAGCTCTACTTTCAATTACCATAGAGCTGATTGGGAGCAGTATCGAACATTTATGGAATATAACTTCGATCCAAACATTCCTTTGCAAACCAAAGATGAAATTAATTTTGCTCTTGAATCTCTGACTACTTCTATAGTTGCAGCAAGAGCTGCCTCAGTACCAAAATGCGAGGTTAAATTCGATTCAATTATAATAGACGATGATCTTCAGCTCTTGATCCGTCTTAAAAATGTCCGTAGGAGACAATATCAAAGAACACGCGATCCTGCCATGAAAGTTATCTGGCGGGATTTGCAAAAACAAATTAAAAAGCGATTCTCTGCCCTGAGGAACAAAACTTTTGAAAATAATATTTCTAAATTAGACCCGAGTTCCAAACCCTTTTGGAAACTCACAAAAATTTTGAAAAAACCTCAAAAGCCAATTCCAGCGCTTAAAGAAGGTGGTAAAATTTTGATCACAAATTTGGAAAAAGCTCAGAAACTTGCTAAGCAATTCGAGAGTTCCCATAATTTCAGTTTGGGTCTTACTAGTCCTATTGAGAATCAGGTTGCTCGGGATTTTCTGAATATTTTCTCTCGGGAAAATATTTTTGATGATTCCTGGGGGACTGATTTGGACGAAGTAAGGTCTATAACTAAAAATTTTCAAAATATGAAAGCTCCAGGTGATGATGGAATTTTCTATATCCTCATCAAAAAACTCCCAGAGAGTACCTTGTCTTTCTTGGTAAAATTATTTAACAGATGTTTCCATTTGGCATACTTTCCTGATAAATGGAAAAATGCAAAAGTTGTTCCAATTTTGAAGCCGGATAAAAATCCAGCTGAAGCTTCTAGCTACCGTCCAATAAGTTTGCTTTCTTCAATAAGTAAACTTTTTGAAAAGATAATTTTGAATAGAATGATGCTTCACATCAATACGAACTCAATTTTTGCAGATGAGCAGTTTGGATTTCGCCATGGGCATTCAACTACTCATCAACTCTTGAGAGTTACCAATTTAATTCGTTCAAACAAATCTGAAGGCCACTCAACTGGAGTTGCTCTTCTAGACATAGAAAAAGCATTCGACAGTGTTTGGCATGAAGGTTTGATTGCTAAATTGAAAAAGTTTAATTTTCCACTTTATATTATGAAATTAGTTCAAAATTATTTAACTGACAGAACTCTTCAAGTAAATTATCAAAATTCCAAATCTAATCGACTACCTGTTAGGGCAGGAGTTCCTCAGGGTAGCATTCTTGGGCCTATATTGTATAACATTTTTACTTCGGACCTCCCTGATTTGCCTCAGGGTTGCCACAAATCTTTGTTCGCTGATGACACAGGCATTTCCGCTAAAGGAAGAAGTCTTCGTGTTATTTGCAGCAGACTGCAAAAAAGTTTAGATATTTTCTCTTCTTATTTACAAAAATGGAAGATTTCTCCCAACGCTTCCAAAACTCAACTTATAATATTTCCACATAAGCCTAGAGCTTCGTTTTTGAAACCTAGTAGTAGTCACATAGTCACTATGAACGGAGTTCCAATTTCCTGGTCAAACCAAGTGAAATATCTTGGATTAATACTTGACCAAAAATTAACTTTTAAAGATCACATTGAGGGCATTCAAGCCAAATGTAACAAATATATAAAATGTTTGTATCCTCTTATAAACAGGAAATCCAAACTTTGCCTGACGAATAAACTTCTAATATTTAAACAAGTTTTTAGACCGGCCATGCTTTACGCTGTGCCAATATGGTCTAGTTGCTGCACTACCAGGAAAAAAGCACTTCAAAGGATTCAGAACAAAATTCTGAAAATGATTTTGAAGTTGCCTCCCTGGTACAGTACAACCGAAGTACATAGAATTTCGAATGTTGAGACTTTAGCACAAATGTCCAACAAAATAATTAATAATTTCAGGCAAAAATCGTTGCAATCCTCAATTGCAACGATTAATTCCCTTTATACTTAGATAAGATTTAGTTTTAGTTTTTAGTTTTAAGATATCAATTGTTATACTGACATGCAGGTTAAAAAACCTGTTTAAAATACTGAATTGCCAAGACATGAACAATGTAAAAACACTTAGATATATATCATAACAATTAAGGCTGGTACGTTACTGCAGTAACTGGAGCACCTAGGTTAAAATGAAATGTAATTTATTTTGAATTTGGAACAAATAAAGAGTTAAAAAAAAAAAAAAAAAAAAAAAAAAAAAAAAAAAAAAAAAAAAACACATCCCTTGTCGAGCAGAAAAACGAACCCTTTTTTGATTCACCGATTTGTTTTCACTTCCCCTTCTGTTAGGGTAGAGCGCTACTTCGTCGTAATCGCCCATTTCCGTTCTATCGATCAGAAAAGATCAATAATATCAATGATTTAACCGTGCAAAAATCAATAATAGGTTTGTTCCGATGCGTTAGTTCATTAGCTACAACATAAATCCTGTTAGAGCGCATTGTATGAATATTTACGCTCATTGTTCTCAAAACAAAAGAAGCGCTCCTAGCGAATGCCCTTTTTCTACGTTTATCCGTAGGACGAAGAAAATCTAATGGCGTTTCAATGCGTTAGGACGGAATTGAAACTCGTAGAACGAATTTAGAATCAAGAAGCAGTGTTAGATTTTAGACAATATCTCAACAATTTGTGACTTTTAATCAAATCCAACGGTACGTATGGAAAGGTGAATAAATTTGCAAGTCATCTTTGACAGAAATATTCCATTTTTTGTTTAAACTCGTTCAAAAAAGAGAGGTAAAGCGCGGGTTGTGCTTAGTAGGACGGAAATTAGATCAAAAACCCTATGTGCTAGAATTCATCATAAGGGCAGCTCAATAATCAATAAAAGCTTGCTTGAAAGTGAATACCTATCAGCACTCTCAATCGCAACTCTAGCTCCTTCAAGGCCCTGTGGGAATGATTAATTCATTCATCGTTGCTTTACATGAGACCAGGGGTTGAAACAGTCGACGTGTTTTACTACACTCGCTTCGTTGTCGTGCGCGACAGTCTGTTTGTATTCGTACACTCATGCTCTACCGTCGTCTCTCTCACACAACACAAACGGTAGAATAACATTCGAGCAAATAGAAAATTATCAAATAACTGTCATATGACATGTGTGATTTCGTTCTAATTCCTCAATTTGGTGTAAATCAAACCATTTCTGATCATAAATGTTATTATTAAGACATCATTGCTTGCTATTTTCAGAATTCACACAAGCACAACATCAGCAGCTCTTATTATGAGAAAAACTAAAATGCATACATTCGTGACGGTCTTCGGTGACAGTGTCGTATGCCTTTCATATGACATTTTGGTTTGGTACTGTACTATGATAGCTTGTTTTGCAAGTGTCGGAGGCAAAAGCAGTCGATTATCACAGAAAATGTGTCGACTACCGTGACCGCTTACAAGACTGCATGAGACCAATGTTACCTCTTCACCTCTTCAATTCCAAGGAAAGGATGCTCGGTTATTTTTTAAACTAGGTCAATGCATTCATTGTCGTGGGTCATGTGATCGATGATTACTATTTAAATTAAATTAGGCGTAGAACACAAATAAAAAAAGGGTTAAACATGGGATTGAACTCACGACCTTCTACTTGGAAAGCGGAAACGGTAACCACAACCCTACTGATTTCGTCTTGTTGTTAGACTGAACCAGTGTTGTTGAATAATGAATCTAATACGTCGTTTATAAAGCATTTACAAGGCATGCGATTAAAACATGGACGCATAGTGGTATAAGAGCTATTATGCTGACTGTATCCACCTTCCAATAGTGGAGCTAGAAAACATTTATTAGACGTATAAATCAATTTAAAACAGTCGAATTAAAGCTTCAATGTATGTGCAAATTATACTTATTTAGTTTGTTATTAGATCAAACTTCTGGCGTTGAATTGGTAAGACAGTCAACGTTTATACAGAAAATTAATCAGATCAGAGCAAACAGCAAACATTTGCCTCGAACTTTTTTCTTCAACAGCATTCCGCAAAATGATGTATAAAGCTTTTGTAGGTTTTGTTATTAGCTACAACTTTTGTTAACAAGTCAAAACCGTACCTCTTATGAATGAAGAAGCAGAGCGAACAGAAGCCACTACTGTTTTTCAGTGAATGTATTTTACATTCACTGAAAAAAAGTAACAAGTTCTGCCCGCTCTAGTTCGTGATGCATAAGAGATACAGATTTGAGTTATGAGCAAAACTTGTAGCTAATAACAAAACCTTCAAAAGCTCTATACATCATTTTGCGCAATGCTGTTGATGAAAAAACTTAGAGGCAAATGAATGTAAATGAATGTATGAAATGAATATGAATGATTTTCCATGCCTGACTGTAATACAGTAATCAATATATATGCGCTTATTTGTAACTCTGAATTGTTTGTTGGGGTATTCTAGCTGTAATGAGCATGTATAGGCCTGCGTACACAGCGTTACAAATAAAAAATAATTGAATGAACTTTTCAAGTGCCCTACTATAGGTTCCCTAGCAGCACACTTGTCACAAATCGGTTGTAGTAACTCCTATGCGACTTATTACGATCACAATCAAGTTACCGCAACTTTTTGAGACGGAACTGTGTTGCTTGGGTTATTGGTCTAGTCGAGTACAACATGAAATGTCATTGAAATTATTGTTGAAAAACTGATTTTGAGTACAATTTTTAAAATTTTGCCTATAGGTGCCGTTGCAAATGTTCCAAATATTACCAAATCCAATATTCTTATAGGAAATCATATGCGCGACAACTTTGTCAAATACCGGAAGACGATCCTATTCTTAAAAATTATTAGCATTTTATTGAAGCGATGTCTGACTGGACTCAACTGGACTCAACTGCCGTTCTACGTTGTTCATAAAACAGTACCTTTTTAGATAAACGTTGGAATGAAAATAGAAAAAAACATGTAATTTGTTCTGGGCTTACCTAAAAACAACATCAAGTCTAACATGGGACTATGTTGAAGTTCTACGCATAACTGTCCCACAAAGATTTTTAATACTGAATTTATCTTTAACGAATCGATTTGTGTGAAACAGGATTTATATGATCAAAAGAAACGGTATGATCCATTTCGGGAAGTTTTATTTTATGTTGAAAAATATTAAGAGGAGCGGGAATTCATATTAAAACACCAGGTCAGATTTCTAATTTCGAACAATGCACGTAGACACGTAGACGTAGACACCCGCCACCTCCACACTACACCCTATAGTGTCAAGGTGTTTTATGAAAAAGCCCCTAATATAATATAATAATACGTAGTATACACATAGAGATAACTCTAAGAACAGAAGGTCCCGAAGAAACGTGCTCAATTTTTTGGCTCAGCCCTGGTACTATTTTCGGTCCCAAGCTAATCGATGCACCCCTCGAAACATGGGAAAATCCACGAACCCCTCATTTTATCTGTCAAACTTTCATAGCGAATCAAAACAAACATTGTGTAGTATTAGAATTTCGACTAGAATGGGGTAGGTTAATCGATTTGCTTGGGAGTAATAGGCTAGTCAATTAGTGAGCCAATTTAAAATCGTTAGTTTCCACCGGTTGGTATAAAGGTCAACATACGGAAGAAATCCTTACTGTACATGTTAAATCTTCCAAAGTTTTTCTTGAAATGATCGAAGTCGTGTGACGTATCGATCTTTTGTCCACAGCATGTCAGTCACCATAAAACTATGGTCGGACTCAAAATGATTAAACACAATCTTCCTTAGGCCTACGTTCATCTAGCTAAGGAGTAGAACAAGACGCTAAGAAGTTTTTGTTCTTCATCGAGCATTCATCATTAGTTTCTCGAGATTCTTATACTTTTAATGGTTTTATAGAAGTAGCAAACGACGATTGCAGCAATGTCAACAAACTTATTGTTGGTAGCAAACTATCCAGGAACTTCCAAAAGTTCGCGGAGGTCGCAAGCACGCTCATGCAAACACAAGAGTAAAGACGTCAAACGCAACGTGGCCATCAAAGCAACACGGGAAGTAACAGTTCCTAGTGGGATGCGTAGAATTTCCTACCTTATTGCAAATTTCTCGGCATGACAGTCCCACTAAATATTGTTCGTATAAAAATAGGCTTAACTGATTTAATTGAAGGTCATTTCTTTAGTTTTCACTAAAACACATTTATTCTGTTGAAATGTGAGCAATGCACTAACTTATTTTAACGTATATTTCTTCCAATGAGCAGAAATGATTAGAAAAATTATTCGCGATTTTCTCAGATGCAATATTTAGAACATGGGACAGTTATGCGTAGAACGGCAGTCAACCCTAGTAGCACATGTTGTCACATAAAAGTTGCTGCCACTATTTTGTGACCAAATTATGAGCCGTAAAATAATTACAGCAACAATGAAGTCAACAGCAATGTAACCAATTTAAAACTAGTTACACAGTAGTGACGAAAAAACAATATTGAATAACATACAATCATTAATAAGCTAACGATCTTTAACTTCAGTTTAATTTCGGCGATGAATATTGCTTTACAGAGTACGTTTATGGCATAAACATTTTGAGGCATTGATAAAATTATAATAATCATAAGAGACATGAATATGTGTATCGCAAAACTGAGCGGAACATTTTTTGAAACATTCTCAATGGATATATTTTTTAAAATCTCGGCTGGTGGTTAAACAGATGTTCATTGATTTATTGTTTTAGTTTTGGACTTTATTGGAATAACCTGTATGAAGTTAGATTTATTTTAGTAAAACGCACGATTTTCAACTTTTACCTAACGGACGAATTTTAGTAAAATTAGTGGCAAATGAATGATCATTATTATAACTAAAAATGAGCAAAATTTCAAAAAGTTTAGTTCATTATATTTGAAGATAGGGGAAATTGCTCTAATGTTGGCCTATGGGTCTAAGATTGGGCCCATCGCTAAAAATCTGCTATTTATCAATTTTATCTAGATGAACAGGTCATTGGGACGGTACTAATGGATATTTTTGGTCGCTATTAAAAATTTAGTTGATTGCTGAATTTATGTATGGGCCCAAATTAGGGGCATTTAGGCCGACATTTCCCATATTAAGGTTTTTCAAGGAAAAGGCGTTTTTCTCAAATAGTTCTTACTTTTAATATACGCAACCAAATAAGCCCATCACTGTAACAATAATTGGTAAATTTATCATGATTCAGCAGCCAGAACTTCAGAAACATATCTCTTTAAATTGTGCTTTTGAAGCCGTTTTTTTTATAAAATTTAAGGACATTTGTACGCTTAATTTAGAAATACACTATAAGTAACGAAAACACGTATCAGAAGAAAATATGCAGTTTCATATTTACGGTGAAGTTGGCAGTTTTATGTTCATAAAATAAATGCGCCATTACATATTTTAATTGAATTATTATCATATTTCTGGTCATATATGATTCGAAGAAACAAATCTTCTGTGTGCACCTACCTATCGACCCATGAACTCATGAACCAGGGACCAACGGCTTTACTTCCTTTCCGAAGGAAGGCGTGATCAGAGATTTTATGCCTCAGAACATCCCGGCGGTGCCGACTGGAATTGAGCCAAGACCTACTGGGGTGAGAGGTAATCACGCTTACCACTACACCACCGGCGCCGCTATGAGAGTTATACTTCTAACCAAAACTCTAATGATTTAAAAAAATACTTGAGATTTGAATAAAAACTCGTTTCTACCAATTTGTCCTTAAGGCGCAGCATTCACAATAGCATCACCATGAATAAAATATTTTACCATTTTGAGAAAAAAAAAAGTAGCAAACAATTAGATTGTCATTGGTGAAATATTTTAAACTGCAGTGTAGCTTTCATTTTTCCAGATCATAGAGATTGCATTTGTGTTACCATCTGGATACATGCGACTATTAGGGTCACGCTGAAACGAAAATGTAACTGTAAAAAGGCATACCATAGTTGCCAAGTTACATATTCGTCATAAAAATTAAGTTTCAGCGTAACAACTTTTCCGCACGAACTTGATAGGATGTAACTTTTCGGTCACTATTGTGTGGCAAGTCAGTTACAGTTCAACCAATTGATAAGATTAGATCGACACAAATAGGTTACACTGTGTCATCATTGAGACCAGATAAGTAGAATTTTATCTCAACATCGTGACAATCTGACTATGAAGTTACCAATGACCATTGTGTGACATTAATGTGTCCTGTTACGTAGAAGGTCATGACGTAACTTTATGTTGACTTGATATGTAACTGCATATATTTCATGGTTACTTTTATGTAATAATTGTGTAACATGTTGCTCTTTCTCTGTTATATAAAGATGTTACAGGTGCTACTTGGGAGAAAGAATAAGACATCGCTTCAATAAAATGCTAATAACTTGTCAGGATCGACTCGGATCGTCTTCCGATCTTTGACAAAGTTGTTGAGTATATAATTTCCTATAAGAATATTGGTAATGTTTCAATTGCAACATAGCTGAAAAAAAATTAAAATTGTTTTTCCTTACACATTGTCCCATACAAACATAACCTTCATGGCGTCTAAAATTAATCCTTTAAATTTGTCGAACCTCTCAACGGAATCCCTTTATGAAGAGCTTTGAGTGGGTTGGATTGTTTCCTTTAAATTCCGTTATAATTGCTTATCTTTTGACAGATACGCGTATTTCGTCTACTACTTGCAGACTTCATCAGTGCCAAGTACTCAACACCACTTTAGACTAAAATTAGAAAAATATATTTAATTAAAAAAGAGCTCAACGAATTTCAAAATTGTTCGAAAAATTATTGAGTTACTCATGATAGTATGCGATCACATACCCCAAATAGTTTTCAAAAAAAAAAACTTCAAATTTTGGAGGTGTCAGAACAATTTCAAATGTGATCTCATGTTGTACTCGATACTTGATGTACCGTAACACGGGGTAACATTGATAGTTTTTTGGAAAAATATTCTAAATATTTTTTACAGCAATTATTTTTTTTCAAAAAATAATTTTTTAAGCAAGTACTGATGATCCTTGAATCAATTCGTTAGTTATATGCTTGACGAAAACTAAATCATTTGCACTATCTGTTTAGTCTTGTGACCGAACATCAGTATTTTTATTTGGGGTTACTTTGATAATGATCGTAGAATGTTATAATTTAGTTCTTGAAATATGCAACTTTGAATGAGTATATAATCAGAAAACATAATAAATACAGTCAGGAATCCTTATTGCCGGGGTAACGGGGGCGTGAATAAGGAACCGCGAATAAGGATACCCACAGCTTATGGGATTTTCACTAATGGGGGCTGTAGTGGATTATCTCATTTGTTTCAATACATAAAGCTATACTGTCTTCGACAAAGTTGCTGTACTGGGTTAGACCAACAAGCCTGTGCCATTGGATTCAGGTTAAATTGGGAACTAAGCCGCTAGAGGCGCTTCACTTTTATGTTACTTATGACGGGTGCTATAATATATGGATCATATTTCCAACATAGATTATTTCGTGATCCTGACCATATAGAAAGTTACTGTCTTGAGCAAAGTTGTTAAGGTGACCAAGTCCTTTCGGATGGTGGCCATATTAGTTCAGAACTCTCTCACTACGCAGCGCTAGTGTGCATGTGCAATTCCTATATAAACTGTATCTCAAGAGCCTGGCCATATAGAAAGTTGCTGTTTTGAGCAATGTTGTGCAGGTGATCAAGTCCTTTTGGATGGTGGCCATATTAGTTCAGAACTCTCTCACTACGCAGCGCTAGTGTGCATGTGCAATTCCTATATAAACTGTATCTCGAGAGCCTGGCCATTTAGAAAGTTGCTGTTTTCAGCAAAGTTGTTCAGTTGACCAAGTCCTTTCGGATGGTGGCCATATTAGTTCAGAACTCTCTCACTACGCAGCGCTAGTGTGCATGTGCAATTCCTATATAAACTGTATCTCGAGAGCCTGGCCATATAGAAAGTTGCTGTTTTCAGCAGAGTTGTGCAGGTGAGCAAGTCCTTTCGGATGATGTTCATATTAGTTCAGAACACGCTCACTACGCGGCGCTAGTGTGCAAGTAAATTTCCTGTATAAGCTGTATCTCGAGAACCTGGCCATATAGAAGGTTACTGTCTTCAGCAAAGTTGTTCAGGTGACTAAGTCCTTTCGGATGATCGTCATATTATTTCAGAACTCTCACACTACGCGGCGCTAGTGTACACATGAACTTCCTTAATATGTTATGTCTCCAAAGCTTGTCCATATAAGATGTTGCTGTGCAATGTGAGAACAGGAACCGGAAAAGGGATGACGTGTAGAGGCCGGAAATCGATATCAGATGCCATTTTGGAATCCAAGATGGTGGCCATCGGGTCAAGAAAAACTGTCAAATACCCTACCATATGGGTTTTTCCGGATAGGGAACGACGTGTAGAGGCCGGAAATCGATGTCAGACGCCATTTTGGAATCCAAGATGGTTGCCATCAGTTCAAACTTTTTGACAGAAAAACTGTCAATTACCCTACAACATGGGTATTTTCGGATAGGAGATGACATGTAGAAACCGGAAATCGATGTCAGACGCCATTTTGTAATCCAAGATGGCGGCCATCGGGTCAAGAAAAACTGTCAAATACTCTACAATATGAGTATTTCCGGAAAGGAAACGACGTGTAGAGGGCGAAAATCTATGCCAGATGCCATTTTGAAATTCAAGATGACGGCCATTGGTTCAATAAAAACTGTCAAATACCCTACAATATGGATATTTCCAGACGTGTAGAGGCCGGAAACCGATGCCAGACGCCATTTTAAAAACCAAGATGGCGGCCATCGGTTTTAAGAAAAACTGTCAAATATCCTACAATGTAGGAATTTCCGAAAAAGGACGACGTGTAAAGGTCAGATATACATTCCAGCCGCTATTTTGGAATCCAATATGGCGGCAACATGTTTTCCATAAATAAGGCTTACCAAGAATATTGCGTATAATTTATTGTGTATAGCGTATCATTGAGCAAGATCGCAACGTAACGTGGAAAATTCCTCAAAACAATAAAATGCTTTGATTTGTTTTATTTTTTCTATCGTAAGCTACAGATTTATTCCACATTTTATTTTCTCTTTCGATAACAAAGAACCAACCAGCGCTGTCATGTTTTATGCATTCTAGTCACTCTCGTTCTTCCACACCGTGAGATGGGTCTCGACTTCCCTTAGCAAATCTTGCATTTTTGCACAATGTGCAGAAACTTTCGACCTCGAAGAGTTGATTTAGTTTTAACTCGATTTCTGCCGCACCAGGTGGTGGATGAAAATATCAACCATATTCACTGTAGAGGGGTCCAGGAATAAATCTGTAGTTTACGATAGAAAAAAAATAAAACAAAACAATTAAAAGCGTTTTATTGTTTTGAGGAATTTTCCACGTTATGTTGCGATCTTGCTCAGTGATACGCTATACACAATAAATTATACGCAATATTCTTGGTAAGCCTTATGTATGGAAAACATGTTTTTTAAACTAGTTCGTTTATTTGGAAGGCTCAATCACGTTAGCTTTACGGAGCCGATAGTTCATTGTTCTTTGTTTGTAACAACATTCACTTAATTCTATGTCTAGTAGGAGTTGGGCCGAATATTCGCGGCTTACTCGAGGTAAGAGAGGTACATTGTCGAAGGATAAGATCAGGGGAGGAGCTTGGGGGTAAGGTTTCGTTGTCTCATCAGAGCGTTGTCACCAGTATGAACGGTAGTGCGGTTCTAGTTTCGTCTGGAGTTCGATCGGCTATGGTGACCATGGAAAACATGTTGCCGCCATATTGGATTCCAAAATAGCGTCTGGAATCTATATCTGGCCTCTACACGTCTTCCATTTTCGGAAATTCCCACATTGTAGTGTATTTGACAGTTTTTCTTAAACTGATGGCCGCCATATTGGATTCCAATATGGCATCTTGCGTCGATTTCCGGCCTCTACACGTCGTTCCCTCTCTGGAAATACCCGTATTATAGGGTATTTGACAGTTTTTCTTGACCCTATGGCCGCCATCTTGGATTCCAAAATAGCGTCTGGAATCTATATCTGGCCTCTACACGTCGTCCATTTTCGGAAATTCCAACATTGTCGTGTATTTGACAGTTTTTCTTAAACTGATGGCCGCCATCTTGGATTCCAAAATGGCATCTTGTGTCGATTTCCGGCCTCTACACGTCATTCCCTCTCTGGAAATATCCATATTGTACGGTATTTGACAGTTTTTCTTGAACCGATGGCCGCCATCTTGGATTCCAAAATGGCATCTGACATCGATTTCCGGCCTCTACACATCGTCCCTTTTCCGGTTCTTGTTCTCACATTGCACAGCAACATCTTATATGGACAAGCTTTGGAGACATAACATATTAAGGAAGTTCATGTGTACACTAGTGCCGCGTAGTGTGAGGGTTCTGAAATAATATGACGATCATCCGAAAGGACTTAGTCATCTGAACAACTTTGCTGAAGACAGTAACCTTCTATAAGGCCAGGTTCTAGAGATACAGCTTATACAGGAAATTTACTTGCTCACTAGCGCCGCGTAGTGAGCGTGTTCTGAAATAATATGACCCTCATCCGTAAGGACTTAGTGACCTGAACAACTTTTCTCAAGACAGTAACCTTCTATATGGCCAGGTTCTCGAGATACAGCTTATACAGGAAATTCACTTGCACACTAGCGCCGCGTAGTGAGTGTGTTCTGAACTAATATGACCATCATCCGAAAGGACTTGCTCACCTGCACAACTTTGCTGAAAACAGCAACTTTCTATATCACCAGGCTCTCGAGATACAGTTTATATAGGAATTGCACATGCACACTAGCGCTGCGTAGTGAGAGAGTTCTGAACTAATATGGCCACCATCCGAAATGACTTGGTCACCTGAACAACTTTGCTGAAGACAGTAACTTTCTATATGGCCAGGATCACGAAATATTCTATGTTGGAAATATGATCCATATATTATAGCGCCCGTCATAAGTAACAAAAAAGTGAAGCGCCTCTAGCGGCGTAGTTCTCAATTTAACCCAAATCCAGAAGGCACAGGCTTGTTGGTCTAACCCAGTACAGCAACTTTGTCGAAGACAGTATAGCTTTATGTATTGAAACAAATGAGATAATCCACTACAGCCCCCATTAGTGAAAATCCCATAAGCTGTGGGTATCCTTATTCGCGGATACCCCGGCAATAAGGATCCGGCAATAAGGGATACCGGCAATAAGGAATCCGGCAATAAGGATTCCTGACTGTATACATGTCGTTGCATGGGATTCGAACCACGGACCTACCGATCACCAGTCACTTGCCTTTTGATATGAGCTATCCTAGAATCACAGGAGTGGAACTTCGGATCAGAAAGTGGCTCCACTTGTCATCTGCGAACGCTAGCGCACCTAGCGGTAGAAGACATGTTCTGCCTGCAGTTAAAATATTCAGTATGATATGATAGTGTGAGTGCACATAGAAAGCCCGTGTGGAACGCTACCACCACACATCGCTTTTTTGATTCACCGATTTGTTTTCACTTCCCCTTTTGTTATGTGCTAGAATTCATCATAAGGGCAGCTCAATAATCAATAAAAGCTTGCTTGAAAGTGAATACCTATCAGCACTCTCAATCGCAACTCTAGCTCCTTCAAGGCCCTGTGGGAATGATTAATTCATTCATCGTTGCTTTACATGAGACCAGGGGTTGAAACAGTCGACGTGTTTTACTACACTCGCTTCGTTGTCGTGCGCGACAGTCTGTTTGTATTCGTACACTCATGCTCTACCGTCGTCTCTCTCACACAACACAAACGGTAGAATAACATTCGAGCAAATAGAAAATTATCAAATAACTGTCATATGACATGTGTGATTTCGTTCTAATTCCTCAATTTGGTGTAAATCAAACCATTTCTGATCAGAAATGTTATTATTAAGACATCATTGCTTGCTATTTTCAGAATTCACACAAGCACAACATCAGCAGCTCTTATTATGAGAAAAACTAAAATGCATACATTCGAATGTGTCGACTACCGTGACCGCTTACAAGACTGCATGAGACCAATGTTACCTCTTCACCTCTCCAATTCCAAGGAAAGGATGCTCGGTTATTTTTTAAACTAGGTCAATACATTCATTGTCGTGGGTCATGTGATCGATGATTACTATTTAAATTAAATTAGGCGTAGAACACAAATAAAAAAAAGGGTTGAACTTGGGATTGAACTCACGACCTTCTACTTGGAAAGCGGAAACGGTAACCACAACTCTACTGATTTCGTCTTGTTGTTAGACTAAATCAGTGCTGTTGAATAATGAATCTAATATCATTATTCAACAGCACTGATTTAGTCTAACAACAAGACGAAATCAGTAGAGTTGTGGTTACCGTTTATAAAGCATTTACAAGGCATGCGATTAAAACATGGACGCATAGTGGTATAAGAGCGATTATGCTGACTGTATCCACCTTCCAATAGTGGAGCTAGAAAAGATTTATTAGACGTCTAATAAAGTATGTTATTAAATCAATTGAAAACAGTCGAATTAAAGCTTCAATGTATGTGCAAATTATACTTATTTAGTTTGTTATTAGATCAAAACTTCTGGCGTTGAATTGGGAAGACAGTCAACGTTTATACAGCTTTTAATAAGAAAATTAATCAGATCAGAGCAAACAGCAAACTTTTGGCTCGAACTTTTTTCTTCAACAGCATTCCGCAACAACTTTTGTTAACAAGTCAAATCCGCATCTCTTATGAATGAAGAAGCAGAGCGAACAGAAGCCACTACTGTTTTTCAGTGAATGTATTTTACATTCACTAAAAAACAGTAACAAGTTCTGCCCGCCCTAGTTCGTGATGCATAAGAGATACAGATTTGAGTTATGAGCAAAACTTGTAGCTAATAACAAAACCTACAAAAGCTCTATACATCATTTTGCGCAATGCTGTTGATGAAAAAAGTTAGAGGCAAATGAATGTAAATGAATGTATGAAATGAATGCGAATGATTTTCCATGCCTGACTGTAATACAGTAATCGATATAGGGGAATTTACGTATTCTCGGCAACCTAAGCAGTGACCTTCTTTCTATAGCCTTTTTCTCTAAGGAACGCACACATATGCAGTATTGGTTTGTTTACAATCTTTTGCTGCCAGCTGCTCTAACAATTTCAGTCGAAAGAATTGTCAAAAACTGTTTTGAAACGCTTTTACAAAGCTCCAATCTTCTCTAGTGAGAGCGAGTATTGTCGGCAACCAGTATTTCTTCGGCAACCGTTCCATTTGAACTGCATGTAAATCTGCTGTTCTATTATCGGCAACTCGAAATCAGCTACAATTTGTAGTGCGTGTGTTTCATTTCAAGAAAACCTTACTAGATTGCTTTTTCTCAGTGGTAAAAATATAGTCAAATTGAAGCTGAAAGCATAAAGAATCGTTTGCATGCATTCAGCGAAGTGTTTTCGTAAGAAAATCCAGTGAAAATAGTGTTTCAATTTGGGTTGCCGAAAATAGTCTGGCATGCCGAAGCCGTCATTTCCCCTATATGCTTATTTGTAACTCTGAATTGCTTGTTGGGGTATTCTAGCTGTAATGAGCATGTTTAGGCCTGATGGTTACACAGCGTTAAAAATAAAAAAATAATTGAATGAACTTTTCAAGTGCCCTACTATAGGTTCCCTAGCAGCACACTTGTCACAAATCGGTTGTAGTAACTCCTATGCGACTTATTACGATCACAATCAAGTAACAGCAACTTTTTGAGACGGAACTGTGTTGCTTGGGTTATTGGTCTAGTCGAGTACAACATGAAATGACATTGAAATTATTAAAAAAAAAACGATTTTGAGTAACAATTTTTAAAATTTTGCCGGTAGGTGGTGTTGCAAAGGTCCCAAATATGACCAAATCCAATATTCTTATAGGAAATTATATGCGCAACAACTTTGTCAAATATCGGAACACGATTTGATTCTTGAAAATTATTAGAATTTTATTGAAGCGATGTCTGACTGATTTTTATTTTTATTAATAGGACTCAACTGCCGTTCTACGCATGTTTGTCCCATGTTACTTTTGGAAGTTTTTCACTTTTGTTCATAAAACAGTACCTTTTTAGATAGACTTGAAAATAGAAAAATATGTAATTTGTTTTGGGCTTTTTTTTTCCGTGTTGGGTATATTCATCACTGTGACCATTACTTTGATCTATTGTGATATATTCCCGTTTTTATATTGCTTTATCAGTAAGTCATATCACTATTTTGTGAAGGGACCGGCATAGACGGACTAAAAGCATTTTCCCAGCAAGAAAGAAAGAAACGTACTACTTGACTGGGACCTGCATTCCAAATATCAAAGGGTTCTGCCAGCACCTTATCCAGAAAAATACGCCTTTTATTGAAGATTGCTGCACATGAGCATAGCAGGTGTTCAGAGTCTTCCTTTTCTATGGCACAGAATCTTGAAGTTTACTTGGACAATGTCCTGTTATCAAACCAGTATAGACACTGAGATCTTTCTTGGATAATTCAAGAATTTTGCTAGTAATTGAAATGTTCGGAATTATGAACCGTTTCGATTGCCTAGCCATGGAAGTGTTGTTCCAATTGGTCTTCACTTTCATTTTTTCCATTTCTTGATCTCCAAGAGAACAAACAGAAACTCCATAGAATGGTCTTATGAATTGTTGAGATGATCCTGGCTAACGTGTCGCCTTTTTCATTACCTTCAATTCCACAGTGGCCAGGAGCCCAATATAGGTTTACTTGGTTAAGACAGGTCAATTTCGAGTTTTGAATTGCATGTTGCTAATTTTAATGCATTCAATGCTGCTTGACTATCAGACATAATTCAGATATTCGAATGGTTATAATTTCTGCGATAGCAGATTACAGAGCATTCAAGAATTGCTTGAATTTTTGCTTGGAACACGGTTAGCCAGTAACCCATAGATATTGAGATATCTATCTCTGGACCAGTTACCCCTGCTCACAAACGATCGCCCAATCTTGAACCGTCTGTATAAAAAAACAGTTAAAACGATCAATTTTTGTTTTCATCCAGTCTTCCTTTTTCATAAATATCAAACATTTTTAGGATACTAATGTGTCCTGCAAGATCACCTTCAAGGAAGTACTTTGTTCGTGGAACCCTTAAAGCGCTCCTTTCAGCTTCTAATTGGATAAATTGATAAAACGGAAGTAGATAAAGTAGAGCATCTAGTGCGATACTCGGTGTGCTGTCAATCGCACCAGTTATTGAGAGAGTAGCAAGCAGTCTCCCCAGCTTCCTTTTGAGCCGATTTTTCATTAGTTTTCGGCCACCAAACCAATGATGCGTAGGATATTCTGGGTCTTACAATCGTCAAATAAATCCAGTGGATCATTTTTGGTTTCAAATCCCATTTTCTACCAAAAGTATTTTTTTACCTATCCAAAGAGCATTTATTCCCTTATTAATTTACTGCCAAGAATGACTCCCAGATACTTGACTGGTCGTAAAAGTTCCAAAGAAGTTTTTTTTCAATTTTAAGTTATTTATAGAAAATTTCCTTTTCCGTGTGAACGGCACAATAGTGGTCTTAGAAGGGTTTATATTCAACCCTTCTTTAACGCACCACGACGAAACATAATTTAAAGCAGTTTGCATTCTATTTGAAATGACATTGTCTAATTTTCCTCGTACTATTATGACTATGTCATCAGCAAAGCCAATTATCTCGAAACCCTTTGTTTCTAAGTTTTTGAGAAGTTCGTCAACTATTAATGACCATAAAAGAGGTGAAAGCACACCTCCTTGAGGATATCCTTTTACAGCTCTAACTGTTATGGATGAGCTTCCAAGATTTTCTGAGATTTCCTCTTTTAGAAAGCATCTCATTAATCCACTTAACGATGCTTTTGTCGAATCCACGCTTCAACATAAAACACTATGTTATGGAGCTATAAGATGCATTATCAAATGCTCCTTCAATATCAATGAACGCTGCTAGTGACAATTCTTTTGATTCAAAAGATTTTTCTAGTTTTGTTAGAAGCGTGTGAAGAGCTGTTACTGTTGATTTACCAGCTTGATATGCAAACTGATATTTACTCAAAGGAATTGTAATCAAGTACGTTGATTTTATATGCTGATCTACTATTTTCTCCATTATTTTTAGCATAATGGATGATAAACTGATCGGCCTGAAGTATATAGAAGAAGTGTTATCCTTTTTATTAGCCTTCGGAATAAATATAACCTTTACTTGACGCCAAGTTATCAGAATATAACTTAATGTTAAGCTTGCTCTAAACAAGCCTGTTAGAATGGGTGTTAAAGTTCCTTTTCCTTTCTGAAGTAGTACTGGAAATTTTTTGTCCTTACCTGGTGATTTGAAAGGTGCAAAAGAATCGATCGCCCATTCGACTCGTTTCTCGTAAAAATTCTATTTTCCAGATTACGAGCGTCTTTTCTGGCAATCTTCCTAGTGGGACTGACATGCGTAAAATTTCCTTCCTTATTGCAAATTTCTCGGCATGGCAGCATAGCATAGCATAGCATAAACCAGGTTGCACAATATCGTAGGTGGTACGAGCTCCAACTGTTGTTAAGAAGGAGACCCACCTTCATCCGTTGCTGTTAGATAGTAATTTGTGATTAATTACTACCTCTTAAATAAAGGATGGGTCTCCCTCCAACAGACCAGAGCTGTTCTGGCCATCTGCATCTGGTGGGGAAAGGGGAGGAATGTTAGTCCGACACTTACTTTAGAGAGATACAGAGAACTCTACGACCTCTTATAAGTGTCACGGGAAGGATAGATTTTTGTTAATAGGGAGGGTAAGCCATAGGATACGCCCAACCGGCGTTGCTGGCAATCGTTATATCAAGCAATAGAAGCTGTAAATAGTTTATCTGTCCGTTGTTGCTGCCCATTACCTAAACAGTCTTCAGATTTTGGAATTAAGAAACGTTATCAGCTCGATCCTGTTGCTCCTCTGCGCATGAAAATGTTTGTTGATCCTAAACATATGCACAATTCATTCGGATCGATAGGAGGTTCTCATGTGTAAAAGGTTGTTAATAGTATGTGGAATCGTAGATTAGAATGAAGATTCGCCCTTGGCCTAACTCCCACTGTCTGGCAGGGGCATTATGGATAAAATCTGCCTGCAATCATTTCTTATGAATGCAAAGAAGCTTGAACCCGGGAGTTAGAAGGTGACAAGAACGCAAGTATTCCGAAGCTATTTTCGCATGATAAGCCTCGCTCCAATACATTATCAATGCAAATATACACCATTGGTAATGTACTGAAATTTTCAATCAAGCAGTACTGCAATACTTGATTGACGCGTATTTATTTAGTTTTGAACTGATCGTTTTTAATTAGATGGATATTTCCTATCGAGGATAGAGGAACGAAAAGGCAAATAGAACAGTCGGCACCACATGCAACGGATAAGAATTTGAAAATTGTCGCTTAATGCACTTTTCAACATCACTTCTGTACTTTCAAATTAACACTTTTTAAAAATGAAATTGTAAATTTATAAAATTTTCACTAGAACGAAAACGACGCAGCAATACAAAAAAACGTCGTCCTAATTTCTCGGCATGACAGTCCCACTAAATACTGTTCGTATAAAAACAGGCTTAACTGATTTCATTGAAGGTAATTTCTTTGATTTCAGTTCCAGAAACGATTCGAAACATTATTCGCGATTTTCTCAGATGCAATATTTAGAACATGGGACAGATATGCGTAGAACGGCAGTCAAGAAAGGATAAAAATAAACATCAGTCAGACATCGCTTCAATAAAATGCTAATAACTTGTCAGGATCAACTCGGATCGTCTTCCGATCTTTGACAAAGTTGTTGGGTATATAATTTCCTATATTGGTAATTGGACGATTGCCACACAGCTGATTTTTTTTTTCAAAACGATGTTTCTTTATACATTGTCCCATACAAACATAACCTTCATGGCGTCTAAAATTATAAAAATACATTTTTTTTTAAATCATGTTTAATAAAAAAAAAACTCAATGAATTTCAGTGAAAGCTCTACCTTTCCGGCGCCGTCGCGGCCGACACTTTTTCACACGCCGCTACCGCCGACGTTTTTGATTCGGCGTGCCGCCGTGATAATTTTTGATACGCCGCCAATGTAAATATGTGTTTTGTACTTTTAAATTTTAGAATACATGTTTCTTGCAAATACAATAATAACTATACAAAAAGAACCAAATTAATGGTATTTTGACTATAGACCAGATTTTACGGAGATACGGTTAATGCTGGATAATGTGGTTTGATGTTTTGCATGATAGATTTTGGGTCATGTCAGATTTTGGCCACATTCAGAATGGTACCCGGAACACAGGGCCTTGTTAACGTTAACTGGGGCCCAGGGTTAAACATATGTGGAGACTAGAGTGATGCAAAATTTGAAATTTTCGCTCCACAATACTTAAACGATTCCAAACCGGATCCTGACTAACCTCTCAAAATTTGAACCCATTTGGTGAGAAACTGAGATGACACAAACCATTTGAAATTTGTATGGGAATTACTATGGTAAAACCAATATTTTTGTTCATGTCTATCTAATAATTCACCATATTGGTCTGCTTCAAAAACTTTCAACTGTGCTTGTAGGAAATTCTCCCAGCTACAACTTTGCTGAAGACCTATTTTTGATTAAATGCAAGGATCGAAAGTTATCAATGGTTCAATGCGCTGATGTCTTATGATCATGCTCAATCAACTGCTCAGCAGGCAACATTGGTGTTTCTGCACGGATAGAAATCTCCTTATACCTTTTGGCAAAATTCTATTACTGATTATCCATAAAATGTATAAGTCAACTAATAAGCAGACACCTTGCAAAAAGTTAATGAAAGTCATGTGTCAAATGAAATGTATAAGCGGTCACACATACCTTTAATGCATTCTTATAGGACCTATGTGGTTTTTCTTATGGAATGTATAAGGCTGATGTTTTGGCAAAAATGTATAAGTGAAACACATGAATAAAGTAATTGATTTTCGTTTCGTGTGGGGTGTTGAATAGGACACAAAAATCAAGGCTACTATGTCACACTGCAAAATACAGTGTTGCCTACAGAGCAGCTGCTTGATCATGTCATAAGTTTACCAATCTCTTAAATAATTAATAACTTTTTCCTGTCTCGTTTTACATTGAAACGATCTTCAACAAAGTTGTAGCTGAGAAAATTTTCTATAAGAATGGCTATCGAACTGTTTCGCAGCTCAATATGGAAAAAAGACTAGAAGGCAATGAACAAAAAGTTGAGGTTTCCCATAGTAATTTACATGTAAACTTCAAATGGCTTGTGCGAAGTCTGTTTCTAACCAAATGAGTTGTAACTTTGGGAGGCTAATCAGGACCCGATTTGAAACCATTTAAGCACTGTGGAGCGAAAAAGTCAAATTTTTCATCAGTCTAGTGGAGACCCATCGAGTGTACCAAAGTCGAGTTTTACAGTAACTAACCCTGTCCAACAAATCAACAAAACCAACTGTCCAGCAATTAAAATCACGTCTTTTAGATATTCTCTTACCAGGTTACTCAGAAAATATTCCTAATATTCAGCTGATCAGAGTTCTCCATAAATTCCACTAGATATTTTTTATAAGACAGGTATGATTTACCTGAAGATATCCAACTATCCGACAATTCAAATCTCTTCTCTCAGATATTCCCAGGCGGCTCAGAAATTATTCCAAAGACCTTGGTATTATTTTTAATGATTTCAAGTGTCCAACAATTAAAATTACTCTTCGGATATTCTCATATGATACCATTCTATTATAGTAAGGTATTCGGGAAATATCTTGCCATCCATCAATCCAAATCACATCTCTATTTTCTCATAAGATACTAGCTAACTCAGAAATTATTCCAAAGATTTTCAAGTGATCGAGGATATTGATGAGGATTGCAGGATATTTTGCAAGACTTCAGGATGATCAGGTATTATTCTGAAGATCTTCATCGATCCAACAATTCAATTCACGTGTCTAATATTTTCTGGTATGATACTAAATCCCGCAGAAATTTTCCAAAAGACCTTTAGGTGATCAAAGACGTTTATGGAGACGTTGATGAAGACTACCAGGTGGCGCAGAAAATATTCTGAATATTCTGCCTATTATTCTGAAGATCTTCAATTGTTTAATAAAACAAATCATGATCAATTCAAAAACGATGGTCATGGACTTGCATAATATTCTCTGGATAATTTGGTGATTCATATGGTTAATACGTTATTTTTATCTGAAGATCTTTAACTGTTCAATAGATCATGTCTGTTAGATATTCTCGTATCATAGAAATTATTCCAGAGACCATCAGGTGATCAAAGACCCGCATTATGTTCTCTGTATATTTTGTCAAGACTTGAAGTCGATCCGATTGTATTCTGGAGGTTTCCAACTATCCAAGTAATTCAAATCTGAGATATTTTTCAGAAATAAGGTTAAGCAGGAATTATGCTAATGTCCTTCAGTTGGTCAAATGCCTACATAGTGTTCTCTGGATATTTTGGCAATTCTTCTGGTTGATAAATGATTATCTTGTCATGTCTCTTAGATAATCTTGCAAGATAGCAGGTTGATCAAGAATCATTCCACAAAACGTTAAATTGATCAGTGATCGTCATAAAGTCCTCTGGATATCCAACTATTCTGTATTTCAATTCATTTTGCTAGGATATTTCTTTCAGAAACAGGTTGATCCAGAATTATTCCCAAAACCCAAAAGTTGTCAAAAAACTGCATAAAATCTTCGGAAAATTTTGTCAAGACATCAGGTTGATCAGGAATTATTCCAAAGAACTTCAACGTTGATATCCAAAAAGTTCTGGAGATTCATTCATATTTCTTAGATTTTCTCTCAACATAGAAGGATGATTAGGAAATATTCCAAAATCGTCAGTGGATCAAAGTTCTCCATATTGTTTTCTGGATCATTTTTCAAGGCTGAGACTGATAAGAAATTATTCTGAAGATTACCAATTTTTCAATAGATCAAATAATTTATCTGAGATAATTTTGCAAAATAGCAGACAGTCAGAAATTATTACTCCGAAAACCTTCAATTGTTCAAAGACCAGCGTAAAGTACTTAGGATATTTTATCAAGACAATGAGCAGGTTATTCTGACGATCAGTAACTGGTCAGTTATTCAAACCATGTTTATCAGAAAATTACTCAGGGTTGCAGGATCATCAGCAATATTTTCACAGGCTTTTAGTTGATCAAATATCTGCATAAAGTCCTTTGGTTGATCATGTTTTATTCTGAAGATCGTAAATTATTCAACATATCAAATCATGTATCTAAGATAGTATATCTTGTGGTTAATCAGGAGGTATTTCTAAAGCCTTTAATTGATCAAAGATCTACAAAAAGTCCAAAGGATATTGTACAGGACATCAACTTGATCAGATCTCCCACTGTCCAGATTTTCAAATCAAGTTCCTAATATATTTTTTTCAGAAAGATCTACTTTTGATCAAAAACCTTTATAAAGTCCTCTAGATATTGTGGCAGGTAAGACTTCATGTTGACCAGACGAAAATCTGAAGACCCCTATTATTCAATAACTCAGATCATGATTCAAAATATTCTCTAAAGATCGCAGATTGATTAAGAATTATTTCAGAGACCTTTAAATGATCAAACATTTCCATAAAGTCCTTTGGATGATTACAGAATTCATAACACATTATTCTGGAGATCTACATCCAGTTATTCAAATCATGTATCTCAGATATTATGTCAAGATAGTGGGTTGATCAGGAGTAATTCTAAAGGCCTTCAGTTGATCAAAGATCTCTATAAAGCAAGGTCTAGAAAAATCACTCGTTGTGCAGATCTTCAAGTATTCAAAATTTCAAATGTCGTCTCGCATATATTTTTCAAATCTTACAAGCTGAACCAATTGATCAAGATTAAAATAATAACTTTAAGATATTCTTTCAGACTTTGCTTGTTAATTAGGACTTATTCAAAGGTTTATCAGCCGATGATTTCAGAAAATACTCAACCATTTTAGACAAAAAAAAAATAACGAACAACGTCGTTTCGCCACGTTGGTTTGAGCACTCTCATAAGCCGCCATGCAACTAAAACGCGGCGAATTTTCCGCCGCTAATAAATCGCGCCAATTTTGGGGAGCCTTAATACGCTGTTGCACGCCGCCGCCCATCGTAGTCACGCCATTACGCCGCCGCCGCCGTCGATGAATGGACCGGCGCACAGGTCTATACCCAAAATCGTTTTAAAGAAAACCTTCAAATTTTGGAGGTGTTAGAACAATTTCAAATGTTCTCTCATGTTGTACTCGACTAGACCTGAAAGTGGTGCGGAGTCGATCACTTTCATTTTTCAAGTTAGTTTGGTTGAAAAAATATTAATTTTCTTGTCTTTGTTTACATCCTCTCACACCGCTCACAAATTGGCGCCTTTTTTTTCCAGAGGTCATGACTTTCTCATTATTTGTTTACAATTGCTCGATTGAGCTAATATTTTGTAAAGTTTGGAATAAACTTTAAAGCGGTGATCAAGTAAGGAGCTAATCATTTTCAAGTCACACTTTCGAATATGTTTTTGGCTGCTTTCCCTAAAACCCGTTTATTTTTATGTTTAAGTTTTCTTTATTGAGGATGTTCACAATCAGTTATTTATTGCAATGAATTGATCGTAATTTTTCATTTGTATGAATAAATTTAGCCAGCCTTTAAGATACACTTGTTTTATTAATTTAAAATTTAATTAAAGGATAAAATGTTGAGTGTTGATGCTAATACTTTATCTTTCAAACTAATCTTTCTAATTTAAGAGATGTAAGCCTGATCGTTGGATTTTTTACAGCCATTTCGAGTGATTTTGCACCACTCAGGACTAGACTAACAACCTACAATAGGTCACTTGAAAAAAATATATTTAACCGTGTAACACCGTGTTATTAAAATTTTGGCTCAGTCACTAAAAAAAGCAATTGAAACCCAGCTACACTTATGCGTTTATCCTCCTTTGAAACATTAGCAGTTCTTCTAAACCACGTTGTACCAATGATTGTTGTAAACGTTGTTTTGTCTTTTTTTTTATTTATTGATTGCTCATTTAGAGAATAGAGCAATCGATGAATATGAATAACGTTTCAAATTTCGGCCTAATGAACGATCTTCCAAATATCAACTAATTACAATATTTTGTAAAGGATACTTTCCTTAATTATTTTCTCTTTACCTGAATTTGACGCTGTTTTACAAGCAATTACCTGCTTTGAACTAAGTATTCTCTGAAATACTTTCACAACAACACTTATGAACATTCAATTAAAACTTACCTTACTAAACTTACTTCTTAATGTGGCACTGATTAGAAGGAATCAATTTCGTTATCTCAAACACAGCTCGATTTAATCACAAATAATTCAAACAGCAAAGCTCTTCCCTCTTGCTCACAGAAAATAAAACTAATCGATAGCAATCCAAATATATTAAAACCAAAAAACAAACCACCACAAAGTGTTTCAACCATGTGACCTAATTGGATACAAGAACCAATAAAAAAACCACGAAAGAGAAATGAAGTTCGGCAACTACAACCTGACGACGGAAACGGCAAACAAAAGGCATCTCTTTGTTTTTCGCATCAAAAAAGTGAAGAGCACTGCAAACTACATCGTCGGTAAGGTTCACCGGAAGATCGGTACGGTCAAAACCAGGATGCTGCATCAACGCCAGCCTCAGCAGCAGCACGAGTCGCCATCGACGGAGGCGGCTGTTCCGGATAGCAGCATGTCAATCGCCACCGACACCGGCACCACCACCAGCCATAGGAAGCCACCGGGGTTGAACCGTTCCGAGTCTCCGTTGTCCTACCGGGCTTCGCTGTTCGACGAGAGACATCTGTATGGAAGCGATTTGGGCAGGTCGGTCGTTAGTAGGACGAAATTTTCACCGCAAGATTTCCCTATCAGTTGGCTCGAAGGGGGCAACTCTTTCGAACCGTGCTTCGGTCAAGGGCAAGGCGTTGGGCAAGACGAATCGTTCCAGGTGTTTAGCAACAAAGCGCACTTGTTTCATAAAAACAAAACGATTTCTGGGAGGAGACCACTTTTTGCCAAGCATTTACAGCCGTTCAATTCGCTACAGCGAGAATCTTCCCTAGCGAAGAAGCACACCTTCGGAAGCTGCCCGGAGATCAACTCCGGAACGTTGAAATCGCAGATTTCGCAAAAATCGAAAAATTCCCAAAAATCGCAAAGAAGCTTCAAATCGAACAAATCCTCCCGACGGTGCAAAAGTAAAATTGTTCAACTTCTGGAGCGAAACAATGACGAGAAAACGGAAATGGATATTCTCCAGGAGTACTTCGATACCATGTCCTACACGGATATTGTTAAGGATACAGATTTCAAGAACTATCTCATCAAGAAACAGTACATGGACATCATGGATTATATCTATAACAGTTCCGGATCCGAGTTGGGAAATTCGGAGATTCGATCCATTCCAGCGTCGATACAGGTATCCAACAATGATTGCGATTCGGTCAAGAAAGAAAAGCTAATGGCCGAAATACCGAAAAAGTACTATTCCTACACTAATCCACAGGTCTTTTGCAAACAAGATCTTAACTTTGAACGATACTATCAAAAATACGGAACTGTCCCACCGAAGGAATCGCGAATATTTGGCTATTCTTCGCTCCCGTCACAGTACTACACACTGGACGCGTTGATTCAAAAGAAGAAAGAAGACATCCCGTGCTACGTCACCTTACCGAAGAAACCATCGCGATGCAAACGAACGTATCAACAGGTCCGCGAATTTTGCGAAAAATCACTTATGAAATACGCCAGCACCAAACCAACCAACGAGACGTTGAAACTCCAAAAAGCATCCAAAGAATACTCCGAGAAGGCCTATAATCGAGTCATCAATGATTTCGTGCGGAAACGGGGCTTCAACAGTGCAGACGAGTACCTCCAGTATTACTACGGGAATTTCCTGAATCAGAAGCCCTTTCGCTCGAAAAAATCCAATAATTTCAATTCGCTTCCACCCCCGCCATATTCCAGTGGAGACTTCCACGAGGATCATCACTTCCGTTCGTTGGATTCCAAGCCACTATCCGCATCCCGCACCACCATCAGCGCAACGGCAGCCAACGATTCGGGCGTAGATTGCAACTCGAACTTCACCAGTCTGATCTATTCGGATTCGTTTAAAAATTTCGACTACGTCAACCTCACCACCATGAATCGCAAAAGCCGCAAACGATCGTCCTCGGCTTGCTGCCAGATGAACGAGAAACCCCGGATCTTCCGGCCCGTGGGTAGCGACGACGAGGACATCGACGAAGAACGGTTCACCTCGCACGTGCTGCTCGATGGTCTGATTGCCACCAGCGACGAAACTAATCTGCCCTATATCTTCGACGATATCGGGATCTATGAGAGTATCAAGTCGACCAAGAAGGAACGCTTCCGGGCAGAGGTGCGCTCCCGCAAGGATAGCCTGATTGAGAGAAGCGCCGCACCGGCGGCAGCTGAGCGCACTAATGAGCCGCTCAGAATTGGTGTGCCACCTCCGAAGCCGAGCCGGATGTTGAACCAAAAGACGACGGCGGCGGCGCCCGGTGGGAGGAAGCTTCTCAACAAACGGGCTACCGCGGGCTGTTTCGCGCCGGAAATCACTCGGGATGGTGTAAGTATGATTTTTATGATTCATTTTTCTGCTGCAGAATAAATTCGCTTCCTTCTTAAACTTGAACATTTCTGTAGGTCCACGAATGATTGAGAAGTTCAGAAAACATTAATTTCGTTTTCAAGTTCCACAATCTTGGAAATTTTTGGAATGCTATTATGCTAGTTAGGTTCTGCAGCGTGACGTCACAAATGAACTCAGTGTTCATCGGATGAACATTTTTACAGTTCAGCGGTACCAACCGGTGGAAACTAACTAATTTCAAATTAAATGATAATTCAAAAATATGATCATTGGTGACCATATTAAGTACTGAAGACCACGTTGGCCAGTTCCGAACATGTTCCGGATACCCCCGGAGAAGTGAAACTTGAACCTACATCCTCATGTGACACACCAAACTATATGAGAATTCAAAAATAAGAACATTGGTAACCATATTAAGTACTCAGGACCACACTTGCCATACATGTTCCGGGTGCTCCCGGGGAGTTTCATAAATTTCCCGAAATTCTCCTAAGGCCAATGGAACTTCTCTGGAGTTCTCGGAACTTCGCTGAAATTCTCTTGAGAACTACTCTGAAGTTCTCCTCCGAATTTCTCTAAAGTTCTCCTCAGAACTAATTTGAAGTTCTCTTCAGAACTACTTTGAACATCTCCTCAGAACTATTCTGAAGTTCTCCTCAGAATTACTCTGAAACTCTCCAAAGAAATACTCTGAAGTTCTCATCAGAACTACTCTGAAATTCTCCTCCGAATTTCTCTGAAGTTCTCCGCAGAACTACTTTGCAGTTCTCTTCAAAACTACTTTGAACTTCTCCTCAGAACTACTATGAAGTTCTCCTCAGAACTACTCTGAAACTCTCCACAGAAATACTCTGAAGTTCTCTTTAGAACTACTCTGAAATTCTCCTCCGAATTTCTCTGAAGTTCTCTTCAGAACTACTTTGAACTTCTTCTCAGAACTATTCTGAAGTTCTCCTCAGAATTACTTTGAACTTCTCCTCAGAACTACTCTGAAGCTCTCTTCAGAATTACTTTGAACTTCTCCTTAGAACTACTCTGAAGTTCTCCTCACAACTACTCTGAAACTCTCCAAAGAAATACTCTGAAGTTCTCATCATAACTACTCTGAAATTCTCCTCCGAATTTCTCTGAAGTTCTCCGCAGAACTACTTTGCAGTTCTCTTCAGAACTACTTTGAACTTCTCCTCAGAACTACGTAGAAGTTCCCTTCAGAATTACTTTGAAATTCTCCTCAAAACTACTCTGAAGCTCTCTTCAGAATTACTTTGATCTTCTCCTCAGAACTACTCTGAAGTTCTCCTCAGAACTACTCTGAAACTCTCCGCAGAAATACTCTGAAGTTCTCATCAGAACTACTTTGAAATTCTCCTCCGAATTTCTCTGAAGTTCTCCGCAGAACTACTTTGCAGTTCTCTTCAAAACTACTTTGAACTTCTCCTCAGAACTACTCTGAAGTTCTCCTCAGAACTACTCTGATACTCTCCACAGAAATACTCTGAAGTTCTCATCAGAACTACTCTGAAATTCTCCTCCGAATTTCTCTGAAGTTCTCTTCAGAACTACTTTGAACTTCTTCTCAGAACTATTCTGAAGTTCTCCTCAGAATTACTTTGAACTTCTCCTCAAAACTACTCTGAAGCTCTCTTCAGAATTACTTTGAACTTCTCCTCAGAACTACTCTGAAGTTCTCCTCACAACTACTCTGAAATTCTCCAAAGAAATACTCTGAAGTTCTCATCAGAACTATTCTGAAATTCTCCTCCGAATTTCTCTGAAGTTCTCCGCAGAACTACTTTGCAGTTCTCTTCAGAATTACTTTGAACTTCTCCTCAGAACTACTCTGAAGTTCTCCTCAGAACTACTCTGAAGTTCTCCTCAGAACTAAGTTCTCGTCAGAACTAATCTGAAATTCTCCTAAAAACTGCTCTAGATCTTCGATAAAGGTTTCAACATTTTCCTGAAATGTACGAAGTTGTCCGAATATTCTCTTGAAGATCTTTAAACTTTCCCGCTAGTCGGGACTTTCCTAAATATATCTTTACTCCCCCAGAGGTTCTTTTAACTTCTTAATAAATTTGAGTTGTCTGGACTTCCCTAAGATTAACGGAACTTTCCTTAAGCTCCCACAGTTTTCCTGATATTCATAACTCTTCTCCGAAGCTCTCGGTACTTCTTCAAACTGCTCTCAACTTTTTTAAGTTAATGCAAATTCAGAGACGATCACTGAACTTCGGAGAATTTCAAAGCCCCTTGAATATTTTTACAAGATTTCAGATTGATTATTATTCAAAAGACCTTCTACTGATCTTTCAGAGATTATTCAAATAACAAACAACTCAAAACTGCAATCAAAATAATCCCGTTTACGTGGTACGTAAACAAGTACAGCATGCAGCGGAAGAGGAAAAATAAATACTTTTTGAGAGCATGCATTGTGGGGTAGGAACATAGAGGTAACTCTAAGACCAGAAGGTCCCGAAGAAATGTGCTCAACTTTTTGGCTCAGCTCTGGTACCTTCTTCGGTCCCAAGCTAATCGATGCACCCCTCGAAACATTGGAAAATCCACGAACCCCTCATTTATCTGTCAAACTTTCATAGCGAATCAAAACAAACATTGTGTAGTACTAGAATTTCGACTAGAATGGGGTACGTTAATCGATTTGCTTGGGACCAATAGGCTAGTCAAGTAGTGAGCGGTTGGTACAGCGGTTTGCACGATTTTAGTACATAGCGCGTTTGCCGCTGCCATTGTGTTCAGCCCTTTACTTTTATTGAAAGGGGTGAGCAAAGCAAAGACGATAAAATCCACAGCCAGCCTGTCGTTCTAAGCGTGCTTCTTTTGACGTAGTACTACGACTGTGATTTCTATATTGGGGTACACTTTATGAAAACCGAAAATGGAACATGTAACAAAATTATGAAAGATTTTGAACGTCAATAACTCAGCTGCCCCTGGACCAATTTCAATAATTTTATCAAAAATGGATCAGAAATATTTCTACGCATCTGTTAAATTAAAGATTTTATCATTTTTCAAAATGTCACTATTGAAAATAGCACGAATGTGCAATCGTTGCTATGATAATTAAAATTATAACCGATTGACTGGGAAAAGCGATTTCCCTAACACAGATTTCAAAGTTGAATTCCATCCGGTCTCACCAAACGGTGTTCATTCAATCTCCGCGTGGTGAGTGGTGGTGTTCTCCAATACACAACAAAAGGCTGCCTGCAAGCAGCGAGCTGCAGCCGACATGAGCATCCATAGAAAGAGGAATAAGCCGCACTGCTATTGATCGGAATCAGTAGCTCTTCGTGAGTCGCTGTGGGCCATCTATGCCATGCTCGTCATACTAAAGAGTATAAACAGAGAGAACCCCGCTCAAATTCCTATTCCTAAACAAAACACAAGCTCCTGCTGCAGTTAACAAATAAGATTTATTATATAAGACCACGTAGTCCTACGTCACCATTGCGTACAACCCCATAGGGCTGTCCCTTGTAGTGTTTTTCATTTTCGTTTCGCGTTGATAGGCTAGCTGGGCGTTATAAAAATGATGCGCTAAGATGAAAGGGGACGTCATTAACTTTCAAAGTTTTTTTTTTTTTGGCAATAACCAAAATTACCGGAACACAGTGAACATATTTTCATGGATAGAATTTCGGCTTTAGACGAAAAACTGCTTTTGAAGTTTTTAAAATTAATCACGTCTCCTTTCCCCTTGTCTTGCATGAAAGAAAACAAAACTCGTGTTCATTTTAGTGCCCTAATCTGGACACATCTACAACTTCAATCCCTGGAAGCCGTTGTAATAAACACATTATATTTATCTGACCTTATCGGAGGCGAACTAGCCTCAGGCTGGAAGCCTCCTTAATAAAGAAAACTTAACTTAACTTATCTGACCTTATTATAATTGATCTCAAAATTATAAACATTTTGGCTGGCGTTATGGCAAATAATGCTACGTATCCGAGCAAATGCAAACTTGAGAACGAACAAGGGAATGCCTCGCACAATTGGTTCAATAAGAAGAAATGCCCTTGGCTAGTTTTTTAACCTGGACGTTGGTGGGCGGGCCTAATCTTATGATTTATAGTGGAGCGTTGGAGACGGTTGGTTTAGGTCCGGCATCGTTGGCTCATACCGTGACAGAATAGCATCATGAGCATGCGATGAGGATTACTGAGCTTCCCCTCTGAGATGAACCATTGCATGAGAGAAACAAAGTTCTAGCCTGAAGTGATAGTATCACACTTGTTACTCCTTTGTGTGAGAACCGCGTTGTAGTACGCACTGACGTATAGGCACTGACGTTGGGTGCGATACTGGCGGGATTTGCCGCAAATCACTCTTATTTTATTTATTTTTACGCAGATAGATTTATAGGGCTTGCAAGGGAATTATACTATTGAAATATTTCAGAAAGTGCCCAACAGTGTTCCTTTTATTAAATTAAATAAATTAAATTTAGATTACATAGCAGTTTAGGTACTTAATAAAGCATGAGTTATGATAAATAAGAGATTTCAATTTATTTCATTAATTATTAAATTAGAATAATGAGATATCATAATCATCAAACGAACTTAAATAAGAAAATTTAGACAGCCTAATAACATTAAGTAGATTAACAAAAGAGTTAGGATGCGGGGGGTCCGCTTAGGGAGGCAATTAGCCTTTAAAGCAACTGGCAACTGACAGCTAGCCTTTTCATATATTGTCTGTTTAATTTGATGGTTGCTTTAAAATATCAATTTAGTATATATGTGAAAGGATGAATCAGTGGGAGATGGATTTTCGGATTCTTTACATTTTGCGTCACAAATCTAGTACTATGTGTTATTTCCTCTATTCAGCCATTACCCTTCCTTTATCCTCGGCTTTGGATTGACTTGTGCTCCAATTGCCCCACCAAACGCTGCAAAATGAAAATGAAAATGAAATAAGGAGAAATGCTGAGCTATCGATTAAAGGTGGTGAGAACTAGAGAAACGCTAGGATAAATCTGATCATTTTCACTGTAATCTGGTAAAACCAAAATGTTGCTGACTTCAGAGTTTGATAAATGTTTTGGCTGTTTTGATTTTTACACACGATACAATCGAAACTAGGCATTATGACTTTTGACGTAGGATTGCGCCTTTCGGCAACATATTGGAGGTGCAATTTCAAAAAACCAAAATCAACCGCGTTACGAAAAATGGTCAGGTTTTGGCCACTTATAACTGTTGGTTCGACTGCCAACGTGATGTTTGACTTGAAACTGAAACGGCTGCTCGTTGGACCTTGCCAACAGATGACGATAAATTCCAGCTGCACCAGCTGCGAGCCGACATCGCTTACTCGGAATTGGTAGTTCTTAAAAGAACACCGCGAAAATAAAACTCTTTTTAGAGCAGCGACGGCAACAAGCAACGGTGGGAACAGCAACTCTCCATTTCGGAAGTAGAGGGAACAGGAACTCCACTGAGCAGGACCACCGACAAAACTGGGACGGTAACAGGGACCCCTTGCATCGATATCGAATCGACGGGAAAACTGGAATTTTCTTTCTTAGAAGGATGACTTCAGCTTCTTCACCTTATATCTGTATTGCTTGGCAATTCGGAAACGACTGACAATGTGAATGCGTGATTCGCTTGGTTTTATACTTTTTTGAATCAAAGAGAAATTAAATGACGATGATGATTGGTCTAACAATCTACTACGCAAAACGGAATGAACGTGTACAGTGTTATAAAAGCTAGTTTATGATTGGATGTTTACACTTATTTCTGTTCTTATTGCTAGTGTTAGTAAGGGAAGCCGTTTGCCCGCGGCCTTCTCGGGGTTAGTAAAACAAAATGCAAGGAGGGGAAAAAGGATAGGGAAATATTTCTACTGTGCTGATTTCTGCGGCCAACATCGGAAACGTAGAGTGGTTAGCGGTCGCGGTGTAATCGATACACGGCAGTGGTACCAATCTATTCGCTGTTGCGAACAATAACTCTGTCAATAGTGGATGGATTTTAATTCTAAACAAGCCAATCGATTGGAAAGTTTAATGCGAATCTGCTAAAATGAACACTTTATCAATTTTCAATAAGCACTATTGAAAATTACATAAATTATCACCGATTGCCTGCGACAAGTGGTTTCCCTAACACAGTCGCCGAATATTGATACCGAGCACGTAGTCCTACGTCAAATATACGGTCGTATCTTGGATTACTTGCACTTGCACAAAAAAATATTTTTTTGTATGAGAATTTCGTTCGAAACGAAATACAGAATAGGGGTGTTAGTTTTTTTCTACAGAGCTCGGCTGTGCAAATATCGGCAAAAATAAGTTTCACTGAGATCTCAGCAAAAGTGGCATTTGATTGCTGAGTCTCAAATAATGCTTAGCTGAATCTCAGTAAACAAATGAAATGTTTGCTGAGATCTCAGTAAAACTTTTTTTGCCGAGATTTGCACAGCCGAGCTCGGTAGAACAAACTAAGTGTGTGGATACAACCTTTTACTTTTTTTTTATTTTGAATTGAACCTCCGGCTCTTTAATTCAATTGGAGGCTTAATTACAGGATATGATTAGAAGCGGGTTAAATGTCTCGAACATTGAACGTAGGCATGAGTTGTATCACCATGAGTTCCACCATGGAATTAAGCGGTTGTCTTTAGGTTGACCGGAGGTTCCGGTATCCATTGCAAAGGCTGATTAACGTTTTCATTCACCTGCTTATTAAAATACTTCGATTTCCTACGATTCGCTATCACGAATATTTATCTGTCTAATTGTTTTTTGTTTATTATGTTTTACTCGTTGTCATGCGAATAAGATCTTTAAGATTCTTTGATGCAAGCGATGTACCATATTTAACAAAACTCAGGTAATTATGACCCACTGCTGTCATGATTACCTGTGATTTCCCAAATAATGAAAATATTTACACCGATTGCATCGAAGAATTCAGTGCTCAATCATTTCAACACCAATGGTTGTCAATTTCGGTTATCAAATCGAACGCCAAATGCTATTTTTCTCTGAATTTGCAATACTATTTTATGACTAAAAGATGCCAACTCCAATCATAAAAAAAAAACCTGTAGCTCTCAAGGTCACCCCATACCAGTCGATTTATGGCTTTTATCACACATAAACGTTGAACTAGATACGTTCGTAAAATGGCATGCTTCAACGTTTCCATCCAACCATCTTCAAGAGCACCACGGAAGACCATATGTTTGATGCATCGCGTCCACTTTATAGGTTTCAACATTTTTCACGGTTCGCCATTCGCATTTTGGCCCAATCATATTGGGGGGCAGTTGACCACTGCACCGGTGGAACAGGGTAGTCGAAAAAAAAAACCGTTTCTCTGTCCCATAAACTGTAACAAAAGAAGTGAAGGTGTACATAAACATAAAAACGCAGAAAAGCAGAACCGAAACCTGTTAAAGACCGCGTTGGAACAGGCCAAGCTCGTCAGGTCCACTCTAGGCAACGGACGACCGAAGGCGCGCGTGCACTGAGTCGACCGAACACCGAGTAGAGTTTTCCCTTTTTATGTCCGTGCCGGGCGTCGACCGAGACGAAGATGAGGCTGGTTTTACTCTACGAGGTGGATTGAGTGGTTTGTCTGGGAGTGACTTGCATTTCACATCAGGTTCCATGTTCCGGCATCGTCGTATTATAGGAGAAAGAAATGGCAAGGGATTGAAAGTGGGATTAGGATGGAACGGCTGAGTCTAGGTCAAGAATTGGAACCAGTTTTCTCCACCGTCATTAGATGCCCGGTCTAGCAAGTTTCCAGTTCTTTTCGCTGTTCTTGATTGGCCGGATTTGAAGGAAAAGTGAAACTCTTGATCTGTTTGATGTAGCTTGTGGAATCAGGTTGTCAGATCTAGGATCAGAAATTAACAAAAAAACAAATGTAAGGTTGGATTTATAACATCCTCTGCATATGTTGCATACAACACATGTAATGGCAGCTCTTGCCATAGGCTGCAGCGTGCTAGCATTTTTTTCCAGATTGCATATTTTTGCATAAACCCTTCAAGAGATGATTTTGTAGACGCAATGCATTTACTGATGCAATTTTTGATCGAAAAATAAACTAACATCAAAATCACAAAATTATTTTAAAAACCTTCCGGAGACCACATTACAGAATCTGTTCATGTCACGAAACATTGCAAATTTTGCATACTTTTCATAGTTGGTTGGATATGCATTAGTGTGATAATTTATTAGCAAGAGGAAGGTCTGAAGAGGGTAGGTGGATAGTTCCGCTAGAGTACGGCAGTATGAAAATGGAATAGAAGTTGAAAATGAGCGAAGGGCCATTAATGCGACAGTACTAATCAAACGCACACTTCTTTACCTAGCTCATACAATTGAGGAGATTTGAAGTATGTCTTCAAATCTACAAGCTTCAATACTTTTCATGCAATTTTACGGAAGAAATCCTCATTTTTTTCACCTCTGATGATCGAACCAACTTTAGACTTAGATTTGATTATTCTCTTTTTTACCAATTTAGATCTCCGAATGTGGACTGTCATTTTTGTTTTTTTTTTCCTCTGTTGACTTCCAGAGTACAACAAATTCGAAGCTAACGTAATACTGCTGCGGGATAATGCTTTCAAACTTCAACTTTTCAAATGACAATGAAAAACGACACGATTACGTTAGTCCCCACATAAGTCATGCCCCATGCCGCCCGCAGTGGACCCCCAAAATCGGCCAGCGAAATAAAGCTGACTGCGGGAAGTCCACGCCGCGATATATCGCGTTTCAATCTATACAGACTAAACACACCGACCGCGGGACTTGGTACCGACTCATACGACGTGCAACGAGATAAACCCGATAAAAGGGTTCGTCGCTTGAAGCCATCATAAAGGGTGTCCACGATGAAATTGCCACACACAAAATTGATTCGCAAAATTCGAGTTTTCATCCGATTGCCATCAAATTTTCAGGGATTGAGAAATAACTATTAAACTTCATTTTACCATTTTACTCGTATTTTATTTACAGTCCATACGCAAATGCCCGCACCTTGGCCTTAACCCCGGCCATAAGATTCTGCACAACCTGTGAATCAACCGTTTTTTGCATGTAAACCCATACTTTCTTCAGTACCTTAGGTCGTTTAAGAAGGTGCTGCTTCATAATCGCCCAGTACTTCTCGAGGGGGCGGAGCTCCGGAGTGTTGGGAGGGTTGACCATTTTCGGCACGAAATTGACCTTATTGTCCGCATACCACTTCAGCACGTCCTTGGAGTAGTGGCATGAGGCTAAATCCGGCCAGAAGATTGTTGGGACGTTGTGTGCCTTCAGGAGAGGAAGCAGCTGCTTCTGGAGGCACTCTTTTATGTACACCTGTCCGTTCATCGTGTCCTGGGTCACGAAAGGTGCACTCCGCTTCCCGCACGTGCAGATGGCTTGCCAAACCAGGAATTTCTTCGCAAATTTGGACATCTTCTGAGTGCGGACATGCACTGGAACGCTGAACTTATCCTTGGCCGTGAAAAACAGGTTGCCGGGGATCTGTTTGAAGTCGGCCTTCACATATGTTTCGTCGTCCATGATGCAGCATTCAACTTTCGTCAGCATGTTGAGGTACAACTTCCTGGCACGGGATTTGGCGGACTTGTTCTGCTTCTCGTCGCGATTAGGAGCCTTTTGTACCATGAACGTTCGAAGCCCAGCCTTAGTTTTGGCCTTCTGGACAAAACTTTGGCTTAGGTGCAGCTTCTTAGCCACATCCCTAACGGAGGCGTTCGGATTTCGGTTGAAGGCCCCAACTACGCGGTTGTGATTTTTGGTGTTGTACGGAATACTTTTTCCTTCACTTCTGGGCTTCCGATCGGTAGTCAACCGTTCCTCGAACCGCTTAATCACTCGCGACACCGTGGAATTCGCGATTCCCAACGTTTTAGCCATGGAACGATGCGAGAGATCCTTGTTCTCGTGATGAATGCGCAAGATTTTATCACGCACGAGCTGTTCTTTCGACTCCCTTTTCGCGAGTTTTGATCACAGGACTTTAAAACTTGCAGGATGTAAATAATGCACTATGAACTAAATCCACCCAAATTTTCATTAAATTCTACCCAACGGTTAAAAAGTTAGAGCAATTTCATAGTGTGGCAATTTCATCGTGGACACCCTTTATGAGGGGAAATTATACAAGTCGTTTGTTAACTGTTACGCATACGCGTTTTGACCTTTTCGGTCCCGGCTCCGAAGAATACGTTTATGGGACAAAATTACTTTTTGATTACTCGCAGGCATTTTGGGCGGTTTTGAGACTAGCTCTGCCAGCCACCGCTGATTTAAATTGCAGCATTGATGACTGATCGTGGCCCGTCTGGTTCTCCCGCAACTTGGGAAAGGCGATAAGGCAAGGTATGTGGAGGTGAACAATATTATAGCTGGAACCGGTTTCCTGATTCGGACAAATTGTGGCTTTTAACCAGCATTTTCCTGCTGTTGCTGTTGCTGCTGTGTTTTTGGAGCCCTTCGCTCAAATGGCAGTCGCGTTGAAGGAATGCAAGGTTCCGTTATGCAATTTTCTCTTCCATTGGACATTTTGATAGCTGACTGATGGCGTGGACGGAAAAAGTTGTACTCTATGCACAAAAGACATGTAGGTAGTACGTGTGGTTTTCAATATAAGATGGAAATTTAATTAATTGTGTCAGACCTTTTACGATTGGATGAATTCCGATAGTGTAACATGAACCGAATCATTTAGTTCATACCTTTAATGTAAGTGTGATTTCACGGTTGCTCGATTGAGTAATTAGGTATGAGATAACTAGAAATAGACGCATTTCGCGCCAAATCGTATTCAATGAAACTTTCTGAATGTGTGGACCTTGACTAAATAAGCCACTTTGAATAAACTTGGTTTTTTTTCCAAAATTTATCTAGACTAACCTTTGATAAGGGCCAAACTTTTTTTGCCGATTTTTTTCAAAAAAATATTATGGAAAAATGACAACTCCTACAAAAATGTATTGTATGGATGACTTTTAGGAAACTGTCCAAATTATCGAAAAAAAAAATGCTGATAAAATTTCCATTTTAGACCTACATTAAAAAAATCGATTTTTAAAATTTAAAGTCGATTTAAAAAAAAATGCCATGTTTCATTTGGATGAAACTTTGTCTTGTAAGGTTGGGGTGTCGGCAAGGCAAACGTGCGCACGTATCGTCGTATATGGATGCCCACCCAACTCATCAATGTTAGACACCCGGGTGCCAAGCTTTGACGTTCCCCGCTTGCTGCATCGTCGTGGGATTCGTCAGGAAGAAACACAAGAGCACCAATGACATTTATATAAGGTCTGGGCCAACAGGCAGCTTGCTGGTGTTAGAAGCAAAAATGTTGTAAACGTTGCTAGATAGAATAGAAATACGTCACTGCCAACAGCTGTTTCGTGTAAAAAGATAAACATTGCAATAAAATACGAGCACCACTAAACATTTGCACATTTCACTAACACCAATAAGCCCTTTGGCCCAGACCTTATATAAACGTCTTTGCAAGAGCACAGCACAGATAGGTAGTTACGCACACAAGAATAGGACTAGATAGAGAAATAGAATAAAGAGGAGTAGGAAAAAATACAAACAATGGAAATCTCGTAAAAGCATGCTTTAGTTAATAATAAAATCTCAACTTAACGTTTTCCGTTGTGAAATAAATGTTTGATTTGAAATCGATGTAATCTTGTTGATCAGTCCTATCAAAAATTATAATGAGAGGAAAAAAGTATCTTTACGTTGTTTCGGGTCCGTGTAATTATGTTGCTGTCTTCCGCGTGGTCGGAATTTTACTGTTATGTTGCGAACCTTTTTTGCTGCAACTGCGCCTCTGGCGGAATTTAAGTGAAACTACCGATGACGAGAACTTGACGTGGAACGTCGTTTAGGGTTTGTGTATTCTCTTACCGGGAGCTTTTTGGAGTTATTTCGATGTTGTGAAAGATTATGCTGTTTCGCAATAGAGGTTTCTACTCGATCAAATTCGGTAGTAGTCAAGCTGGCTCGATCTCTTCTTTCTAGGAAGATTTCATTTGGACTCGCCCTGGGGCAGTCTCATCCGGGCAAACTCAACGTGCCCTTTATCGGAGTGGCGCTTAAGCCGCAGGCTTAACCGAGATCGGCTACAGTCTCAAGTTACCATTGACACGGCTCGCACCGAACCCTCTAGCGGTTTCCGAGTCTACTATCAGAACACCAGGAGGCTCATGACTAAATTGAACGATGTTAATCTGGCTGCGCTTGGGAATATCACGGAAACTTGGCTCGATGGGAGGATCAATTCAGTGCAACTGTTTGGTGACTCTTTTACTGTCTACAGATTAGACCGTAATCCATCCAACAGCATTCGTACTCGCGCTGGTGGTGTCCTCATCGCTGTTTCCAACGCATTCGCCTCCTGCGTAATCGCCAACGAACTATTTACTACAATTGAAGCGGTTTGGGTTAAGGTCAGCCTCACTTCGCGGAACATCCTCATTGGAGCGGTGTATATTCCCCCTGAACGTCGACATGACTGCAGCACAATGCAGCTTCATCTGGATGCTACAGAATTTGCATCGTCCATGGCTGATATAACGGATGTGCTTCTTCTGCTTGGTGATTTCAATCAGCCTGGGCTTAGCTGGTCACCCTCAGGCCAGGGTTATGCGTTTCCAGATCCGATTGCATCTTCAACCACTCCTGTTAGCCGGTTGCTTGTTGATGGCACGGACTGAGCCAGATAAACCAGATAAACCTTGTTCCCAATTTTCAGTCTCGTTTTCTTGACTTGGTTTTTGTTAGCGAAAGTGCACTTCTGGATTGTGTCGCCGCTGAAGCGCCTGACGTCATCGTTCCTCTTGACAATTTCCACCCTGCTTTGGATATATCTATCGCGAACGGATCTCAAATTCGTTTTGATGAAACCATGACTGCCACTCGGCTCAATTTCCGGAAGACCGATTTCCGTTTGCTGAAGCGTTCCTTGTCCCGGATCAACTGGAACGTGTTGAATGACCTTGATATCGATACAACAGCCGCTCGCTATAATAGCCTTTTGCGCGACTGTGTTTGTGCTTCAGTACCGAAGTGCCTGCCTCCAAGAAAACCGCCTTGGTCTAACGCTACTCTCCGCAACCTGAAACGAGTGCGATCTAGAGCTTTCCGTGCTCTCACTCATCGACGATGTACCCTTACCAAGCGAAATTTTTCAATTGCCAGCAATGATTATCGCCACTACAACAAGCTTCCTTACAAGAGGTATGTAATTCGTACTCAACATAATCTGCAATGCGACCCCAAGGGATTCTGGTCGTTTGTGAATACGAAGAAGAAGGAAACTGGGCTGCCGTCAAAAATGTTTCTCGGCAATGACGTAGCATTGACAACTGAGGACGAATGCAGCCTATTTGCTAGGCACTTCTTAAGTGTCCTCTCGAATGACTCCCCATCGCCAGCAGAAATTGAGCGAGCCGTCCGTGATGTGCTAACCTACGTCGTAAACATGGATGTTTTTGCCGTAGATGTACAAATGATTCTCTCTGTGATGAGTTAAAACCAAATCATCATTTTCACCAGGTCCGAGTGTAATTCCATCTGCTGTCCTAAAAAAAATGCTCCGATATCTTAGCTGCTCCGTTGTCCTTGCTCTTCAACCTGTCACTTCGTCAACAGAAATTTCCCGCACTATGGAAACGCTCTACTATGTTCCCTGTTTTCAAGAAAGGAGACAAACGCCATGTGGAAAACTACCGTGGGATTACTTCGCTTGAGGTTGAATCTAAGGTGTTTGAGTCGCTGATAAATGAGAAATTGTTTGCTTCCTGCAAGCATTACATAAGTACATGTCAACATGGTTTCTTTCCTGGCCGCTCCGTGGAAACTAATCTCGTCAGCTTTACGTCGTTATGTATGGAAAATGTATGCAAGAAACTTCAAGTGGATGCCATCTACACTGATCTTAAAGCTGCGTTTGATAGAGTTGTGCACGACGTTCTGCTATCAAAGCTTGAAAAAATTGGATGTTCTGTTTCCTTCTGCAGCTGGCTTAGATCGTACCTCGTGCAACGTGAAGTTACTGTCTGCATTGGAAACTACTCATCGTACTGTTTCTCGAACAGATCAGGAGTTCCACAGGGTAGCACTTTGGGACTAGACCTGTGCGCCGCCGCTGACGATTTTCATACGCCGCCGCCGCCGATGAAATCGCCGCCGCAGTCAAATCTTTCACGCCGCCGAATAAATTTATGTCACGCCGATGAAAAATCCGTAGCACCTTTTCGGTAAAATGCATCTTGAACGCGTTGAAATTAGAGCTTGTGTGTGGTGCAGCGATTGTCATTTAGTTTTTTGACGTTTGTTCGCACTTTCTCGATCTAGCACACAGGAATGAATCATTCGGATTAGATTTACATAAAAGTGAATAAGAGACTTTTTTTAACAACACGTTGATATTTATTTGAGCTTTTTTTTGGAATATCTTACAGGTCCAAGTTGTGCGGGATTCAACGTATATCCGAAATACATCATCTTCAAATACATAAACAAAAAGTTATATGACTACAATGCGTGTACATTCAAATATGTATTAGAGTAATACAAGCATATCATTTATCGCTTTCAACATATTAATAACGTGTAATGCTCAATAAATGAAGGACATGAAGGAATTCCTAGGGCCCATTAAAATGTTACGTATGCAACAAATTGCTTTTTAATACTATGTAGGGGTGGATAACGTACTTTTCTTATACTTAATAAAAGGGTTGTAACACTTTGCCATACGATTTCACCAACAAGCACTTGACATATTTTTTAAACAAATTCCACACGCACCGCCAATGAGAATGGCTCAACATTGAGTAAGAGTTACTCATATTTGAGTTCAGGTTACTCACATTCACGAAAACATAGGTTACTCATACAATGAGTAAATTTTCCGACACTTTTCCGAGGAAAACTTCTCGAATATGAGAAAAACTTATTGTGGGTTTAGTCGTCTACTACTACACTTCTAACCTGTGCACAATTTGCTTAATTTTTCACATATTCGATTTTTTATTTATTTTAATATTGTGGGGTTGTCAACAAACTACGTAGCATTACGGCAGATTGTTGAGGTAAAACGTCCTCTTTTAGTTTTATTAACTGAAACTCATATTGTAGAAACTGAAGCTTTTGATCAGTATAGTATTGCGGGATATATTGTTGCTGCTTGTTTTCGCATTCTAGACACACTGGCGGTCTTGCTATTTATGTCAAAGAATCAGTTCAATTCAACCTTCGTACCAACGAAGTTATTAATGGCAACTGGTTCTTGGGCATTACAGTTGTACGTGGCATGAAGATGGGTAATTATGGTATTTTGAATCATTCCTACAGTTCTAGTGACCAGCGTTTTGTTGAAGTTTTAGAGAACTGGCTGGACACATTCCTTGATTCTAGTAAATTAAATAGATTAGCTAGCGATTTTAATATTAATTGGTGTGACAACCATAATTCAAATCATTTGAAGCGTTTAGCTGAGTTTTTCAATTTAAAGCAAACGGTACATGAGTATACGCGTATTTCCACCCAAGTAACAATTTGGGTTTTATGAGGGTTCTGTAGACCATGATTTGGACTTGTAGACTGCTATAAAACCACGATAAAACTTGCAATGTTGCTTGGGCAGGCACAGTAGAACTTCAATTGATCATGTTTACTCCAATTTTGATTCTATTTGTTCAGTTTACTGATTTTTTATTGAATTGAAATTGGTAGTTTGAAAATGTTTATTAAATCAAAAATTGGTGATTTGAAAATAACCGATCATGAGACCTTAGTGATTAGTGATATCGTTAGACCATGTTAACGATAACGATAATTTTGTAAAATTGAAGTGCTGGAGGAAATATTCGAAGCAAGCTGTTTGGAATCTTGTGAAGAGAAGCGTGGATTTTCCATTCGTGGTCGGTAATAAGATGAGTCCACAGCTGTTATTACTAACGTTTGAAAACGTGTACCAATCAACTAGTTAAGCAGAAGATTGTTTCTTTAAAAAACTCGAACAGCTGGTACAATTTGGATCTTTTGCGTCTTAAACGGAAAAGGGACAAATCAGACATAACATTTGATAACGGTACAAAAGCATTTGTAAACAAACTTTCTATGGCCCTTTACACGCGAACCAAAGTACGCCCACGCAAAACAAAATCCAATTTCGGAAAGGTGATAGTTGCCCCTATCCGATGTTAGAATATGTTCAAAGGAATATTGATCAGCATCAAAACAACAGCAACTAGGTCATTGTTCACTCGACTGTCGACAAAAGCAGTGTACCACGCGATCGTCTATTTTCTCGGCAGCATTGTTCTTCATCAGCAGTTCTTTCGGTCGATGCGTCGTCGACTTTGGAAAGCAATCGTTTCGTGATGAGTGTGTGAGTGGTGACCACGTTTTGCGTCCATTGCTGCAATGGAAGTGCTTTGCCCCACGATGGTGTAACTGCCATACAATGAAACCACTGGAAGCGGCTCCAGTTCTGATGGAGGAGGCTTTTTGGATAGCGGAAGATAAAATGTTTATTGTGTTGTACCTTTTGACTCTAGTTTTAAGATGTATTGTATAGTGACCAAGAATCCTCGGCTCTGTAAAGTTAATTCGTTTGAGCCTTATCAAATAAATCAATGAACAACAAAACACTTTGCTGTTGTTATGGAAAATTTTGAAATAATTTTTAAAACCTGGCTCATTAGAACAGTCAGAACAAGTAATTGGAGCTAAGTTTAATGATTATTTTGTAGACAGTGTTTCATTGATTAATCAATCAATTGAATTGGTCGATGAACCTGACGAAATAAAACATCCACTTAATAGTAGTTGTAGATTTGAAGTTTTTCACCTAATTACATTAGATGAACTTAGAGTTATTTGTTTTTCGTTAGGAAAATCGACTGGAGTAGGTAATGTTAATGCTAGAGTTATTCAAGATTGCTTTCATGTCATTGGCCACATCTTGCTGGACCTTATTAATGAATCATTACAAACTGGACATGTGTCACAAATTTGGAAGGAATCCTTAGTGGTTCATATTCAAAAAGTTGCTAGAACGATTAAAGCTGAAGGGTTTCGTCCCATCAACATGTTGCACATATTAGAGAAAATTTTAGAACTTGTTGTTAAAGGCCACCTGTTGGAGTATTTAAATAGTAATAGCATTGAGGTAACTCTAAGGCTAGTAGGTCCCGAAGAAACGTGCTCAACTTTTTGACTCAGCTCTGGTACTATCTTCGGTCCCAGGCTAATCGATGCACCCCTCGAAACATGGGAAAATCCACGAACCTCTCATTTTATCTGTCAAACTTTCATAGCAAATCAAAACAAACATTGTGTAGTGCTAGAATTTTGAATAGAATTGGGTACGTTAATCGATTTGCTTGGGACCAATAGGCTAGTCAAGTAGTGAGCCAATTTAAGATCGTTAGTTTCAACCGGTTGGTATTAGTTTGTTGATACCAGAACAATAGGGATATCGGGAAGGTCATTCTTGTGAAACCGCGTTGAATTTGGTATTAGTGAAGTGGAAAATTAACTTGGAGTGTAAAGATACGATTGTTGCTGTTTTTTTGGATCTTAAACGCGCTTTTGAAACAATTTCTAGGCCCTTATTGTTGAGATCAATCAAGCGCTTTGGAATTACGAGTACTGCATATAAATGGTTTAAAAGCTATTTGTCTGACAGAACTCAACGGACTGTTTTTAATGATTATGTTTCCAGTCCCGTGGGGAATAACCTTGGAGTGCCCCAGGAAAGTGTATTAGGGTCCCTGTTATTTATTATGTATATTAATGACTTGCGACGTGTTTTACGATTTTGCGACATTAATCTTTTTGCAGATGATACTGTGTTATTCATTGCAGCTAAGGATTTAGATTAACTTGAATGAAGATTTGTGTTCTCTTAGTGTTCTCTTAGTGTTCTCTTAGTAGGTTGAAGTATAAGCAGTTGAAATTGAATACAAGTAAAACTAAATTTATGGTAATTTCGCGGAATCGATTAAATGAGAACGTCTCTGTTGTAATTGATGATGAGACTTTTGATTGCGTTCGGGAGATCAAATATCTTGGCGTGATTATTGATGACAAACTTAAGTTCAACTCTCACATTGACAATGTCATCAGGAAAATTGCCAAGAAGTATGGAATTCTATGCCGACTGAAAAACGATTAAACTATTGCCAGAAAAATACAACTACCTATGCAAATCAATCATCTCTCCTCATCTAGACTTTTGGCCCTTCCATTTTATTTCTGTCCAATGAAACACAAAGTACTCAAACTATGAGTGACCTACGTTTTAGCGATTTTGAGTCATATGAACTCAACTCTGGGTAGCATTTTTTGTCCATGTGCTAATGGGTTAGAAAGTATTTTTTTTTCTAAATCATTAAATATAAACTCACGCCGACGACCGCCGGCTTGGGTGCGCAAAGTTTACACAGGCAACTCTCCCTAGCTCGATATTTAACATCCGATTGACATCGCCAAAGTACATCTATAAGTGTACCCCATCATCGTACTAGAATATGTCAAAGTTTGTGTTTGTTTTGATTCGCCTTATAAATTTGACAGTGTTTAATGAGGGGTGCGTGGATGTTCTACGTTTCAAAGGGTGCTTTAATAAGCTTGGGAACGAAGGTTTGGTACTTCCTGAGCCAAAGAGTTGAGCATGTTTCTTCGTGACCCCTGGTTTTAGTGTTAGTCTATGGTAATAGCCCCCTTTCACTGTGGTGTGTAAATCAACTTACTAAGGTTGTGTTAATCTGAAAAATGCTTCTGCGATTTTCTGTACACGTAATGTATATATATAATTAAAGGGTGATACGGTCAAAATTTGGTCAAGGGAAAACGCGTGTAAATCGGTGAAATCGTTTATTTAAAAAATCAAATTAAATTTCTTTTTCAAGTTCAATTAGTATAAAATTCAGGAAAAATATTCAGTTAGGCTTCCGCTTTTCCAAATCCGAATTGCCGGGCCTTACGCTTGACCCCTGCCATCAGATTTTGTACAGCCACCTTGTCCACCTTCTTCGCCGCAGAAAGCCAGTTTGTCTTGAACTGCTGCTCGCCCTTAGCAGTTTTTTGGTCTTCTTTAGGTTCCGCTTGACAATAGCCCAGTATTTCTCAATTGGGCGGAGCTCTGGCGTGTTGGGAGGGTTCTTGTCCTTGGGAACCACCTGCACGTTGTTGGCGGCGTACCACTCCATGGCCTTTTTACCGTAATGGCAAGATGCCAAATCCGGCCAAAACAGTACGGAACAACCGTGTTTCTTCAGGAAAGGCAGCAGACGTTTATTCAAACACTCTTTCACGTAAATTTCTTGGTTGACAGTCCCGGACGCTATGAAAATGCTGCTTTTCAAGCCACAGGTACAGATGGCTTGCCAAACCAGATATTTCTTTGCGAACTTTGACAGTTTCATGTGCTTGAAAACATCTGCTACCTTTCCCCTTCCTTTTGCCGTATAAAACTCCTGTCCCGGAAGCTGCTTGTAGTCGGCTTTGACGTAGGTTTCGTCGTCCATTACCACGCAGTCAAACTTCGTCAGCATCGTCGTGTACAGCCTCTGGGATCGCGCTTTGGCCGTCGTATTTTGTTTATCATCGCGATTTGGAGTCACTACCTTCTTGTAAGTCGATAGTCCGGCTCGTTTTTTGGCTCGATGCAAGGTTGTAGACGATACACCCAGCTTATTTGCGGCATATCGGAGAGAGAGGTTAGGGTTTCGCTTGAAACTACCGGCAACTCTCTTTGTCGTCTCAGCGGCTTCCGGTTTTCGATTTCCCCCCGATCCAGACTTCCTGGCTGTCGACAAACGTTCCCCAAACACTTTAATTACATTTGTAACGGTTGATTTGGCAACTTTTAGCGATTTTGCCAACTTTGCGTGCGAGTAGCTCGGATTTTCGCGATGCGCGAGCAAAATTTTGATACGCTGCTCTTCTTGCTTGGACGGCATTTTGACAACTGAAGAGTGAATTCCAAAATCAAAATAGGAGCAACATTCTACACACACACACCTTCAAAATGAGGGGTGTTCAGGTTTTTTAAATGCAAAATTGAAAGAAATACGTCACCGTATCACCCTTTAAAAATTATAACCTAGAAAGAAAGCCCAAGCGTTTCTCACTGAGTTGCATGCTGCCTCAAATTTCCACCGGATTGAACAAGAAGATCCATAAAAAATCTATTTTATGGATTAGCATCATTGAATGACAGTTATACACTCCGTTCGAAACTGTTCCCGAATTACACATTTGCAAACAGTGTCATTATTATTCAACTTCCCGGTCTACTGTTGCGCTCTAAAATCGAACGGAACGGAACACGACGACAAACAATGTATACAAATTGTCATCATCGATAATCGATATAAATCGCTTTTGATCGCTCTCAATTCATTGCACACTGGGCCAGTCATTCAAGCGTCGCAGCCTACCATTCAAAAACCGCAATCACGGAATTGCCATTGGGAACGAATCAATGAAAATTTGCACAAATTGCTGCCACCCCGGAAAACATGGATAAAATTATGGCAACCACAAAAGACACTAAGCACCGCGATCATCGGTTAGCTCATGTTACGATTTGATCCATCAATAAAAAATAATAAAAAACCAATTGATCATCTCAATTTAGAGCGCGATTCAGAACCGATTTGCAATCGAGTCGTTCTTCAACAGCGGGTTTAGTCCATTACATCGATCAGGGTGCCAAAATAATGGATCAACAGGTGTTTCGATTCCAATGACGAGCATTCAAGAACATCCACCGAACTTTTATGAGACGCAGCTTGAATCATTCCATTTACAGAGAGGTACCGTTGTTTGCGGATGGAGTTTTAGCTGGTATTCGTTTTTTCTGGTTTCTGGTAATAAAGGAACTACTGAAGACCAAGCAGCTAAATAGGCATTGGTAAACAAGGAATAGCACCTAAAACTCCATCCGCATACAACGATACCTCTCTGTAATACCGATTCGCCATATGCTTTCGGAGGCTTACTCATGTTTTAAAGTTCAAGATCAGTCTGATCAAATCATTCGCATTTATCCTCACCTTGACTTGACGGTAGAGTAGGTACAATTTTCTCTCCACATTCAATTTCATCTCTCGCAGGAATGACTATAGCTGCATCGTTGGCCGCCCCGTGGAGATGTGCAACCGTTGAACCCCTTTTTACCCACTTTGAACTTGAGCTTCCAACTGAGCACATTACTTACAACCACTTTCAATCAAGGTGAAATTGTTGCACAAGTGGCCAGCATCGCTTGGGGAGGCACGCCAATCAAATCCATTTATCAAGATCGAACCTTTCAGAAAACCTTTTTAATCGCGTGCTTTCGAGATCTTACATTCACAGAAAGTCCACAGTTAGCAATTATCCGGGGAAAAAGAAGGGGCAGTCGAAACGTTTTCAAGACTTTTTATCACTGCTTCTTGGTGTTAATAAATGTAATTGATTTTTTTTTAAATAATAATAAATGTTTCTCTTAACTTTCTTGCAGGGCTACCGAGACGAGATGCTGTCGGAGGAGATGAGTTCACTGGTGCCACCGGGGCTACAGGGTAAGGCGGACATCCTGTTCGGGAATCTGCACGAGCTGTACACCTTCCACAATGATATTTTTCTCAAGGATCTGGAGAACTGTATTTCCACCACCGAACTAGTCGCATTGTGCTTCGTGCAGAGGGTGAGTATATGAGGATAGTTGTTGTTCTAGTATATTGGCGAGCAGTTCCATGCAAATGTTTTATTTAGAATTGTTAAAAACATTTGTATGTATATTTTTTCCCAGAAAAAACATTAATATTCTACACAACTTTGTCTTGGACGTCATTTCGATCAGAAATGCCGATTCCATGCTACAATTTTTTATTAAAATTTTAAATTAGGCATTTTGAAAATTTTACAAGATCAAAAATGGCCGGGTTTAGCAAAAATGTGAATCATTGTCCATAACAAACAATTATGCAAAGTTTCATGCAAATCGGAGAAGGTCGAGTTTATCCGTCTGGTCATTTGTTCTACAACATTGCACTGGTCTATCTTAAGTAATTAAAAGTTGATATTTTGAAATCAATAACCATAAGGAGCAACCACGTAGACAATTTTTTAATATTTTTGACCCCCTACCTCTGCGCAGACAATTTCCCATACAAAAAAATTTAAATTTGTATGGGCCGTGAATAATTGCCAACCCCCCCCATAAACTGTCTACGTAGTTTATGAACAGCCCCTTAGTATAAAAGTTGTTTATACGGACGCGAGTATAAATCCATGTTATGTCCACTTTGTATTGACTATTAGTAAACAATGACTTCTCTCGTTGATTTATAGGGATTCAAGTCACGCCTCAACAAACCAACATATCCATAGAGTAGGGGAAGTCTTCCCCTACTCGATGGTGATGTTGATTTGTCAGGGAAAGCCATGACATGAAATCATCGAGATATATTTTTGGCCAGCTAGAATGGCCACTGTGCGCCGAACACCAACGAATAATGCATTTTATCGATAGCCAACACCCAACTCTCGAAAGTCGCCCGTTATCATTCATAGCTAACTTTGTATTTTTTTTTTTTAAATCTTCTATTCCAGCGGGACACGTTCTTCCGGCTGTACTCGTACTACTGTCAGAACATTCCGCGCTCCGAACGGCTCCGGGAAACCCTGGTCGACACGCATCTGTTCCTGCAGGAGTGCCAGAAGAAACTCGGCCACAAACTTCCACTCGCCGCCTACCTGCTCAAACCAGTACAAAGGATCACCAAGTATCAACTTCTCTTAAAGGACCTGTTAAAGTAACGTTTTTCGTATTTCTTTCAGACTTTTACTTTTACCAATCGCTTTCCAGTTTAAATTCATTACACCCCACAGACAGGATGGTTCCACAATTCGCTAATGTTTCTTTTTATGTCGTTTATGTTTATATTTTTCCTCCCGCGCCTCTTTCTCTGGTGATTGTGATCCCGAATGTCTTGCTTTGTCCGTGAAATCGAAATATCCTCTCTGAAAACTATCTAGATTCAGTGACACCGGAACGTGTTCCCGGGAGCTGCAGAAGGCGTTGGACTGCATGCTGGTGGTGCTCAAGTGCGTCAACGATTCGATGCATCAGATTGCAATAACTGGTTTTCCGGTAAGTAGAGCAGCGTTTCAGCGTACAGCAATGTGTCCACACAACGGCTTTCGCTTATCGCTGTCCCCCCCACCATTTTCCCTCATCATTCACCTTACCAAATGCAAACCGATGAACCCGGCCGATGATGGCCGGAACTGGCTTTCATCAGCCGCTACCATAAACATCTCATTTGCATATTGCGTTTATCACCACGCACTAACTCAGGGAGTTAACGAGGGTTGGATTTAGGAGCGATAGTAATGCACCTTTAAGGTTGCTCCTTTCTCCTTAATCCAAAGCAGGGTCATTACCACTGCAAAAATGACAACCAACGGGTAAGTTCCAAAAACAAAAAGCAAATTTCTTTTTTCACGCCTCCGTAGGCCGACCTCTCCCAGCAGGGTGAACTACTGATGCAGGATTCGTTTCAATTGTGGACCGAAAGCAAGAAAGATCTCCGGTTGCGACTGAAAACTCAACATCGGCACATATTCCTATACCAGAAAGCGATGCTGTTCTGCAAGCAAGGCTCGAAAACCGGCCACAACAAGAGTACCTACCAGTTCAAACACTGGCTTCAGGTCTGATGCCCCATCCAACCGCCACACCTCGGTGCACTTCTTGACTAATGAATGAGCTTTTGCCCTTGTTTGCTTGCTTTTAGATGTCCCAAATCGGTCTAACGGAATCGGTACGGGGCGACCCACGGAGGTTCGAAGTGTGGCTCCAAGGTCGACAGGAGGTGCACACGATACAGGCCAACACGGTCGAAATCAAGAACAAGTGGGTGGCGGAAATCAAACGGGTGCTGCTCAATCAGCTCGAGGAGCTCAAGGGGGAGAAGATCAAACAGTACGGACTGAATCACAAGTGAGTACGCAATTTGGTCTTCGCTCGTGAGCTATTTATAGGTGGTGTTTGTAAACCGTTTAGGCAAGGAGTCCACTGATTTAGCGGCGGTGTGGCATCTGCTAGTATTAAAAAAAAAACCGTGTCCGACAACGACATGATGTTTATGATGCCACAACGTCGCCACACTAGTAGTGGACGCCTGGTCTACCCAACCAGCTGCCAATTGTTGCACATTTTACATTGTTTACTGTGTAGCATTTATCCATAACCATGTCGTTTACCGATCATCGTGACATGATAATCAGTGATCAATTGTTGAATGAAAAAAAATTGTGTTTCTCATACTAGAAGTATTAGAAATATTGTTATAAAACATGTTTTAAATGTTGATAACATGGTGCACATGATTTCGGCCGAATCCTTAATTTTTCAGCTAATAATCCTCAGTTGTAAAATAAGCTATTACTAGCTCAAAATGCAAATAAACTAAGTAATATGTACAGGAAACGGTTGGTTATTCTGTTATCTAACGATCAATTGCAATACATCTATCAAACATGAAAAAATTACAGAAACAATATTAATGTTCAATAATTGGATCACATGTCGACTCTTGGTTTGATAACGCCTAAAGGTATGCAACGTTTCATATAAAACAGCTGCTGCGTATTTTGTGGTTCGAATATACTGCCGCTTTTCGCATGTCCGTCCCATGGCGAAAATCGGCAAGCCGAGAAAATTGCGTTTTAAGTTTGCTTCGTACCATTGATTCTTATGTGATGGGACAACCAATGTGACTGTCTTTCCAAACTTTTTCAGAACAAAGTTGATGAGTTCATCCAGTATTATGAAAATATGGGTAATTAGCTACCATTTGCATTGAAAAACTCAGTTTTGACAAAAACGACTATGGGACCGACATGCGAAGAGCGGCAGTATAGGCGAATTCAAAAGAAACTAAGCGATCGTTTCTCGCGCAACACGAGAAAAGGGCCTATCATTGTTGATCGATTCTCTTCATCGATTTTCTTTTTCGCGAATAACCCGACTGCAAATTAATTTCATATTGAGTTTGTTGTTCCAGGCGCAAGTTAACATCATCTTCTATCGAACTGTGCTGCGAGCTTAGCGAGAAATTCGTTTATGTTGCCGTGGTAAACCAAAGAGAAAGCCAATGAAGAGAATCGATCAACGAGGATAGGCCCTTTTCAAATGTTACGCGAGGTTTCAGCCCCTGGCGGTTAATAGGGGAACCCTCAAAAGAGCGATTAGGGCGGACATTTTCACCGTGAAGCATACACTGTACACAAACATCATCCTCTGATCGAATGAAACCTCAGACCATTCAAAACAAAACACCGAAATCGCTTTTTCGAATGATAGCTGCTACCGGATGACGGTTGATTTGAAATCAGATGATTTTCCTATCGACTACAGGATGAAAATTGTTATGAGAAGAAACCGGGCCTTCAGTTGAAATGCGTAATGCTCTCTGCAGAATGACTGTCATACTAAATGGAAATGCATATGTTATTGGTTCAGCCCCATAACGAAAATCATTCAAAACGATGATGTAAATAATTCTATCGAGCGTCATTTGCTGATCGGAGCTGACAAACGAGGTGGAAGGATATGCATCGCTATCAGAGCTGTTACGAACATAGGTAAAGGATGAAAACCAATGTTTGGCTAATTCGTGGTGGAGGAGGTTTTCTCCACCACGAAAATTTTTTGTGTCCATAATGGAATAGCTTATTATGGCTATTCAGTATGAATTGTAGATAGTAAAATTATAAATCTAATTAAAAGCACTTGCATGTCACACTATTCTTAAATATTTGTCCTCTGAGTGCCGTATGTTTTATAGCTAATTTTCAAACCAAAATCATCCTGTATTTGGATGACAGTCATATGGATGTTCATCATCTGACGACGAATTCAACCATAAGAAAATCATCCGAAATTCGAATATATATTGTTAAAGGGCTCGAGCAATGCAATAATCATTCGAAGTATTGCGGATGTTTTGGTTCAGTGTAGGAAGAGGAAAATATTGTCACCGTTCCTGATTAATTTATCCACCGCAGGTGCTTGAAATCATCATCCACGTGGAATATTTTGTTTTCTGTATCGGGTTTGCAGTGATCCGGCTGGTGCTTCCATATATTTTGATGAGAAAAATTCAAGCTGAACATTGCATTAGGTCCTAAGTAACATTGACAGATTCTCTTCGTCGACTTTCTCTTTGTATCCCTAAGGCCATGTAAAGACATTCCCAGGTATTTTTAGCACTCAAATCGATAAAAGAAGCTTTTATCAAGCGTCTAATACGACAAACACAACAAGACACGGTTATGTGCTCAAGTTATTAACGAAAGAGACAAAGAGAATCGATCAATGTTACTTAGAACCTAATGCAATGTTCAGTTTGAATTAAGATTTATTAAATTGTTCCAGCGGTTATGATCTTCCGGGTAGGCTCTTTCCATGCACTATCAATGGCACTATATACAATTTTTAAAGAAAATGTCATCCAATCCATTTGTGTACATCATAATGACGATTTTCAAAACTCAAAACAATGTACATTTCTCGCACAACACGAGAAAAGGGCCAATGATTGTTGATCGATTCTCTTCGTCGATTTTCTCTTTAGCGAATAACCCGACTGCAAATGAATTTCCCATTCAGTGTGTTGTTGCAGGCGCAAGCTAACATCATCTTCTGTCGAACTGTGCTGCGAGCTTAGCGAGAAATTCTTTTATGTTGCCGTGGTAAACCAAAGAGAAACTCGATGAAGAGAATCGATCAACGAGGATAGGCCCTTTTCAAATGTTACGCGAGATTTCATTGCACAACTTGCAAATTTCCATCGGGAGTGGTCTTATTTTTCGATTATCTACAGAGCTGAACTGATTTACAGCTGAAATAACCACACATTAAAAATCCGGATGATTATAACCGCAGGGACAATTTAATAAATCTTAATTTTTCTCATCAAAAATATATGAAAGCACCAGCCAGATCACTGCAAACCCGATACAGAAAACAAAATATTCCACGTGGATGATGATTTTAAGCACCTGCGGTGGATAAATTAATCAGGAAACCTGATGAATGTGGGCGTCTTAGTGGAATACCTGTATAATGAGAGAGAGAGAAGGATTAGTAATTTCCATTTAATTCCATTACCTTATTTGCTTATCCTTGACAGATACGCGTATTTCGTCTACAATGTGCAGACTTCTTCAGTGTCTTGTACTAATACTCGACTGGTCGTAAGTCGAGTATTAGTACAAGACACTGAAGAAGTCTGCACATTGTAAACGAAATACGCGTATCTGTCAAGGATAAGCAAATGAGGTAGTGGAATTAAATGGAAATTACTAATCCTTCTCTCTCTCACTATAATCAGGAAAGGTGAAAATATTGTCCTCTCCCTATATGCTTCACGGTGAAAATTTCCACCCTCATCACTCTTTTGGGGTTCCCCTTTTAACCGCCAGAGGCTGAAACGATCGCTTAGTTTCTTTTGGATTCGCCTATACTGTGATGGGCAGTACGCTGAACAGATGGCGGTAGCGTGTAAACGTCAAACGCAAGGGAATTTACTATGCGCGTCACAGTTGACGGTACCACCGACAAACCGACATGAAAGTTAAACTTAACTCTTGATCGAGAATCCATAACGGCGGATTCAAATGTGCAGCGATCCCATCTGTCAAAACCATATAAATTTGTTATCTAGATAATAAAAAGTTGCCCGGCATAGATTAGACACGAACCAACTCATACATTTTGTATGGGTTTTCGTGGCTAGGATACACATTTTTCGCGAACACGGCGGCAGATGTCAGTTGTGTGCTTTGATCACAAATTTGATGGTACTTTGTTTGGTCATTCATGTCGGTTTGTCGGTGACGGTACTACCATAGAGGTAACTCTAAGACCAGAAGGTCCCGATGAAACGAGCTCAACTTTTTGGCTCGGCTCTGGTACTATCTTCGGTCCCAAGCTAATCGAATTGCCCCTTGAAACATAGGAAAATCCACTAACCCCTCATTTTATCTGTCAAACTTTCATAGCGAATCAAAACAAACATAGTGTAGTACTAGAATTTTGACTAGAATGGGGTACGTTAATCGTATGCTTGGGACCAAGAGGCTAGTCAAGTAGTGAGCCAATTTAAAATCGTTAGTTTCGTATTGATTGTTGGTACTACCAACCTGGGTACTGCGGAGTCGACCAATTTTATTTTGCAAGCCAACTGCTTGAAAATTTTCTCAAGTTTAAAACTGGTTTGCTCTTTCTCAGTTGATTCCCGCCAAAAGCTCTGAGCCAGGAGTGCTCGAGCCCCCCTCTATCAAAGTTTGTTTACATACGTGTTTCGTAAAGGATTGTTTTACTGTAATTGAAAACTCAGCTGCCTCATAAAAATTATGCTGGTTTTTATACTTTCATCACTGAGCCTGTAGGTTTTTATCTTTGAGCTTAAAATTAAGAATGTGTTATGAAAAAGTATAGATCATGTTTATGAGATTACATTGCTTGACGGTAGATAAGAACAGTAACTGTTGCTGCTTCCGAATGTTTGGCACCCGCTTTGACAGTTCACACTGGCTCCCAAGTGACAAGCACCTTGAGTGAGTCCGCAGTACTCAGCTACCAACTAAAAAACATTTAAAAATGCGTGTTCGATGAACAAATTGAGCGTGTTATCAAAGAAGAATACTAAGATGAAACAGCCGCAAGAAAAACTTTATATTGCAGTGTCCTCTTTCACGGTCCCTTTCATCCAATGAATACCCCTCGTATGCAAGGTAATTTTGTGGCTATGATGCCCCTCGGTAGAGTTGAAATTTTGCGCTTTTTTATCAAAACAATCACATTAAAATCAGAGATTTTCGCGTAACATTTGAAAAGGGCCTATCCTCGTTGATCGATTCTCTTCATCGACTTTCTGGCGCGCCCTTCCAGGTATGAGTGCGCTAATTTTTTAAATACATCGTAGCAATTTAAATATTTTGGCGACAGTAATAATTTGAATTTAAATACTTTTAGCGGTATTGACAGTTATTAACAAATAACTAACGATAATTAATGTAATGACAAATAATTTATATGTATTGAAAATAATTAAAATGCAGAATTTTGTCAGTAATTAAAGTAGGTATTTGATTAAATTAAGAGTGTATTTAAAGTAATTAATTCAGTAATGGCAAGATTTTAAATGTTTGGTCAACAGGCTCCATAGAAGGACTAGTGCGTACCCCTCGGCTCGCAGCACAGTTCGATAGAAGAAGATGTTAGCTTGAGCCTGAAACACTACACTGAATGGGATCAACAATCATAGGTCCTTTTCTCGTGTTGCGCGAGAGATGTCTCATTTTTTAATTAATCGATTAACAACTAATCGATTATTTTTTGTTCGCTGTGCTGTCATTTTTCCATTAATGAGAGTGCAGAACATGTTTGAAACGATGAGTGATGATCATCTGGAGAAGTTAATGCGTGATATAAACGATTACAAATATTAGACTATTCGGTTCGTTATTCGATTAATCGATTATTCAATTAAAAATTGGACATCGTGAAAACATAGGTGGTTTTCGTCCACCCTATATTTCACGTAACTTTTACCGGAATTACACGTAGCCGATCAAAATCCAGCTTCGATTATCTACGTGATTAGTCAGGTAAATAAGACCTGATTTTCACATACTGCTTACGTGAAATCGGGCTGAAAACTACTGGACAACTGGAGACTTTTACGTGACATTCCGTTTTGTTTAAAATGCTTTTCACGTAATTTGTACGTGAATTTTGAATGATAATAATGGAACGTATATATATAAAAGCAGTCAATATTATGCAATTTTATCGGGTAGATAAAAAATCCACGTGTTGAAATTAATGCTTATATCTACTCATAAAATTGTAAATTATTGACTAATTGATTATTATAATGTAGAAATGTGTATGAGTTTTTTTTTTATTTCTGACAAAATTTTAACAACTGTTTGCAGCGAGGTTTGCAGACTCAAAATGCTGATGTCACCATCTGAAATTATAAAACTAGAAAAATGCGACATATAATCATAAATCAATTAATGTAATAGAATCAAATTACCGTCCAATATTTGCAGCAAGCTGCTGGAAAATTTTGAATCTTTGAAGTGTTCTTCCACCACGCTCGGTGACGCCATATTGATTTTGTTTGCGTACCTGAAAATCACGTAAATCCCGTTTTGCGGAAATATCGAAGTCCCAAACACACAAACACAAATACACGAAATCTGTTTACGTGAATATGCGGTCGATTTCACCAACATTTTTAGTGGACATGACATGCAATGCAGGTCAAAGTTACTAACATCACGTAACATTTGAGATTTTCTGAATACAGATCAGGTACGTGATATTTCACGTAAATCGGACGTGAAGATTTTTTAGAGTGTATGAAACGCCATTTCAAATATAAGGGCCGTTCATAAATAATGAAAAGAATTGAAAGGAACCAGGGCTTATCACAAATTACGTCCCCACACGTAACGTAACTGAAAAAGAACACGAGTGCTGACCGGTTGGTGTTATGTCTGTCTATCTGTCTGTGATAAGACCATTGTGTCAGTCGACACCAAACTGATTTAAACAAAATAAAGGAGTTCTTTTAGTTCCTTAATCAACCTCTCACCGTGAACTTTTCTAGTGTACTTATTTATTTCTTAAAAAATATAGGTTTATATAGATTTTCTTAAAGCTAAACAATACAAATTTTCTACCTACTATTATCTTACGGTGTCCTCATCGGGAACAACGGCTGGGTTTTATTATCTCGTCTATGCTTATTCTCTATTCGAGCTACAATTCCTCCACGATGTTACGGCTGTGATCCTTGCTGTGATCATCATGTACGTCTTGGGAGCACGCTTGAAACAATGACTTCGATCTGGCGTCCAACCAGGCGTATTACGGACGATAAGGCTGAACGAAAAATAGGCTGCAGATTGATCGGAATCGGTAGTATTACGGCAAATTAGGCACAACCGAACAGCACCAGGACAATCCCGAACGAATTTGTATTGGTTGGTGGTCAATCCAATCCAATCCAAGATAGAATGATTTCTGGCATCTCGCACAATTCATTTTGCCACTGCGCGCAAAGCTACCGAAGCAAGGTGATGCGTCACATTTTATAGGCTGCACCATTGTTGACAAATGTGCTGCAGTTCAACGGTAGATGAGGTGGAGAATGAAATGCGCCAAAATGTAGGCAGCGTTTAGATCGAAAGCTTCAATTTACGATCCAAGCTTCTGAAGTCTGCTGGAAGGTGGCGTAGAGATGAGAAGAAAAGCGCGCGTATCGGTCTATTGTAGCATGAATGCAAGTGGAGCACTTGACACAGTTTCACAATTGTTTTAATATTCACGAAAATAACTTAACGCGGCACACTAACAAGCATAAACGTGAACAATCGCACTGGCACTCAAGATGCACTTGAAATTTATATTTTAGTCGACACTTTTCACTGCAAAAAAGGTATCCAAAAAGTTCTCAAAATATTTGTTCAAGACTTCAGCTTGATCATGTATCATTCTGAAGACCCTAAACCAAAGACGAATACTAAGATGAAACAGTCGGAAGAAAAACTTTCTATTTTAGTGTCCTCTTTCACGGTCCCTTTCATCCAATAAATACCCCCCGTATGCAAGGTAATTTTGTGGTTTTGCTGCCCCTTGGTAGAGATGAAATTTTGCGCTCTTTTTTATCACAAAAAAAAATCACACCAAAGTCAGAGATTTCCCATTTTATAAATTATTCGATTTACATCTAATCGTTTTTTTTTTTGTTCGCTGTGCTGTCATTTTTCCACCAATGAGAGTGCAGCATATGTTTAAAACGATGGGTGATGATCCTCTGGAGCAGTTAATGCTTATATCAGCATGATATAACCGGTTACAAGTATTTTACTTTTCGGTTCGTCAATCGATTATTCGAATGAAAATCGGCCATCACTAGATGTGTGAAACGTCATTTCAAATTTAAGGCCGTACATAAATAATGATACAATTTGAAAGGGACCGGGGCTAATCACAAATTACGTCCCCATGGTAACTGAAATAAACACGAGTGCGAACCGGTTGCTTAAACTGCGCATCAATTCAAATCATATGTCCCAGATATCCACTCAAGGTACCAGGTTGCTCAGAAATTATTCAAAAGACCTTCAGGTAAGCATAGATTTCCAAAATATCCTCGAGATATTTGTTTTAGACTTCAGCTTGATCGGGTATCATTCTGAAAATCTTCAGTTGCTCAACAATTCAAAGTACATCTCCAAGATATTCTCAAAGATTCCAGGTTGCTCAGTAATAATTTGAAATAACTCCAAGTGATAAGAGATCTCGGAAAACCTCAGGAGGTTTTTTAGGGACTTCATATTAATCAGGTATCATTCTAAAGATATCCAAGTATTCCATTATGCATATCGCATCTGTCAGATTTTCTCTCATATGGAACACGGCAGCTTCGAAATTATTCCAAAGTCTTTCATGTGTTTTAAGAACTGCATAAAGTCGTCTGGAAATTTTATCAAGACTTCAATGCTTTTTACATAAGAAATTATGTGTTCTATATCTGAAATCTAGTGGCAGTTTGTAAATCTGTTAATAATTACCCTTAAATAAAGAGTTTACCAGGAAAATGGAGAAAAATAGGCTCTCTCTTTAGTCTGCACAGTATGAGATTAGATTTAATTTATTTCCTTGGGTTTCTACCACTGCATTTTATGGCTGTCGATAACCGACAGTCGCATATAAAGCCAAATAGCTTCTAATTTCAACTGAAACGGTCAAAATGAGGCACTTCCAATAGTCTGCGCAAGATAAATCCAGAGGCATTCGATTCCTCGGATTGTTGTACATAAGAACAGCAGGTACCAATTATATGCTTAACAAGTGTTGTTTAATCGATTTTAGTTCAGCCTGAGTTTGAATAATTCTAGATAGAGCTGGAATTAGGGTGTAACAGCCTTTGTAAACAATGAATTCTCTTGTTGATTTCTCGGAATTCAAGGCACGCCTACACAAACCAACATATCCATCGGGTAGGAGAAGTCTTCCTCTACTCGATGGTGATGTCAATTTGCCAGGGAGAGCCATGACTTCCGAGAAATCGTCGAGAGAAGTCATTGTTTACAAAAGCTGTTACGCCCTAATTCCAGCTCTATCTAGAATTGTTGTACATAGACCACGTTAACCTTTGTTCAGCTTTTAAACATCTAAATCTGGTGATTATAATCAGCCGAAAGCTTAACAGTTATATAAATTATAAGCTTGTTAAGGCATTCAATAACAGTCTTTTCCAACCCTTGTTCAGCCTTCTAGTTTTATTTAAAAAAAAACATAATAATGGAAGACCGCTTCATATCTTATATATATTTTTATGGGACTGCAATAAGGTGCTGATTAATTGGATTTACATACTTATATTGTTATTATAAGTCTAAAAATTACCTTTGCATTTCGGGATTCGAACAGGCAGACCACTTAAGCATATGTGTGGCAATAATACCTTAACTTGAAACACGTCAAATTTAAGTTGAATAACAGCAACCGGAAGAGTATTATACAGCAATGCAGAATTGTAAACAACAATTGGTGACAGTAAAACCATAGAGGTTAAACATTCCTCTCATTTTCAAGTGTAGCTAACACAATGTAGACACAAGTGCGCGATTTATTTCGATGGTCATGTGGAAGCTATTTAAGTGCATAATTGAGTTATATTTTTGGAATGTGGTCTGAAACTTCAGTCATAGACAAACAGACATAACTCTTAGAAGAAAATTCTTGCAAAAAATATCGTCAAGCGTATTAGCACCATCTATCATCCACATTCCCAAGCATTGATGTGCAACTAGAGCATCCCTCGTTCATGCCATTTTTTCACCAGTTGCTTTTCCCTCGTTCTGTCAACGCGTCAGCTATGTTGAATAAAAACAAAACAGATGGAAGTCAGTGATGTTGGTTCTACTAAATTTTCCGTAGATCTATAGAATTGATAGCAGAAATACGGATCCGTAGGAAAAAATCACAGAAGCTAAGACTTTTTTTAGGGATTTGATTTGTTTGTTTAGTGTGCTTTTTCTTTTGCTGGAAGCAAGTTTTTAAACGAGGTAATGCATCACTAATTAGTGCCCTTTCTACCACCGATCATAACTTTAATGTGTGTGCAGCAAAAAAAAATATAATATGTATCAATCAATGAAATTCATGGTGAAGTATTGAACATCAATAACTGGTAAAAGGGGTAAAAGTTGATAGAATATTACAGTCTACAACATAGTTTGTTCTTGAATTCTGTGTTAATCGTGCAGCGTAATATTAGGAACGGAATGACTAATGTGCAGCACTTTCAATGTAATATTCAACAACTTTTTTTTCTGTATTCGTCAGATGTGGTATGTGTCTCCAGTGGGATGCCTTACCACTTATCATTGTCAAGAGCTGACATCTACTATCTAGATGTGAAAAAGAACTGGCATCACTGATAAGTTCGAAATCTGGTGGCTTGCTCAATGCTTCAGTGGCGCCACCATGACAAATGCAAACACATTCCCAACTAAAACATTATTTCCGATGAATGTGATTGTGAGTGTTATGTCTGTTTGTCTGTGCTTCAGTGCAATAAAGCCCGATTCAAAGTAAATTTGGACGCATTCAAGTGATCATAACTCAAGAATTAAACAACATAACATAAACGATATATAACAAATTATTACATTTCGACGTTTCGAACGAACTGTCGCACTTTACTTGTGATCGATGCCATCATGATCTGCACAGTCGCTGGTGACACTGTACCGGCGAACTTATTCCACTTTAAACGCATTTGTTGTGCATTTGTCACTTCTTTACCGCATCCTCGAAGTTTTCGCTTGACAATTGCCCAATATTTTTCGATCGGTCTGAACTCAGGGCAATTCGGAGGATTAATCTCTTTGGCGACGAAATTAACATTGTTTGCAGCATACCATTCTAGTACCTCCTTAGAGTGGTGGCAGCTGGCTAGATCCGGCCAAAACATAACGTTGGTCTTCTGTTGCCGAATGAAGGGTAAAATCCGCTTTTTCAGACACTCTTTAATGTAAAACCTTCGACGTCATTGTGTGAGATGTGATGAAAACCTTGGTTTTTAGGCCATAACTGCAGATTCCTTGCCAAATCATTAGTTTCTGAGCAAACTTATCAGCAAAAACAAATTTATACCTGTAAGGGACATCCCCACGACCAGTTGACAGGTAAAATTTTCGTCCAGGAATTTGTTTATAATCCATTTTGACATATGTTTCGTCATCCATTAAAATACAGCCATCAAGTTTCGTCAAAACTCGTTCGTATAGTAATCGTGCTCGCTTTTTGGCCACTAAATTTTGTTTCAGGGAGCGATTCGGATGTTAACTGCAACAAAAAGACTTATATCCTTCTCTTGAAAGGATGTTACGCACGGTGGAAAAGTTGGAATTGTATTTCTTTGCCAAATCACGTATGGAGACACCTGGGTTACTTTTCACGTACTTCAACACCTCTCTCCTCAGCTCTTTGTCCCTAGTGCCACTTTTATGATAGATGCTCTATGCACACTCAGAGTATCATTGTCATTGACTTTGGGAATTTTAACACTTTTGCTATTTTTGAGGCAGACCACGAAGGGTTCTCTAGATGTTTGTGCACAATTAATTTTCTTTTCTCAAGTTCCATGATGCGTAATTTCGGGATGCGTCGATCAATCGAGAAAAACTTTTCACCAATTTCTTCGTCAATGAAACATCAACAAATGCCTGTCAAACGTTTTTTGTTCCAACCACCAGGGGCGCGGTGGTGTATTAAACCGTGCGTCCAGATTTACTTTGAATCGAGCTTTATAACAGACAAAACTGGACAAAACACAGATGTTAATACTTCCTACGTCGTCACAGCCCACTTCTACCAGGAGCTATTCCTAAAAAGCTCCTCTACCTTGTCTCTACTACTGCCGCTTCTTGGGATTAGGAAGGTGGGCAGTGAATTTAGAAGAACTAAAATGCCGAAAATACAACGAGTGACCAATACTACATTTAACCAATTCAAGACCAACAATTGAAATGGCCTTAACTCCATTTTGTAAACAAACCTTGTAAGGCCATTTTCTCGCAAACCAAAACCTTCATTCGCAAACCTAAACCACAATCGGGTAGAGGAGAATTTCCCCTACTTGTTCATTATGTTGGTTTGCCTTTGCGGACTTCGGTTCGCGAGAAAATGGCCTTACAAGGTTTGTTTACAAAATGGAGTTACGGCCATTTCAATTGTTGGTCTTGAATTAGGCTATCAAAATATTTGTAGTGCATCATTGCCTATTTGTGGAGTAGCGTTAAGCTAAAATAAGGCTTGTTCAATCTTTAGATCAGTTAACTTATTGAGGTTGAATTATGGCGATACAATAAGCTTCATCCACTACTAATCAACTATATATTCAACCTGCTGTTAATCAGCTTTGTATCATCCAATAACCAGCTTCTGTTCTTACTGTTCAGCTTGAATTGTTACTTGGGGGGTATCTCACACCCCTTGAAACCAGCGGCACGAAATAAGTGCACATCTGGGGCAGCTTTTACCCACTGTACAAATATATTTCGATTGTGATTCCAAGTTTGTTCTCCGCAATAAATGTGAAATAGTTTTACTGAAATTCAAGAAGGATTTGGAATTTTTCCAAAGTGATTCTTCAATGTGATGTTATAACTTTTATATCGCACCACACGACTAAATCCTTCATCTGTATCTCAACAGACCCCTGCGGCACACGGCTTCCTGGGACATACCGCCGTCGATGCACGGAACACCAAATCGGACGCTTAGCTGCGACCAGCAGCAACCAATGCCCCCTGGGGGCCTCACCAACATTCAGCACCATCCGATTGGGCACCAGCAGGACGTCATCACCCGCATACCGCACCTGAACGAGGACAGCATGATGAGCGCGACGGGCATTTCCTCGTCCTCGTCCGAACACGACAATCAGGAAACGAACGCCTGGAGCTCGGACTACTCCAACAGTGAGGACGAGTTCACGCACGGCGAGGATGGCGTGCTGCCGGTAAGCGGGCGAACTGAACTGTGTGAACCCCCCTCGAGGATGATCATTTGTGTTTCACTTGTAGGGTCATAAATTCGTATCGCTGGCGGACTATTGCGCAATGGGAAACTCGGAGGTATCGATGAAGGAAGGTGATATTGTGGAACTGCTCAAGATCGGATGCGCCGGGTGGTGGTTTGTGAAAGTTATCGGTAGGTTTGAATGTGAAGCTTATTTCGGAATAATATTCTTCACGTTCTGTTTCGAAATTATTTTAGGAAATAGTCTAGAAGGATGGGCCCCGGCAGCATACCTAGAGCCCATCAATCGAAAGTCGTCCAGACTTCGTGGTGCTCGCAGCCAGGACAAACTGAACGAACATTAAAGATTAGTTCGGGGATTGTATATTCCGCTTAAGTGAGAATGTTGGATTATTGCATGTCTATTTATTATAGAAGGATCACTTTCATCTCATCCACTAGTGGACATTTTCGTCGTCGTCGTAACTTAAATATCATCGTACATTCAACCGGCTCATCATATCAGACACACCCACACACAAAATCAACCAAATCTAGAGACTCTCTGTTGAACTAGCCAAAATATACACTACTGAAAGCATACCTGCATAGGCTCTAAGGAGTGAAAGTTGGTGGATAATAGAGAAATCATTGCCGTGTGTTAGATTTAATTGTGAAATTTAGCAATAAATTTAAAAACGCTGGCGTGTAGAATAGAGTTGAGGTCGAGTAACCGGAAAACTTACAAAAAGTAGATCAAATGTTAGGTCCCTCCTAGAAGCATTTTCCACTTTCCTAGCACCGTCTGTTGCAATCGATTTTCTACTTGTGCCCCCTTCTTTAACTGCACCCCTGATATCCATGATACCCATGATGTTTGAAATGTACGCTTGCATACACGCCTAATCCAGGTTCTCCCCATATTGAGCATCTTTAATGTTTGAAGTAGAGTAAACCAAAGCATATAAGAAAAGATAATCTCACAAAAAAAAAAACAGTGAAACTGAACAAACGTCGGTATAAAACAAAGTCTATTAGCTCTCAATAAGTATTGTTTTACGCGAACGCAAAATTACGAAGCCAGCCAATGATAGATCAAACAAACAAAACATCGGAAACAATAATCAGAATCACCAACTAGCGACCCCCTCCTGATGCTGTATTGCATGAGCAGACGCAACCCCCCTTTGATTCACCCCTGGTTGAATTCAGCCGTCTCATAGTTTTTAATTTATTTATTTATTCGATAGACTTGTTTTTTTTTCTCGAAATAATGTGAATACAGTTTACTGATTTTTGTTTTTGTTTCATCTCTGGTTAATACACAGACACACTTTAGAGGAGACCTTGTTGAGTTTTTTTTTTGTTCTGGTTCAGTTGTACCTTATTTACCTCTTTCCTTTTCCTTCACGACCCGGCGGCTTAATCGCCGGGCTTTACATTGTGAAGCGAAAAGGAAATTGTGGGTGAAGTCTCGCAAACGTTTCCTTCGGTTAGAGTTAAGTGAAAAATTTCCCCTCGTTTTTCCTGTACATTTTTCCCAATTTTAAGTTGTTGTTGCTCAGAATAAGAAGTGAGCGGAACGCCAGAAAAGTAATATATAACAATTTAGAACAATGTATTTGTACCTAATTTTCGAAACATTTCGGAATCGACGGCCGCGGATTGACGGTTTCGTCGCTTTTCTTTCTTTTATAGAAAACGAAAATTCGGAGATTTTGCGAGGAAAAAATTGTACTTTTTTACTGTGTACCATTAATTGTTAGCGTTTAGATTCTACAGACATTATACAACACAGCGTATTAGCCTGCTGGCAATCAGAAATTGTTTAAACATTGGCAAAGAGTATTCGAAACCAATTTGTGCAGCAGATCAATTACTAAGGAAAACTAGTTATCGGGTACTGGCTCGAGTACTGCTTCAGTACACACTCTCACACACACACATTTACACGTGAATCAAAAAGTGTTGAAAGAAAACGTAACGAGCGGCAATATTGTATTGGAATGAATATTACATACATTATACAAAACAAAAAAAAATAATAATCATTTGCTTGTATAGAAACGGTCGAAGAAAAGAGTTGAAATTGGAATCAGCTGGTTAATCAAATTAACAATAAAAATTACGAGAACAATGTTTGTTCAATGAAAAATTATGAATAAAGTGGACTAGCCTTTTGTGTGCCTTGCGGCACTGACGATGACAACTTCCCTTTTTCCGTTACCGTTAATCAAACGCTAAATTAGGCGTTCCATTGTTTATTTCATTTTCATTTTCATTTTCAAGCACAGAAGGGGGTCATAGGGCCAAGTCACCAGCGAAAAATCGCTGTCCATACTGCACCAGGGTAGAGGTATAGATTTGGCATCACAGAATAATAACCACAGGGGTCAAATGAATCCTGTTTACGATACCGGATAGTAAGGAAAGCTGTTGAACATAGGGGATAGTCAGAGTAACAGCAATAATAGTGAAAGTTAGGAAAATAAGCAGGTAGAGATGGTTGATTTGCAATGGCTATCGACTCTGTTATATGGCCTACCGTATCAGATTCAAATTTAATGTCGTTTAATATTGCGCTTATTACTTTTATCTTTATTCTAAGCAATCTCCTTTCATACTTGTTTGTTTTAAAGTGAACTGGATGTTTTATCAAAATTATGTTAAAGTTGACTATGCTTTCAATTGTCAACAGTTTAGTTTCAACTGAATTAGTTGGCGACTCAATTTGATGTTATTTATTTGAAGTATATTTACTTACGTATTCGATTGATGATTTACTTACATTTTATATGAATTATGTAGTTTTACGTTGTTCATTTCTAACTTAGACATTAACTTGTATTGTATGCAGTTTTTAACTATTCATCGATGACATTTTCAAATATCTAGTTATTTTCAAATCCGTGAAAAGACTCTTCTTCGTTGTCCGAGAACCCTTCGAAGTCTGATAGTCGTAGATCATTTTCAGTGTATTCTGAGCTAAATGCGTCCTCTGAATCTTCATATTCTGATTCGATCAATTCACTGAACAATCTCTTTGTTGCTGCTTTGTATTCGTGTCGGTTGTTGGCAATTTCCATCCAATACTTCACAGTGCTGTTGCTTCTCTCGATGTCCTGTTTGATGCTTGTTTTCCAGGTGAAGCAAGGTCGTCCATGTTTCTTTTTGCCTGATACACGATAATTGAGAGCTTTCCCTAGTATTCCTTGTGATGTGTTCCTTACAGCATGTCCAAAGTAGTTAAGCCGTGCCACTCTAATTTTGTTGTTGATGGTGTAATTCCCTAGTTCCCTAACTGCAATATGCTGTGACTGCTGAGGTGACTGCATTCTTTCATTATGATCGTCAATTTGTGACACTGCTTCTGGGCTGCCAATGTATGGTACATCATTATTGCCAGGAACATCGTTATGCTGTTTTGCTTCATAGCTTAGAACCTTAAGCACTGTAAGCATGGTGGTTTCCATTCTGCGGAGCGAATTTCTATTGCTTTTGAGGACAGTCGCTACTTCCATCGAGTACGTTACTATTGGAGTGATTAGCGTATGGTACAGTTTTTTTTATTGTTGCCCATCTTATGCTGTGGTCTCTTAGGAACGAAGTCAGACTATAGAAAGCACTGTATGCTTTTCTTATTCTCTCTCTAGTAGTTTCTTTCCTAGTTAAACTGCTTGTAATGTAGGCTCCTAGATACCTTATTTTCGTCAGTACCTCTGTGTTTCCAATATTTCTCGCAATCTCTCTTGATGCTGTCTTATGTGGGTTTCTACGGTTCTGCGCAGATCCCACATTAAGTTGTAATGTTCTTCAGATTGGCCGTTCATGCCGTAGAGTTGACAATGTCCGTCCCTTTCCATTAGTCTTACTAATATTGCTCCATCATTATATCTCATCACTTCCATTTTGAATAATTTAGAGTCCTGATCTATTTACCTAATGATTTCTAAAGAAAATAATTTTAAAATGTTATACATTTCTTTGTTTATCTTCAGTGTTTTTGGGTTAGTTATTCGAATATTTAAAATATAATAAATAAATTTCTAGAATTTAGATGAATAGAGTATAAACATAGATAGACTAAAGATTGAGAGCGTTTGCGACAGCAATAGCATCAAAGTAGGAGTGAGATGTGTATGTATAGGAGGAGATAGAAGAAAAATTAAACTGGAAACTGCTGGACGTTAGCTTCAGGTTCTGTGTTAGTATTAGTATTGTTAGTGCAGAACCTTAGTGGACCCTCCCGGCGCCTCCAATCAGAGTTGGTGTTAGTATTTCAACTCTAACTCTAAGAGGTACGCTTTAATGACTGATATAGATTGCCTACTAAGGGACAAACCATGCAAAATTGACGCAGCACATTTTTGACTAGATTTAACCCCCCTCCCTTCTTTGTCCGTCACAAATTCTAAAAACTCCACCTCCCTTTCTTTAGAATGCTACGTCATTCATGCATGGTACCTAACTAGAAAATGGTTATTGATTATGTAATAGAAATGGTTAAATATGTAAGCTTGTAAATGTTCGTTATTATATGAAATCAATCAAAACATATTACCTTATTTTAATTATAATTAACTTATCCAAATAGAGATAACACTGATATATAACAAAACAAAGCAAAAAACAGGTAATAAATCAATAGCTAAATTAATAACTTAAGTGATTAAATCTTATTTATAAATTAGAAAGTAACATATTGGTTTACAAAGCAATAGTTAAAAGGCATCAATCAAATCATTTAAGCGTCGTTGATCCCTCCAGCAAAGGGGAGGGTAATTTAAGTTCCATTGTTTATGGATTCAAAATGAGTACTGCATAAATATAAACAATGATAAACATTTTGTTTTTTTAAAGAGAAAAATTATTGCAAATGTGCATCATCAGACGCCGTTTTCCTTCTGTGGCCTAGCCTAGTGATTAGCTAAAAATTCGCCTAACAAACAAAACAGTGTTTTCGTCTCAATAGCGACTTTCTTTTTGAAATATGGTCCTTTATGGATTTGCTCTTGGGTCAGAGAGCGTATAAGGCGTCGTTGTGCCAATTTGCTCGTGGCACATTTCCAGTATGAGAGAGTGATTGCAGTTTTCATTTTCATTTCATTTTATGATGTACAAGGGGGTCAGGGACCATGTCACCGATGTGAAAATTCACACCATCCATAATACACCAGGGAAGGGGAGAGGAGTGAGCAACACAGCATCTTTACCGATGGGTGTTAAAAAAGTTCTGCGAGGTACACTTATGATGAACCAGCTGCTCAGGGATTGTAGAAAGGAAAAGGGTTGGGTAGGTTTAAAATGCAGAATTAGATGCCGTTGCTATTGAATGCGCATGTTTAAATAACGTTGATCCAGGTACCTAGTATAAATTTGCATATCATCTAGTTATGATTATTGTCAATAATACTTACATTTCTATAAATATGATGCCTACCTATTTTTACCTTTTATGTGATACTTATCATCACAGAATCCAACTTTGAATCGTAGACCAGGTCCATTAACAATACACTCGTTCCGAGAAGGGGGTCATGGTACCACTTATCCTGTATAGTCATCTTCTTCTTCTTCTTCTTCAAGTTCGCTCACCACCCGGCATGAACGCTCGGTGCGGTTAATAATATCAAATAGTGTTACATGCAAACGAAAAAGAGATACAACCACGATTAGTTTTTGACGTAGGACTACGTCTTTGATTTCTATATGGGGGTACACTTTGTGAAAACCGAAAATGGAACATGTAACAAATTAAGAAAGATTTTGAACGTTAATAACTCAGCTGCCCCTGATCCAATTTCGATAATTTTATCACCAATCGATCAGAAATATGGCTACGCATCGATAACATCTACAACAAGAAACTATTGAAAAACTGGTAAATGTCCAGCATTGTCCAGAAGCGTCGAATTTACTAACAAATCCACCAATTACCTACTTACATATGCTGCTTCCCCAGCACAGTCGTCAGAGAGTAGTAAGTAGATGAAACAAGTCAAAGTGGCATTCGCCGCCGATCCTTGGGTGAGTGCGGATAGGGAGGATGGAATTACGTAATATTTTGCACACTCATCGCCATATTCAGAACCAAACGCAAATTCTTCAAGATAACCACCATCCGTCGTCTGGCTCGCCGTGGCTGTGTCTGACGTATCTTCGGTCTGATTTACGAGGTGTGCTAAAGGTGTTCCTGAAAAATGAGATCCGTGATGCTGTCACCTACACTAAACACACCAAGCGTAAGCGGCCATGGATGTCATCTACGCTTTGAAGTGACAGAGACGCACTCTGTTAGGTTTTTGGAGGTTAAATCATCACCAACTTTGGCAACAAAACGGCTCTTTTCAGGGCCACCAAGCTTATTACAGTAAAGAGTTGGAATAGAATTCATCCAAATTGTCCATATTCAGAACCAACGACTACACAAAATGCTCATGTAATCAAACTGGAAGCAGGGGTACAAATTATTAAATCGCCACGGCCGGATATTTTCGATGGAAGAAGCAACAATCTAGCATCTAATTCGACGAAGACGGCACTAACCATTTGTGAAGCCGAGTTATTTACCAAAGAGAGAGTCGATGAAGAGAATCGATCAGTGTAGATAGGACCTATTGAAAAGTGACGCGAGATTTGTTTTCCATAATGAGCTCCAATGCTACCGATGCCAGGGAGGCAGCTCCCACATCTGGACCCTACCAATCGACCCATCAACTCAACCGGGGACCAACGGCTTTATTTCCCGAAGGAAGGCGTGATCAGAGATGTTATGCCTTAGAACATGCCGGTGGCGCCGACTGAGATAGGACCCAAGCCTGCTGGGGTGAGAGGTAATCACGCTAACCACCGGCGCCGATATCTTTCAAGGTGATATCACGGCGAATGAGATCGACCCAAATTTGAGTTTAGTTTTCTCAGAAATAAGAAATAAAGTGCAGGAACACAGCGATGAGTAAATTTGCCTCATGTTTTCCCATGTTTTTCCAGGATTTTCCAGGGAAAAATTCCAGAATTTGAGAAAAGTAAAGATTGGATTCACTCAGTCTATTGGTACTACTCCGAGACTGAATAAAATTTTCGTCAATTTCCTCATTTTGTGGCAGATTTTTTTAGGTTTTCCACAGCAAACCATGAGACAAATTTACTCATCGCTGAGTTCCTCCAATTTTGGCGATTATGAGTGAACTAAACTCAAATTTGGGTCGTTCTCATTTGCCGTGTACGCAAAAGGAAAAAAAAACCAGTGTCGCTACTTGATAGCAAAATACTCATAATGGGAGGAGTCTTTGTAGCTTTTATACCACTTGGTAGCACATCATTCTGCTTTAACCTGAAAAGATATAAAAGAGCCCTGCTGTATGGCATTAGCTTATGATCAACTCAACTCAACATTAGCTGCTTGAACGTCAAGCAGTACAGTTCGGTCTTTGCTCGCTCTGTCGAGTTGTTCGATTAACCTATAGTTTGTTACAAACGTTCGCAGATATACTGTACGTCGCGTCGTCAGTAGTGTCGGTCGCATAGCGTGATGGGAAGACAGCGCTCTCGGAGCAGACTTCGTGACCAAGCGGAGAAGAAGAACAGTGGTGAGGGTAGCTCGGTACCTACCTCAAATAGGTACGCTACTCTGCCCACCGATGTTGGAAATACCAAACCAGTCCCGGTGAAGCGGACGAAAAAGAGGAAGAAGAATCAAGGACAATCCGATGGTACGAGCGGACGCGACGATGTTACCGCGACGAACGCCAGCGACATCGGTGATTTCGGCGACGCCGTCGAAACCGAGAATTCTGCCGGCCCGAGTGCGGTGAAAATCAAGCTTCCTCCACTGGTGGTGAAGCAAGTACCACTCAACACGCTGATTGGCGATCTCTCATCGCTGGGCGTTGCCGCTGAATTTAAACTTGGCAGGATCGGCACCAAGGTGATGCTGCGAACAAAAGCGGAGTACGAAGTGGCCGTGAAATATCTGAAGGATTCCAAGGCGGAATTCTTCACGCACGACATCCCCGGCGAGAAGCCCTTCAAGGTAGTCATCAGGGGTCTACCAAATTTCGACCCCAAGATGGTCGAAGCTGAAATCAACCGGTACAAGCTAGCCCCAATCGCTGTATTCCGAATGACAAGGAGAGACGAAAACGTGAAGACATACCCGGATTGCCTCTTCCTGGTGCACTTCCAGAAAGGGACGGTGACTCTCAATGCGCTGCAAGCCATCCGATCGATCTACTCCATCATCGTACGATGGGAGCCATACCGTGGCGGCCATCGTGACGTAACGCAGTGCCAGCGGTGCCTCAATTTTGGTCACGGTACCCGCAACTGCAACATCAAGCCACGCTGCAGCAACTGCGCTCAAGAACACGCCACTTCCAACTGCCCTGCGGATGGAGCCGTGGCGTTAAAATGCGCCAACTGTGGTGGTGCACATCAAGGTTCCGACAGACAGTGCTCCAAACGCGAGGACTTCAAACGCATCCGAAAGCAGGCGTCAAGCAACAATCAACCAGGACGCAAGAAGGACAAAACCCCAGCATTCAGGACGGAGGATTTTCCGCCTCTTCGTGCTCCCCAGCAAAGGCAAGCGAATTCGCGGGTGCAACCCGCCCCTCCTCAAGAAGCTTCCGGTGATTCTGCTGGCCAAAGCTCTCCATCCCCCCTGGATTCTGGAGACAACCAACAACGCAAAACAACAACCCCGATCTGTTCTCAGCGGATGAACTGATGGAAATTTTCGTCAACATGTCCGGTGCTCTTCGTAAGTGCCGCAATAAGCCCGAACAGATCCAAGTGCTCGGTAAGTTCATCATCCAGTATGGCGTCTAAACCGCTAACTATCGTCACCTGGAATGCTTGCTCCGTAAGAGCAAAAAGGATAGAGCTTGCCGACTTCCTCCGCAAGCACAGCATCGACGTGGGCCTTCTAACCGAGACCCATCTAAAGTCCGGCGACAGCTTCTGGTTGCCTGACCACAACATTATCCGGCTTGATCGCACCAGCTCCAGGGGGGGTGGTGTTGCGGTCGTCGTCAAGAAAGGAATAAAATACCACACTCTGTCCCATATCCGCACCTCTATCATCGAGGCCCTTGGTGTGGAGGTGGAGTCGTCGACTGGATACGTCCAGTTCATCGCCGTCTACTGCCCTCGACAGTGTGCCGCCAGCAGTGGACTAGCGGCTAAATTTAAGAAGGACCTGTCCACCATCACCCGTACCGGTTCCCGCTTCGTAGTTGGAGGAGATCTGAATGCTCGCCATGAGGCCTGGCGGAACTACCAGCAGAACCAGAACGGTCGTCTCCTGTTCGACCACTCACAGCATGGGCTGTACTCCGTTTGGTTTTCGGATGAACCAACATTCATCTCACCGGCGGGCAACCCATCGACGCTAGACCTGTTCCTGACAAATATCGGCTTGTCCAAGCCGGTAGCCTTGAACGAACTCAGCTCCGACCACCAACCGGTGGTGTCTGAGCTGGGCTGCAACGTGGCTCCTGCTTCAAGCCTGCGCAAGGACTATCATCACGTAAACTGGGCCCAGTTTGGACGCGTGGTAGACAGGCACATCATCGACAACCCGCCGCTTGACACCGTGGAGGACATCGACCGAGCGTTGGAGGGACTCCACCAAGCCATAACCGTGGCTGACGAGACGTGCGTCCGACGAGTTCCTGTGAGGGGTAAGTTTATTGCTATTGATTCCCACACCCAACTCTTAATTCGCCTGAGAAATGTTCGTAGACGCCAGTTTCAGAGGACTGGAGATCAAGCGAGGAAACGTGAAATGGCCGATCTGAACAAGGAGATTGCTTCCAGAATGGTCTCACTCCGGAACAAAAGTTTCGGGCGGCTTGTCCAGAATCTGGACGACCGCTCCAGACCATTCTGGAAAGTTGCCAAGGTCTTAAAGACGCACCCTAAACCCATTCCGCCACTAAAAGATGAAAATGATGACGATCGGCTCATAATTACCCCTCAGGAGAAAGCAAATGCGATTGGTGAGCATATTGCCAAATCGCACATGCTTGGCTCCAACATCCAAAGTCCGCTCGAAGTTCAGGTTGAACAATGCGTACTCAACCTTGATTCCTTCCCTTGTGCCATCCCTCCGGAGGATAGAATCACAGTGGAACAGATTTGCTCAGCGCTGAAATGCACCAAAAACATGAAGGCCCCCGGGTTTGACGGAATATTCAACCTAGTGTTGAAAAATCTCAGCATGAAGGTTCACTCTCTGCTGGCTGCTGTCTTCAACAGATGCTTGGAACTGCACTACTTTCCAAGTATCTGGAAGACAGCGAAAATCATACCTATCCGCAAACCCGGGAAGGACCCAACGCTAGCTTCAAGCTACAGACCAATCAGCCTCCTTTCAGCGCTGAGCAAATTGTTCGAGAAACTCATTCTCAATCGTTTGCTCAAGTTTGTCGAGGAAAATAACATTCTCCTTCCGGAACAGTTTGGGTTCAGAAAGGGGCACTCCACCAATCACCAGCTAGTGCGGGTGATGAATAACATCCGAAGTAATAAAGCTGTATCCAAGTCCACAGCCATGGCCTTGTTAGACGTTGAGAAAGCGTTTGACAATGTCTGGCACAATGGGCTTGTATACAAGCTTTGTAACTTCAACTTTCCATTACATCTGGTTAAAATTACCCGTAACTACCTCCAGCAAAGGTCGTTTAAGGTATCGTTGAATGGTTGTCTTTCAGACACGTTTTCCATCCCAGCTGGAGTCCCGCAAGGCAGTCTGCTGGGACCCTTGCTTTACAGCATTTACACTTCCGACATTCCTCCCCTTGGAGACGGTTGCGTGTTTTTCCTGTTCGCAGATGATACCGCAATAGCCGTCAAAGGAAGGATGCCTCGCGAAATAACGAACAAACTTCAACGATGCCTTAACGCCTTTGCTGATTATGCCACCACGTGGAAAATTAAAATCAATCCCTCCAAAACACAAGCGATCATGTTCCTACATCGGCAATCGCCCAAACTGAAACCGGCTCCATCTTGTACTGTAATCATGGATGGCACAAGGGTTGAGTGGTCCGCCGAAGTAACCTATCTCGGGATGTTGTTTGACGAAAAGCTCCTATTCCGCTCGCATGTGGAGAAAACCGTAGTCAAGTGTTCCGCCTTGGTTAGGAGTCTGTATCCGCTGATTTGCCGCAGATCCCGGCTCTCAAGGGTGAACAAACTGGCCGTCTACAAACAAATCATAGCACCTGCAATCCTCTACGCAGCTCCGGTGTGGGAATCATGTGCACAGACTCACAGGAACAAAATTCAGGTCGCTCAGAATAGAGTGCTGAGGATGGTTCTTGATCGTCCTTTCGACACTAGAATAACAAATTTACATGAAGAGGCAGGCATTGCCAAAATAGATTCCAAAATTAACGAAATTAAGACTAAATTTGCACAAAAATGTAATTTATCAGAACATGCTTTGATAAGCAATTTGTATATAGTAGGTTAGGTGTACATAGTAGTTGTAGGTTAGTTGTAGTTGTAAATAGTAGTTATAAGTAGTCTCCTTTTTCCAATTCAAATCATACCAATCCCACTAAGGTGGTCATACTTCAAAATAGGCCTGATAGGACTAGGAACTGTAAATAATAATTAAAATCTCAAATGTACTAAAGTTGAAAAGACGCATCTGTGTCACTTAACAAATTCATACATGTAAACCACACAATCACAAGAAATAAAGATCATTTAAATGGCAAAAAAATGGCATTAGCTTATTTTCGCTTCGGCAGCGTGGTGAGCAGCAATAGCAGCAGTAGGAAGGTGGTGGCTAGTCCACTCCTTCACACCTAACAAGCAACAATTGACTGGTCGTGGTAAAGGAGGCCCCAAGCGTCATCGCTCACTGCTCAATTTTTATAGCTTCACGGTCCATACTTGGTGACGAGTGACAAGGCAGCATGAAGCTGTTCAGATCGAGTCTTGCAGGTACGCATGATGATGATGACCTCGGCCACGAGCGTCACAAGTTCCTCCGAGGTGAACGGAGAATCTTCGACAGATTCACCTGAGACAGCACCAGCGTATGATAAACCAGAGGCGGTGGATGAACCTGGAATTGGCTTGTTGGTTGTTGAGCGGAAGCGGGGCTAGGTTCGGAACATGTCGACGGGGCTGGAGAGCTGGGTACTGGACTTCCGTTAGTACAGGAGGCGAACGATGATTACGAAGGCGACCGAACTGGTTGTTGATTGTGGCCTTCCGACGGATATTAATGAACTCCACTCGCTTGGGACATCCGCGATTGGAGGCATGATGGTTTCCACAGCAGTTGACACACGTTGGCTCGATGTCATCGACTTGCTCACAGGACGTAGTTGAGTGAGTTCCAGCACACTTGCCGCAGTTTTTGGTGCCATAGCCATATGAGAGGCAGTTCATACACTGCGTTACATCACGATGTTTGGGTTTGTAATGCTCCCAACTGATGATGACCTAAAACAGGCCCCGGATTTTGGATCTCAGAGCCACAAGACTGGTGGATCCCTTCGTGAAATGCACCAGGAACAACTGATCACGGAAGCTGGTGTTTTGGTTGGGACGTCGGTTCATCTGGAACACGGCCTCAGGTTGGAGCCCAAGCCGCTCCAGCTCGGACTTCACCGCAGCAGCCTCGAACGACGGTAATCCACGCAAAACCACCTTCAGTGGCTTGCTCGATGGCAGATCATGCGTGAAGAAGTCCACGTTGTTGTTCTTCAGGAAACCTCCTATTTGTTTGTACTCCTCCAGGCTGGAGCACATGATTTTGGTACCGATGCTGCAAAGCTTGAAGCGAGGCAGCAGCTTGTGTTTTGCCAGTTCGGCACCCAGCTTGGCAACATCCTTCACCGGTGTGAAAAGCGGGGCAATCCGCTCTCGTCTTGCAATGGGAACGGCGTCACCATCGCCATTTTCTTCCGGGAGTACTGCATACTGGTTGGCTTGCAGTACTCGTTTTCCGGCGTCATCCTGTGACGCGCTGGGCTTGATTAGCACCTTCTTTGAAGGGTCATTGGCACGTTTACGCACCATTTGTGTCGTGTTTGCAAGTTCAATTAAACTTGCCAGAACGCGAGAAGGTGGCGACACTTCCACGGCGCAACGCGACAGCACAAAACGAAACAAAATCGAATCGAAAACTCGAGCGAAAATACGGACTGAACAGCTCGACAGTCGAGCAAAGAATGATGAGTTGAGCCTAGACAGCAGCGCTCTTTTATATCTTTTCAGGTTAAATCAAAATGATGTGCAACCAAATGGTACTCGATTATGGCGACTGGGTTTGGGAAGAACGTTTATTTCATGAAAACAGTGATACAATCATCACTTTTTATTTGAACATTGGACATTACCACTTTTTCAATAGTTTATTGTTGAAAATCATCTCCCGACTGATGATTGCTACTTATGCGTAGAAATATTCGATCGATTGGTGATAAAATTATTGAAATTGGTCCAGGGGCAGCTGAGTTATTAATGTTCAAAATCTTTCATAATTTTGTTACACCGTTCCATTTTCGGTTTTCACAAAGTGTACCCCCTTATAGAAAGCACAGACGTAATCCTACGTCAAAAAACTGTCTTTGTAGTTAATTAATAGTCCCTTATGTTTTATTTTTAATAATGCCTAATTTAAACGTTGAAGAAAGTCAATTAAACGCAATTTTTGCGATAAAACTTGCTGAGATAAAATCCAGTTGTAAATATTTTTTCACACAATATCCACTCTTTATGCAACAGTTACATTTAACTCACAACGATATCTTTGCAAAATACTCAAATTGGATACTTGTCAAAGAACTCAATTTTGACTGGTTTCACTTAGGCTCTGAACCGTTTGGCGGATTTTTTTAACTTTTGGTTAAAATTTGACAGATAGAAAGTTATCGATTAACCCTGCTATCCGAGCGTGGTTATTTCTGACAGACAAGAAGTTAAATTTTGACAACCGTGGCTGAGTTCTTCTCGAAAACCGGTCGATCGACAGCACAGGCATTTTCGAACATAGCGAATAACTTTCGAAATGTCACTTTTCACCACACGGCCAATCATACCAATTCAGCGACTGAGAATAATTGACTCAGAGAATTTTCTTTCCATACGAAACTTATACTTAGATTTGGAAGAAACTGCACATAGGCTCGCTAAGATTGTCTGATTGGCCCTGCACGAGTTAAATTCAACTCGGCAAATGGTTGAGTTGAGTTGAGCTTGAGTCGTCGAGAAATTTTCCATTCCGAAAAATTCCTATACCGGTCCGGTCCGGGTATCGAACCCAGCCACCTCCATCATGGTCTTGTTTTGTAGCTTTGCCTTTACCGACTGAACTAAGGGAAGCCCCCATTGCGATTTGTGTAGCCCATAAAGCACCAAGTGAATTTGGCTAGGGGCATTTTCCATGGAGATTCAAGTTCAGCAAATTTTGTTTTATCTATTTCCTAAGAACTGATCCAAAGTCCCCCAATTGCCAAAGGATTTCTCAATTGTTTTCTCTACGGAACGATTACAGCCAATGTTGCTTCGAACCACAATATCATCCTTTTTAATGTGCTTTGCTTCCACCAACAACGTTAAACATTTAAAACAGATATTGCCTGGAACCGATTGCTTGCTACTCTTTCCGATCCATTCAAGTCGCTTTGCTCACTTGAACCAGCAAGGATTATCCTTCGATCTATTATTTCGGAATATTGACCTTCACCATTTATCGTCATTTTATGCTTTTCACTTGATATTATTTATTCTCTTCCATAATATGAATACGCACGTCAGCACAGTTTGATCTGCTGACGATGTATCATTCTTATTAAATTTTGTTAAAAATACTAAATTGTCTGGGAGTTCCCTAAATAGATAATTCCTTTGTTTACCTACTTGTGTTAGCTTTGTCGTCGGTACATGATTAGAGTGTCTTGATTGTTTGTAGAAATGTTTTACAAACGGTTACATTAATAAATCCCAGACGGGTGAAAGGGCACAACGGAACGAATAGGATACACTTTAGGCGAAAATCGTTCCCAGTTGCACCCGCTCTGTCTCGCTCTTTGATAATCAAGGTAGTTTGATGGTTGTTGGGATATTTCGTCGGTTACACGTATCTCCGGCGGCATGATAAAACAAAATCACAAAACTCAAACGCGAAACAATAACTGACCTTACTAGGAGGGGGATTTGCGTTAAATGCGACGTCACTTACAGACCCAACCGTGCTTTTCGCTGGGTCTTGAAGATACTATCAATGTTGGCGAATACGTCCGACGCACTTCGAGCGGCATCGACCCTGAAATGCTGTCCTCGCAGGGCATAGTATTCGGCCAATGGTTTGGTCTGTTTGTGGTAGGCTTCGAGACGCTTCACCAGTGCTGTGGCGGTATCGTCGCTACGACGCATCAGTGGCTCTCCGGTCACGTCGTCCGTCATTGGCAGCTTGGGTGGGGCGAACTCTTCGTGGTACGATCGACCACTGGCCTGGTGGATCATACGACCAGTAATACGACGCACCAGTAAGCTATCTTCGATGCCAAACTCCACCACAGCATCCAGTCCGGTTTTGCGCTTCTCCAGCAGATCGTCGAGCTTTTCAGCTTGCACCACCGTGCGGGGGAATCCATCCAGCAGGAATCCGTTCTTGCACTCCGGTTTGTCCAGGTTGGAATCGATCATATCGACCACCAGATCGTCGGACACCAGCTTGCCCTCGTCCATGACCTTCTTCAGCTGGGCGCCCAGCTTGGATCCGGCGGCGATTTCCGCACGCAGCATGTCACCAGTCGACAGGTGGCACACGCAGTATTTCTGCTTCAACAGGGGAGCCTGCGGATTGAAAGAAGTTGGAAAATAATCTTAAAATAATAATCTGCTTCTTATAAATAGTTTCATAATTCTGAATAATAACATTTAAGCTGTAATGAGCAATTGCAAGCCTGTTTCGAAGTAATTCGTAAAAATAATGTACGGAGATATGAACATTTTTTTCTGCAATAGTAAAAAACGGCACACCAAATATTATTTTTCGGGAAAGGATATTAGAAGGGGGGCTCTTCTCCACACTCATTGGGGCATGTTTTTTAAACAATTGTATGATTCTTATGTTGGAAGTGGAAGTAGGTTCTCAATAATACCGTATATCGTATATCGAGGTAATTTGAAAATTCTTGCGACCAGAACAAAGTTTCGAGATTCTTTTAGTTAGTTTAGTGTGCATGGACGTAAGGAAAATAATAATGTTCAACTGCCTAGGTGGTTTATGGACAGCCCCTTTTTGTAAGGAAACGGGAAATATGATTGATTGATTTATTTTTATTAGGGAGGCTTTCAGCCTGGGGCTGGTTCGCCTCCAACTCGGGAAATATGAGCGGGAAAGGGTTAGGAAAGATTAGTTTTATTAAAAAAAAAACAAATTCATGAACCTTTTCTAAATCATTGCGTTAGTCAAGTTGTGGAAAATTTAGTTTTAGCCAAAAAATGCTGATAATTAAACAATGTTGCAAAATTTCAGTACTCTCAACATTTTTGGAAAACCTATGCTCGGAATTGAAAATTTTAATCTTGGAATTCTTGATCATTTGCTTTTTCTAAGTTTCAATATCTTTTATATCCTATGAACTCCAGATTTTGTGTGATGTTTGTTTAATCAAGATAATTAATTCCATGAGGTTGATTTTCTTTTTTCAATTATCTTTCCTTGTTCCCATTTAACGAAGAAGAAAAACCTCAGCCCTACACATTTTACTGTGTAGAACCTACACCCTCAGCTTCAAGTGAATTTCAGTCATATGTTCAATTTCATTACGTAAAATCTGTTACTAAAACAAACCCGTCGATTTTACGGCTCGATATCGTTATCATCTTGACTGCCTCTGGGACAGAACTGATACGAGATTCTTTCCATTACGTCTACTACGAAAATAACAACAAGCGTGGCACTGTGAAAGTGTTGTTCCTAACTTCCAAAGAAAGCAAAATCACACGATCGCCATCACCCGCTTGTTAGAGGAGAACATAAGACGAGCCTCTACTAGGTACCGACATAGGTATATGTAATTCGCGTCAAGATTAATCCCAGCTCATTCACCGCAACTTTCATTTTCGTTTCAGATCATCAATCTGTTTCGAAATCCATACGAAAAAGCAGCACTGCGCGCGTATTTAAAATTAGATTAGATATTATACCAAGCGACTCTACTGGCTCAGGAAGAAGTGACCTTTGTCCCTAAATCTAGATATCTGTCCATTCTGCAGATAACAGTGCTATGCAGCTAGAGTGCACCTGAGCGTATTGCTGCACACTGATAACAATAAATTATCCTGTCATTATTCATTGGAGCAAGGGGCCTTAAAGCTTGAAATAGCAAAATAACGCCACATCGATAAAAACATGCTTCATTTCTTCGCTTCGTTTCCCTCTCATTACCGCAAGAGCTAAATGTTCGCGGTTTCGGTGGTCACCGCCAAACTGGATGGATCAAGAACAAACTTAGCGATGTCTGATAAACAAGTTAAGCTTGCAAACTAAGTCCTTGGCTTTTGATAATTTTAGCAGCTAGATACGTTTAAATATCGCAGCGCTAAGGAAGTTATGTAATGCACCTTTAATAAAATCATAATCGCGAAAGGCACCACAACAATGTAGGAATAAGCACACGTAGCACGGCACGGGACGGTGGGGTGAAGTAAATTTTCGCTTACCCCTCGGATCAAGGTCAAAATGTCTTCTTGCTAAATTCTACCAATGCTCGCGAATAGATGGCAATAGAAATTCGACTTACCTGCGTTCCCTTGCCCGAACCGGGCGGTCCCAACAGGATGGCATTGATACCGATGGCTTGCTCCTGCTCAGGAATCGGCACTGCTGCGGCGGCTGCTGCATTCGGGGCCATCTTTCACGCACTCACTGTACTTTTTGTTTAGTTTGACGATCCAGGAAAGAAATTGTAACCGGTAAACACGGGTAACTACTTGGGAATAACGTGCCGGAAACTTACCAAGCTAAAATACGAAATGAGCAGAAAGCTGACGCTGGTGGGAAGCGCTGTTGGAATGAAAATTTGAAGCACACTAGGTTCCCCGGTAGAAACGACCCGCACACGAGTGTTTCGCTGGTTCCGAACGGCACTGACAAACGACTGACTGATGCGAAGCTGATCGCGGAGTGAAGTGAACGAACGGTTGGAGAAAGTGCGAGTGACGGACTGACGGTGTTCGAACTTATCGTTTTACTGTCGATCAGGAACGATATTTTTAGCACGGATTTTTTCATGGACGGGAAACACGATATAATGCATGATGGGGAAAATTAAGGTTTGAAGGAAGCGTCCTGTCTCGAGAAAAATTGTATGTGCTAAAATTGCTTGGGGATACCGTAGAGCCCCGTTAGTTTGAATAGCTAAAATGCCGATTCAAATGTGCAGCGATCCTATCTGTCAAAACCATGGCCATTTTTTAACTAGATAAAAATAATTCGTCCGGAATAGATTACGAACCAACTCACCAACGCGTGTTCGTGGCTACGATAAACATTTTCCGCGAACACGGCGGCAGATGCCAGTTTTGTGCCTTGATCATAAATTTCATTGTTTATGGGTATAGGCCTGTATAGAGATCGAAGCGGAGCGAAAACCTCATACAAAATACTAAATTTTTCACCTGCGTGAAAAACGCAATTGGCAAATTTTTCACTACGCTTTGAACTGTATGTACACCGTGTACACGCATGCCGCGCTAGCGAAAAGAGCAGCAGCTAAGCGAAAAGTTGACGTTTCGAGAAAGAGCGTATCTGTCAGATTTTCACTTCACCGGAGGTGTATACTGATCGATTTCGTTTCACATGAACTGTAAACTGCGAAAATGGTCCACAACCTTTTTCGCTAGCGAAATTTCATGATTTTTCGCGTGCTTCAATTTTCGTTTCGCTTCGATCTGTATACTAGGCTTATTGAGGTAAACAGATATTTCTTATACCCTGTTCACATTACAGCCTATATCACGTAATATAGGCTGTCTTGCAATGAACACTCATACATAGGATTTCCAGTGAAAACTAGATGTATGAGTGCTCATTGCAAGACAGCGTATATCACGTGATATACGCTGTAATGTGAACGGGGTATAAGGGAGCGAGCTGTCAGCGAATAGATTTTGTGTCAAGGATCAAAAATTTTAATCTTGATGCATACGGGATCGATACATTTATCGTTGTGCTCAGAAAACGAAGCTCTATTAGAGATGTATAAAAATCGGTATATTTTTCGAAGTTATACCCTGGACAGACTATGGCTTATATCACGTAATATAGGCTGGCTTGCAATGAGCACCCATACATCTAGTTTTCACTTGAAATCCTATGTATGAGTGCTCATTGCAAGACAGCTTATATTACATGATATAAGCCATAGTCTGTCCGGGGTATTAAACAACCAAATTTGTATGGTCATTAATGTTGGTGATCCAAATTGCTCACACGCAGAGAATTTTCATGTAGTTGAAACTAAAAATATAAGTTTTGAATTCAACAATTCGATATTTTTATTTCTAAAATTAGTTATTATTGAATCTACAATATTTTCTTATAAATTCAAAAAAACATATTTTTGGGTTTAAAAATATCGTCGATTAAAAAAAAAGTTTGTTGATACATTTTGTCAGTGTATATCCCAACAAACAATTGAGAGCTCTTATAAAACACCTGAGTTGATCAAACGTTGAATAATAGCTTCCAGAGTTGAACAAGAATGTAGTTGTATTGCCATTTGATTAAAAGTTTTAAAAGCTGTTGGAGCACTCTTAAATGATTGTTTACGTTCGGTTTAACTATATGCTTTATAAGACCTACGATAACTTTTATAGCACCTTAGTTAAACTGATTGACAAGAGCTATATAGAACGTGAAATAAACGCATCAAAACAAACCATTGGGAGCTCTTATACAACACCTGAGTTGATCAAACGTTGAATAATAGCTTCCAGAGTTGTACAAGAATGTAGTTGTATTGCCATTTGGTTAAAAGCTTCAAAAGCTGCTTGGAGCACTCTTAAATGATTGTTTACGTTCGGTTAAACTGTTTGACAGGAGCCATATAGGATGTGGAATAAACGCATCAAAACAAACCATTGGGAGCTCTTATAAAACACCTGAGTTGATCAAACGTTGAATAATAGCTTCCAGAGTTGTACAAGAATGTAGTTGTATTGCCTTTTTGGTTGAACGCTTCAAAAGCTGCTTGGAGCACTCTTAAATGATTGTTTACGTTCGGTTAAACTGTTTGACAGGAGCCATATAAGATGTGGAATAAACGCATCAAAACAAACCATTGGGAGCTCTTATAAAACACCTGAGTTAATCAAACGTTGAATAATAGCTTCCAGAGTTGTACAAGAATGTAGTTGTATTGCCATTTGGTTAAAAGCTTCAAAAGCTGCTTGGAGCACTCTTAAATGATTGTTTACGTTCGGTTAAACTGTTTGACAGGAGCCATATAGGATGTGGAATAAACGCATCAAAACAAACCATTGGGAGCTCTTATAAAACACCTGAGTTGATCAAACGTTGAATAATAGCTTCCAGAGTTGTACAAGAATGTAGTTGTATTGCCATTTGGTTAAAAGCTTCAAAAGCTGCTTGGAGCACTCTTAAATGATTGTTTACGTTCGGTTAAACTGTTTGACAGGAGCCATATAGGATGTGGAATAAACGCATCAAAACAAACCATTGGGAGCTCTTATAAAACACCTGAGTTGATCAAACGTTGAATAATAGCTTCCAGAGTTGTACAAGAATGTAGTTGTATTGCCATTTGGTTAAAAGCTTCAAAAGCTGCTTGGAGCACTCTTAAATGATTGTTTACGTTCGGTTAAACTGTTTGACAGGAGCCATATAGGATGTGGAATAAACGCATCAAAACAAACCATTGGGAGCTCTTATAAAACACCTGAGTTGATCAAACGTTGAATAATAGCTTCCAGAGTTGTACAAGAATGTAGTTGTATTGCCTTTTTGGTTGAACGCTTCAAAAGCTGCTTGGAGCACTCTTAAATGATTGTTTACGTTCGGTTAAACTGTTTGACAGGAGCCATATAAGATGTGGAATAAACGCATCAAAACAAACCATTGGGAGCTCTTATAAAACACCTGAGTTGATCAAACGTTGAATAATAGCTTCCAGAGTTGTACAAGAATGTAGTTGTATTGCCATTTGGTTAAAAGCTTCAAAAACTGCTAGGAGCACTCTTAAATGATTGTTTACGTTCGACCAACCACAATTTTGTTGCTAAAAATAGCACAAGTGATAGGCATGTTTATATAACCATAAGGCAATGATTATTCGACTGCAAGAGAAGTTACTCAAGATGAGCTTGATATACTTCTCTCATATGATCAAAATATGTATTCAAGAATAGAGCAGATGGAAACAGAAGCGGCTGGCAATCCGGGATCATGAGTTCGAATCTTGCTTCGAGAAACCTTTGGTGGAGTAGAGGTAAATTATATATAGGTGTTATTAATAAATGCAAACATTAATTTAAGACATATATCATATAATCAACGATAACATTTCTAGATAAATTCTCTCAATTAATGATTAGAGAGATTAATTGAAAGAATATCAATCAAAGATTAAACAGATGCTTGTTACTACTTCCTCCATGATCACAGAATGTGAATTATGGCATAATTACATATTTTTTCAATGTGCACAAATAAATTAAATTAATAAAAACTGTACAAGCAATTATTTTGGCGTACCACGACAATTGTTAAACTAATTTTAATCTGTGAATATTGTGAGTACTTACACAACGGTTATTAAAGAGTCATTAAAAAGTGCTATAAACGCTTTTCACCGCTTGCTGTATAGTAATTATTTAGGAGTCATAAAAGAGTGTAACAAACGCCTCTCAGGTTCAATCTCTAATACATTTCGAAGCAGCTGTTAGGAGGTGTCTACAAACGTTGTATTAGAGCTTTCACCAAAACAATAAAGCTTGAGTTTAAATATGTATCTATAAACGTTGTATAAAAGTTGCTTCTATCCGGTTGTTAAGGAGTCATTGAAAAGTGTTATAAACGCTTTTCACCGCTTGCTGTACAATGATTATTTAGGAGTCATAAAAGAGTGTAACAAACGCCTCTCAGGTTTCCTCTCTACTAAATTTCAAAGCAGCTGTCAGGAAGTGTCTACAAACGTTGTATAAGAGCTTTCACCAAAACAATAAAGCTTGACTTTAAATATGTATCTATAAACGTTGCATAAAAGTTGCTTCTATCCGGTTGTTAAGGAGTCATTGAAAAGTGCTATAAACGCTTTTCACCGCTTGCTGTACAATGATTATTTAGGAGTCATAAAAGAGTGCAACAAACGCCTCTCAGGTTTACTCTCTACTAAATTTCAAAGCAGCTGTCAAGAAGTGTCTACAAACGTTGTATAAGAGCTTTCACCAAAACAATAAAGCTTGACTTTAAATATGTATCTATAAACGTTGCATAAAAGTTGCTTCTATCCGGTTGTTAAGGAGTCATTGAAAAGTGCTATAAACGCTTTTCACCGCTTGCTGTACAATGATTATTTAGGAGCCATAAAAGAGTGTAACAAACGCCTCTCAGGTTTCCTCTCTACTAAATTTCAAAGTAGCTGTCAGGAAGTGTCTACAAACGTTGTATAAGAGCTTTCACCAAAACAATAAAGCTTGACTTTAAATATGTATCTATAAACGTTGTATAAAAGTTGCTTCTATCCGGTTGTTAAGGAGTCATTGAAAAGTGCTATAAACGCTTTTCACCGCTTGCTGTACAATGATTATTTAGGAGCCATAAAAGAGTGTAACAAACGCCTCTCAGGTTTCCTCTCTACTAAATTTCAAAGTAGCTGTCAAGAAGTGTCTACAAACGTTGTATACGAGCTTTCACCAAAATAATAAAGCTTGAGTTTAAATATGTATCTATAAACGTTGTATAAAAGTTGCTTCTATCCGGTTGTTAAGGAGTCATTGAAAAGTGCTATAAACGCTTTTCACCGCTTGCTGTACAATGATTATTTAGGAGTCATAAAAGAGTGCAACAAACGCCTCTCAGGTTTACTCTCTACTAAATTTCAAAGCAGCTGTCAAGAAGTGTCTACAAACGTTGTATACGAGCTTTCACCAAAATAATAAAGCTTGAGTTTAAATATGTATCTATAAACGTTGTATAAAAGTTGCTTCTATCCGGTTGTTAAGGAGTCATTGAAAAGTGCTATAAACGCTTTTCACCGCTTGCTGTACAATGATTATTTAGGAGTCATAAAAGAGTGCAACAAACGCCTCTCAGGTTTACTCTCTACTAAATTTCAAAGCAGCTGTCAAGAAGTGTCTACAAACGTTGTATACGAGCTTTCACCAAAATAATAAAGCTTGAGTTTAAATATGTATCTATAAACGTTGTATAAAAGTTGCTTCTATCCGGTTGTTAAGGAGTCATTGAAAAGTGCTATAAACGCTTTTCACCGCTTGCTGTACAATGATTATTTAGGAGCCATAAAAGAGTGTAACAAACGCCTCTCAGGTTTCCTCTCTACTAAATTTCAAAGTAGCTGTCAGGAAGTGTCTACAAACGTTGTATAAGAGCTTTCACCAAAACAATAAAGCTTGACTTTAAATATGTATCTATAAACGTTGTATAAAAGTTGCTTCTATCCGGTTGTTAAGGAGTCATTGAAAAGTGCTATAAACGCTTTTCACCGCTTGCTGTACAATGATTATTTAGGAGCCATAAAAGAGTGTAACAAACGCCTCTCAGGTTTCCTCTCTACTAAATTTCAAAGTAGCTGTCAGGAAGTGTCTACAAACGTTGTATAAGAGCTTTCACCAAAATAATAAAGCTTGAGTTTAAATATGTATCTATAAACGTTGTATAAAAGTTGCTTCTACTCCTATACCGCGTATACATATAATGCTGTAGTTGAACAGGTTCTCCAAACCAGTGTAAACAAGAGTTTTACAGAAGTTGTAATAAACAAATTGTACAGTTATTATTCAGCATGCAGTTGAATAAAATCACAATGGAAGCGTTTCTTCAACAAGAAATTGATTTTGGATAAACGTTTTACTGAATACGTTAGACAACACCTTTGTGTTGCAGTTGTATAGGTTCTCCAAACCAGTGTAAACAAGGGTTTTATAAAAGTTGTGGTTAACACATTGTGCAATTATTATTCAACTTGCAGCTGAACAAAATCAAAACGAAAGCGTTTCTTCAACTGGAAATTGTTACTTGGGATGTCAAGTGCAGTCGGCAAAGTGACCGCCATTTTGTGACATCTAAAAATCAAAATGAGTTCGTCGGAAGTATTTATAGTGATTGATGACGTTTATCGTACGTAGTGTGCGTCACGTATACGTATAATACGCAAAATGTTTTCATCGGGAAAAAAAAACTTCATAGCGGAAAATTTTCCCAAAGAAAACAAATCACTTACACAATTATACTTTAGCAATCTCTATTGAAGAGGTCGTGGTGGAAGAAGTGTCCGCTGAAATCGTTGAAACCGTGGAGATATTAAATAGCTTTGGACTGTCTGCGGCGGTCATTGACTATTTTATCGGTGAGTAATTTCTGCATTTAATTGATGAAAAATCCTTGAATTAATAGTTTGTTTCCAGCTAACGATTAAACAGCCGAAAAATTAAGGATCATCGAGCGTCGTGAAGTGGAAGAACTAATTCCGGTCCCCTTTTTGGCAGAGCGAACAAATTTTATTTTCGGACTGAACACCTGGAGAAAAGCACAGGTAAATATGGATATTATTTTCCCATAAAAAATATTGACATAGTTTATGATCATTATATATTTGATTTATAATGCCTCTATTTTTCTCTTTCACAGGAACAGGGCATTTCTGTTCTAACGGAACAGCTTGCGCCGTTGCAGGTAATCGCTGGTACCGCAGAAAACAAAGTAACTCGACAAAACTGCACGGCTACTTATTTACTTGGCTCTTCGACCAAGGGTCAGGTAATCATCCACAAATATCAAAAAGATAATTTCCTGTCGAGAGGCGACAAAAAGATCATCACGCACATTGTTGTGGATGAGTTTAAATATAAGTTTTCCAAGCTGCGAATTGCTGGATAGAGCAGCTGAACTACGCAATCTGTTCCCAAGCGAGCCACAGGTACAGTATATACGAAATTCATCACTAAAGAAAACTCCAGTTTATTTAAGCTTACGCCAGTCTTTAACAGTGTAAAATGCATCATAACCTCAAAAATTACGTCTAGCCAGTTAGTTTTTCATGTCATGTGGTGGCACCGCATCTAAATACGCTTCGTTTTTTTTTTGATTTATATATATAAAAAAATCAATTGTAACGGTAATTGTAATTATATAAATTTATTAAATAATTAAATGGAATAAATGTATTAAAAAACCAAATTGTTCAAACAACTGAAACCAAAAAAGGAATATCATTGAACCAACAATTTATATTGTTCATTTAATGAATGACAATGGTTGATTTAACAATTTATTTTTTAATTCAAAAAATAAAACTTGTATTTTCAAAGATTTTTTCGAAAATAATATTGCTAACTCAGTAAATAAAAAGTTGATTCAACAAATATAAATTGTTGTTTCAAAGATTGTTTCGCCATTTCAAAGAAAATATGTTTTGGTCCATGAGTTATCTATATTATAGAGACAAAAATTATTTTCATTAAAGTCAATAAAAAAAATTATTGGTGTCAATATTTATCGTTAGCCGGGAGACAACTTTTTTTTTATTGAATTCAATACAGAATCTTGTTGAAATTAAAAAGTATTTCTCTGCGTGCATACATGAGCCATTCAAAAAGGAATAAGCATTAGCCGGCGCCGGTGGTGTAGTGGTAAGCGTGACTGTTTTCTCACCCCAATGAGTCTGGGTTCAATCCCAGCCGAGGTCGGTGGGACTTTTCTGAGGCATAAACATATCTGGTCACGTCTTCCTTCGGAAGGGAAGTAAAACCGTCGGTCCCGGCCCATGTGTGTTTCACTGGGTGCGATATCCTACGCAGGTTTGGAAGCTGCCTTCCTGCACATTCGATTGCCGTCAATGGATGGCAATCGATATCCGTTGGTGATTGGCACTATTTTGCGGAACAGAGACCGATGTTAAATAAAAGAATTAATGAAGAAAAGGAATCAGCAGAAATCTCGCGTCACTTTTCAAATAGCCCAATGTAACATATCCGCCATTTTGAGAAAATCGAAGTTGAAGTTCGACAGATTATCATTTTAACTGTTTAGGATACTACATTTTGCAATACTATTTTTACCGTACGTACGAAAATTCAGTAGAAACGGAAAATCACTATTTTAGTTTGAACTCATGCCACAACATAGAAAAAATCGAGGGGGCGACACATCTAAATCTCAATTCTAGATGCTCATAATTTCTCACACTAGCGAATAAATCTTCGAAAAATCTTCTTTCATTTCTCGCATCTACTTGCATCGCGCATCATCTTGTTGCAGGAAATCTTCAAATCGAGATAAATCTTCTTTCTATCTACTCAGCGTACGCGCAGCTAGCCGCAGTAAAACACAATACTTCCTGCATCGTAGATAGAGTCGCCCCCCTCGGAAAAAAATCGTATAGCATGTTTTAACTAGTCAAGTTGTACATCGGACATGTTACAAAGAGTTCTCTAGTATTAGTTAGCAGTTTCACTAATACAAGCATTTTACTGGTTGAAAATAAAAAAAAAACAAACCGCTGTCAAGTCGAACACATTGACAGCTGATTTCGTGGTTGAAAATAATAAACAAATCGATTCAACGTTGTATTGGTGAAATCTTGCGACAAGAAGTCAATTGGACGATTTTTCTCAATGACGTTTGTTCTACATGATAATAGATTCCCTTTCACAGATTTCAGAATAGAGTACCTAACCATAGATTGGTTTGCCATGCACCGCCTTTAGAAAATGAGTACCAATCATGTTAGGTAGTCAAAATCTCGGTCCAAATGTCCGAAGTCACAATCACGTACCCATCATTTCAAACTGTACATTGGGACAATTTTTGACCTATGATTATCTTAAATAAATTAAAGTAAATTTGAATGGGTGTTTTTGTATCACATACAATAATACACCGAAAATATTTTTCATGTAGCACATGATTTTCATCCATAATCAAAAATAATGGAATTCATCTGAAATTTAGATTCTGAATTTTACATATAATTTATGCGATCACATTAATTTTATGTGATTTTTCATATGAATTTCATCGGCCTCATAATATTCATGTGATTTTGTGGTGGTATTTGCTGCCATGTGATCACAAGAAAGCTATGTGAAATTCACATGGATTTCATCCATTAGATATGTGATAAATGAGTGTAGAAGAGCAATAGTTTGTATCGAGTATCTCGATTTTTTTTAAATTTGTTACTTAAAACCTTTTGAAAAGATACGCGAGAAATGACGTTTGGACATCGATATAGGTGGACACCTAACTAACGGAATCCCAACTAAAACGGAGCCCACATAGAGATAGCCGTTAAGTGCCATTAGCCATTAAGAGTACCTACTACTTTTATGCTCGGATCAAGTTATGACTTCCACAGAAACTCGCTAGAATAATTAGAAAATAATAGTTTTTTGGTCGCAATTTCAAAAATGAATTCAGTTTGGCACATTATTGCGGACTTATCACCGCTGCGATTGCAGCGCCACGGTGGCCGATTCAAACTTGGATTTTGTCAATTTCGTAAAGCGGTTTCCTAAAGGGGTATAATACAGAGAATTATGGACGAAAATTTCAAGGGAATACCAAAAGGAACCAAAAGATAATTCTTGGGGATTCCTGAAAGAAACTCTCTGGAAACATCTTGCGATGATTCTAAGAAAATACCATAGATATCCTATTAAGAATTACATCTTATATTAATCTTAAAATTATCTAGGTAATTCAAACACTTTCAACAGAAATTTTGTTTTTTTATTGCCTCGAACAGGTGTGAAGATTTCACGCTAAAAAATAAGATCCCGGTCTAAAGGGCCACCCACATTAGATCCGTTTGCGTTGCGTTGACGTAAATTTGACAGTTAGACAATAGATTTAGCTTTCACTTTGCCGCAACGCGTCCTATCCGGATCTAATGTGCGTGGGCCTTAAGAAAACTCTTCAAAAGGGAATGCCTGATCCGCACAGCACGAGTCGAACCTAAAGCACTCTAGTAAAAGTATGGACGACTGTCACCACAAAACTGAAAAAAGTTGTTCCAATCGAGCAAAGCAGTACAGTTTGACGGTTCGATTTGAGTAACTTTTGATAGACGTCCATACTTAAAATTAGAGGACTATAACTGCCGTTATACTCATAACTGTCCCATGTTCTATGCAATCCTTATGCACCGTGGACTCTTATGCGTATAACGGCAGTACTACCCATAATCGCATATCAGTCCCATCTTTGCTTGTTTTCCTATCCATATGGGACTGATATGCGATTATGGGCAGATAGTCGGACCCCAATATATGTACGACCACTTAGAATAACTTAGAGTGTCACTTCTACTCAGTTGTAAAATTTCAGCGCTGAGTTCCTGCAATTTTTAGAAATTTATCCATACCTCTGAGTAGAAGTGACTCTCTCTATGAGTTATTCTCAGTGGCCGTATGTAAGTCTGATTGGTAAGGACTGAGGCTGAGGACTTATTTTTCTATCCCAGACTAAGGAAAATGAAGTCGATAAGCAATCCTCTGAAAAGTTTAAGTCAGTTTACATGCACAGCGCACATGTAAAGCAAAGACACAGAGGTAAACAGTTCAAATAGTGAACAAGTTAACAGAATTCGATCAAAATACATACAAACATATTATGAGATTGCAATCAAATTCCCGGTTATTTTTGATTCCTGACTTTCCCGGTTGAGTGACCACCCTGCGAAACTTTTGAGTATTGGCTATGAAAACAACATCTCTCAATTGCAAGGTATCAAAAATATCTCAAAATGACATAATTTTAAGCGATCAACGTGCCGAATGATAACACTATGTCAGCAATGGAAAGCAATAATACACGTGTATTAATGGGATTTGTTGTTGTTTTTTCTCGATTCTGAGAAAAAATGAGAAACGTGATGGGCTGATCCTTGAGATCATACTTCGACCGGACTTACCATGCGTTCATAGTAAATAGTAACCACTAGTGACCACTATTCGGGAAAAAAAAGAAGCAGTCTTCTGTGAAACCAAGTGCCAAATTTAACGACGATCACAAATTTTTCTGCAACTTGGCAAACCCATACCATCCATGCATCTATCGAAAATCACTGTCACTGGATTGGGATATTTACCACGGACACAGATCACACATGCTCAAAAGCATACTCTTTCTGAAGAAATATATTCAAAACCATCGAACAACCATACATCAATAGTCAATACGCTGATTCCAAACATATCTCTCCCAACCAGGGGTTATTGAATATTTTGTTGCTGTATCGCGTTTGAACTTTCTTAAAAATACGATCTTCACTTAAATTCACAGTTCCACCCTCCTCGAAAGTGTACCATCAGCCGCTTACTTCTTGCCGGTGGCCGCAACCTGCTGCGCGATTTCCTCCTCCTTGGCGATGGTCTGGAGCAGCTCTTGCTTCTTGTTGGCAATACGCTCTTCACGACGACGGCGGGCCTCACGCACCTTGTTACGCTTGGCCTCGGCCTGGTCGTTCAGCATCTTGCTACGGGCCTTCTCGGCCTTTCGCTTGTGGATGTGTTCCATCAGGATACGCTTGTTCTTGAACACATTACCCTTTGCGCGCATGTACAGATCGTGGTACAGATGACGGTCAATCTTCTTCGCCTCCCGGTACTTCTTCAGTAGACGACGCAGCACACGCATGCGGTTCATCCACAGCAGCTTCTGGGGCATACGGGCATTGGCCGTACCTTTCCTCTTTCCATATCCGCAGTGACGACCCTTGCGGCGGGCAAGTGTGTTCTTGCGGACACGGAAACGAGAATGCACCACAACGGGCTTCTTGATGATCAAACCATCCTTGATCAGCTTACGGATGCTCTGGCCTGAAAAATTGGGGGGGAAATCCGTCAGCTCAGAAAGTTCCTTATGCATTAACAAAAGTATACTCACGGGAGTTGGTGTTGCCGATCTCGTTGATTTCATTGGGATCCAACCAGACCTTTTTCTTGCCACATCGCATAACCGAGGCTGCAAGCCTCTTCTGGAGCTTGAGGGAACTGTGAAGTGGAAACAAAAACAAATTATCATTACGGCAGGATTGTCACTGTGCCACATCCAGAACAAAGAGGTTATTCACGCATTTTCGGAGCCTTCTCCTAGATCTCCCGGTCGAGTGTGATCAGATCGTAAACACTAGCACATTAATTAACAATCGGTCACCGAATTTCACCACCATTCGCAATTTCCGATTAAATTCCACCATTTCCATCTCGAGACGCAACTTTGCTGCGCTGTACTCAGGAGTTTACACGAAACCGCAAACCTGTCATTCGTTCAAAAGTAATCCAGTATCGTTCTCTCGTCGATACCCCCAGAATACAAACACCGAAAAACATCACAAAATGCAATGGATCCAGCACGAATTCGGGTCTTCTTAAACCGGCATTACTTAATTCAACATCTGATCACACTTTTCCGACGATTCGCGTTTATTTTCCGACATAAAATCACTTAATTTTTGCCACTCGTCGTACCTCATGTTGCTTATTGTTTCCTCGACAGAAGTAAAAAGAAAGCTGATGTCTACCGGGCGGAAGTACTACACACCGATGAGGCTCCAAAATGACAGATGGGCAGGGTTGCTTTCAGTTGCTGTCGCAGCTGTATCCGCACCAGGGGTAGTGAAACGAATTTTCATTTGAAATGGCAGTTCATGAGGGGTTTCTACCAAGCTTGGAAGATGATCGGTACCCGTAAAAAAAATCCAATAAAAATACAATGATTTTCATTGTTATTGTAACCATGATATATATATTGTCAAAACATAGGACATTTTTGTCGATTACTATGAATCACAAGGAAATTCATAGTTCGCAACAATGCAAATCATGGTATGGGGAAATGGATGTAATGTCGGCCTAAATGCCCCTGATTTGAGCCCATACGTAAATTCAGCAATCGACTAAATTTTCAATAGCGACCAAAACTATCCATTAGTACCGTCCCAATGACGTGTTCATCTAGATAAAATTGATGAATGGTAGATTTTTAGCCATGGGCCCAATCTTAGATCCATAATCCAACATTAGAGCCAATTCCCCTATTTGATAAATTAACAGTTAACAACAAGTTACAACAAGCATCTTAACAATTAAAAAAAAACTGATTTTTCAAGAAAAAATTTGATCTCATCGCATTAATTTTCATTGTTTGAGTCTCGGTTTGAGCATTGTATCCCAGATTGTGTCCTTAAAAAACGAATTTTATTTTTTCTCCCGTACAACCATTGAATAATAAATTTTAATGTACTCGAAATTCAACATCAAAAATTATTGTAATTTCGTTATTTAATTTTATTTTTTTTCTCGGTTAGTCAAACAATAAGGTGATCCAAGAGACGTTTCTCCTCGCGTTTCTCAGTGGAACTGACAGCTAGAAATCAAGAGTGTGTGAGTGATCTGATGATAATGGTGAATGTAAACATAAACAAAGCAGAAATTCATATGAGAGTGAACTGTCAGTTCTACTGTGATCTGTCAAAAGTTCTTGGTAAACAAAAAAGTCAGCTGATCGCAACTTTCTCGTGGACAGCCTTATAATGCAATAATCATTTATTTGGATTCTTTCGGGGTATTAAGGTAATTCAAGAGGTAATTGCATATTCGTAACCTGCATTTAAAATTTAATCGAAATACAAAATTTCATCAAAGCACAACACGCAGAAAAATGTATCGTTGAAACAAAAATATTTGAGGTTAATTTAAACGTAAACTCAGTTTGTTCTGGCCCCAAAAATAAACAAGGTTTATTTCAAACGTATTCCACGTTTGAAGTCATGTAATATTAATGTTTAAAATAAAAATAATTTTACGTTTATTTTAAAAATATTCGTGTTGAAAATAAACGTGAATATTTTTGTTTGGTTTGACTTAAGATGAAACTTTTTTAAATGAGTGTGACTAAATGCAAAAATTATCATCTTAGCACCCCCGGTTGCAAAGGAGTGAGCTGTCAATTTGTTAATTTAGTGTCAAACAATCAAGATGGAAGTAAATAGGATCGAAACCTGGATCGAAAAAATGATCGTTGTGCTCAGAAAACGTTCCATTTGGTAATTTTGACTGATGTTTTGGATGTTGTTAATTGTATTACTTTCGATTTCACTAATTCACTTTCACTAATTCACTTTTTTTTAAATTGACTATAGACACTGAAGAAGTTTGTAAGTATTAAACGAAATACTTCCCTAATAAACAAGTACCATAAACGAACTGTATCCCGGATGGGTAAACTATCCCACAAATTGTTTGGATAATACCCCGAACACGTCGCTAAGCTCTCTTTTATTAGGGTTATCTGTTATAGTTTAAAGTGATAATGAAAGCGAATTAGTGAAAGCAAATTAGTGAAAGTTAATTAGTAAATGCGAATTAGTGAAAGTGAATTAAGGCCCAAACCTAGGCCCAAACGCAATGTGGACGGAAGCGGAACGGAAACGGTAAGTTTGACAGTTGTCACAAATGACATCAAGAAGCATAACCGATGTCGATTTGGTTTTAACTAGTTTTCAATCCGAAAAGTAGGCTTACTCAGATCGGGCTTTTTCGCTGCCGCTGCCGTTCCGCTTCCGCTGTCATTGCGCTTGGGCCTTTAGTGAAATTGAATTAGTGAAAGTGAATTAGTGAAAGTGAATAAGTGAAAATGAAAGCCATAACCGATCCGAATTTACATTTGAAACGAAGGATAGGGCAGACTTGAGCTACATTTACAAGTTTGTTATGTAGTTAAAACTGATAAACTTTCATCGGCCACACGACCTTCAGCTTAATGACCCAGAATCGAATAAACAATAGAGACAAAAAGTTTATCATAAAGAGGTTTTCGGACTGGTTCGAATATCGGTTTTGCCGATTATCTTCCGGTATGGACTTTTTCTCGTTTTCTCTTGAGTTTTATGGTTGCTTGTCATTCAGGTCTATTCTACGAATCGAAAGAGGTTTATTCTCTCTGCCACTAGTGAGGTTGATTTCCATGGAGAATCATCGTACACGACGTGACTTTTATCACTCCACTAGTTCAACTTGCAAATCGCAAGAGGTCCGATGCGATGGGTGGCCTACCGATCGGTAAAATGTGAGGCCGTGCTGAATATACTGAATGCTGCAGAGCGAGTTTTCTTGTGCTCAATGGTTCTCTCTTGACAACTCTAAGCAGTTTGCTGTTTAGCACTGGGCATGTAGATGAACCAACTACAACCACAGGGCGGTCGCGCTTTAAATATATGAATATATTTGCAATCTGAACCTATCAAAAGCAACACTAGAATATTGACCAAATTATGAACAATAAATGTAATAAATGTGCAACACAGATTTCCGGCTTCCAATCCGGCTCATCCCACTCCGAAAATGAAAATTTAAACAAAATCACAAATGTCAGCATATCTGCAGGGTTCCCAAACTAATGAGATATTGATACCTTGATAGGCTCAAGGCCGGCGCACAAAAGATACGTTTTCAGGTTTTTTGACAGTTAGCCCATGCATTATCTGTCAAAAAACCCGAAAACGTATCTATTGTGCGCCGGCCTTCACTTCGGCCTATTTCGGCACGTTCATACCCCTTGCTGATTAATCGATTTAGATAATTATTATTGATTTTAAAATTTTACGATACCTTGCTATGATCTCAAAATTTGTCAAAAGACAAAATTTCTTTAAACTGCTGATCAGACTTAAATCAATTACTGTTAGTTTTGTAAAGAATTAACTCGTCTTATTACTTTGACTCAGGCATGGTTTTGTTATTAACTACAACTTATGCTCATAACTAAAATCTGTATCTCTTATGCATCACGAATTAGAGCGGGCCAAACTTGTTACTGTTTTTCAGTGAATGTAAAACACACACAGCAAAAAAAGTTGTTGAATATTACATCGAAACTGCTGCAACCAGGTCAATCCATCGGTTGTGTAATATCACATTGTACGATGTACATCGATTTTGCGAACAAAATTACATCCATTGATGTAATATTGTATCTGCGTTTTGCTATTACATCATTATTTCATACATCAGCTTGAATTACGTTGATCGATATTACATTTTTTTTTGCTGTGCATTCACTAAAAAATAGTATTGGCTTCTGTTCGCTCTGGTTCGTCATGCATAAAAGATACGGATTTGAGTTGTTGACAAAAGTTGTAGCTAATAACAAAACCTACAAAAGCTTAAAAGATCATTTTGCGGAATTCTGTTGATGAAAAAAGTTAGGGGCAAATGAATGTAAATGAATGCACGAAATGAATGCAAATGATTTTCCATGCCTGCTTTGACTATATGTTTAGTATTACTTCTGCGTGAAGTCAACGATTTACATAGTTGAAGATGCTATTTCGAATAACAGACTGAAGTGGTAATTTTTATACGATACATGAGGAGGAGATGAAAGTATAGAATTGATAGTTCCGTTTAGATTACGGCAGTGTGAAAATTGCATATAGAAAGTAGATAGCGAGCTAGGACAACTTTTAAGGAAGGTACAACTCGGTTATATCATCTCTCTTTACCAAACTCCCCCTTTGGAGAGGGATGCTGAGGGATGTCCCCCCGCCACCACTGGCAAAAAGAGATGATCGCCGACCGCTCAAGTACCAACGATGTGTTTGAAACAGTTCTACCGCTTTTTACCGCAGTTCAGTTGTTATTCGAAGGAAGGCATCCAGTCGTAGGTTTGGAAATTGGGTTTTTTAATTTTGAAAAATGTATCGTTTTTTATACATCATCTGAAAGAGCTTCGTTTTTGGAGCACAGCGATATTTTTTTCGAACCCACACACTTTCATCTCTATTCATTCAACGCTTCGATCGATACATTCGTTTCAACGCTTCGATCGCCTCTTTGATTCGTTTCGCTCTCACTATGGCATCGGCCAAAGTCTTCAAACTTGTCCCTAAAATTATTTAGATCCATATTCACTTGCTCAAATTGTCAACACTTTGTTTAAGGTTGCCAAAAACGGAACACTACTGTAGTGTAAATCGCGCTGAATGTTTGCATCGAGCAAAGAGAAAACATTCCTACCCCTCAGTATGGATGGTTACCAATGTCGGCACCGTTGAGCGAGCGCTACCAAACGGTTATGACATTTTCGTCGAAATTTTGACATTTACTGCTGGTCGCCATATCTAAAAATTTTCACTCTTCCAAATGGATTGTATTTTGCTTACATCAATTATTTTTCCAAAAAGTCTGTGCAAAAAATAGTTTAAATACATTCTGCTAGTGTCTAAAACAAGCCGCAATGAAGGTACATGGGTTTGAATCTAGAAATTTCCAGCAAACTGTGCTATTTGCGAAGAAAAAACGATTCATAGTCGGAGTGTTTTCCTTTTCCCTATGCAGAAAATCACAGAACAGAAGCTGCAGGCTTTCACCGTCGGAACGATGGGCAAGCGGCAGCTAAGCCGAAAGGAGCTCGAGGAGCAGAAAAAGCGCGAGGATGAAGCCGCGGCCGCACACGTACGTGAAACAAGTAGACATACACTACTTTCTACTCTAGATTATGATTGATTTTAAGTTTTCCACATTTCTCACTACTTGGTTGTTTCGTTTTGAAACACAATTTTGAGTCATGCCCTCTACTATATCATACACGCACAAAAAATGCCAAGAATAGCATTCCTAATCGTACTTGACAATTTAAGGCGTTCAAAGAGTTTGTTGAAACCTTTCAAGAAGCTCCCTCCAAGATTGGAAAGGTTTGGGTGAAAGCCGGAACATACGATGCCGGTTCGAGAAGTAAGTTTGATATTTGTTCGGGTTGGTTTTATTCGGCCGGAAGTGTCTCACCAGGGTCTCCGTTGCTTTCAGAGGAAGATGTGCGTGATAAGGGGAAGCTGTATAAACCGTCGTCCAAGTTGGAATCCGACCAGGAGAAAGCCAACGATTACATTAAGTTGATGACTGCTGAGGGTAAGAAAGAACTGGGACCGGGCAAAAAGAGAACGCAGGAAAAGAAGAAGAGCAATCTGGAGCTCTTCAAGGAAGAGCTGAGACAGATCCAGGAGGAACGTGAGGAGCGGCACAAGTACAAGCATATGGCGAAATCGATGACTCCGGTGTCAATTGACCCGGATCCGGTTTTCAAGGAGTCGGAGACCGGTTCGTTCGACAATGGAGATCCAAACACAACCAATCTGTACCTGGGTAATCTGAATCCGAAGGTGCGTTTCGGGGTTATTGGGTTTTTTTACTAGGTAGGAATGATGAGGTGTTTCTTATTATAGATCTCCGAGCAAGAGCTAATGGAACTGTTTGGTAAGTATGGTCCATTGGCTAGTATCAAAATTATGTGGCCTCGCTCGGAGGAGGAACGTGCTCGGGGAAGGAATTGTGGTTTCGTAGCCTACATGAGTCGTCGGGATGCGGAGAGAGCACTGAGGACACTGAACGGAAAAGAAGTGATGAACTATTTAATGAAGCTGGGTTGGGGTAAATCGGTTCCTATTATGACCCATCCAATCTACATCCCACCGGTACTGGTGGCATACACTTTGCCTCCGCCACCGTCGGGACTTCCATTCAACGCACAAGCACATCCGTCCGATCTGGATAATATTCCAAAGATGACCTCCAAGATGTACATGGAGGATGCCGAGATGAAGGAGAAGATGGACGATGTACTGTACAAAGCGTTGGTGAAGGTGGTCATCCCAACGGAACGGCCACTGTTGATGTTGATCCATCGGATGGTGGAATTCGTCATCCGTGAAGGTCCGATGTTTGAAGCGCTGATAATGACTCGCGAAATGGACAACCCAATGTATAAATTTCTGTTCGAAAACGAAAGTCCCGCCCACATCTACTACCGATGGAAGCTGTTTTCGTTGCTCCAGGGTGACACGGCTTCGGATTGGAGAACCAAAGAGTTCCGCATGTTCAAGAGTGGGTCGATTTGGAAACCTCCGCCGATCAATTTCTACACCCAAGGAATGCCGGAAGAACTGCTGGCCGACGATGATGATCTCGAGGGCAACAAGGGCAATTTATCGGTGGCGTAAGTATTTCGGGAAATGACGTGGGTACAAGCTTCTAAATACGACTTTTTTTCTGTTCATACTCACAGTCAACGAGATCGTCTGGAAGATCTCATTCGACATTTGAGCCCCGAGCGGCAGAAGATTGCCGATACGATGATCTTCTGCATCGAACACGCAGATGCCGCGGAGGAGATTTGCGAATGCATCACCGAATCACTGGCCAGCAACGAGACGGTGGTGAAGAAGAAGATCGCTCGAATCTATCTGATTTCGGACATTCTCCATAACTGCAGCGTCAAGGTGCAGAATGCGAGCTTCTTCCGGAAGGCGTAAGCATGCGGGTAGTTGCTGGAAGGTGTGTGGATCTGGCTAATCTTGATTCATTCACAGGCTGGAGAAAAATTTGATGGACATTTTCAAAAACCTCAACGGTTACCATATGCAGCTAGACAGCCGCCTGAAGGCGGAAGGTTTCAAAACCCGCGTGATGAACGTCTTCAAAGCGTGGGAGGAATGGGCCGTCTATCCGAAGGAGTTCCTCACAAAGTTGCAGCAAACTTTCCTGGGAATTGTTGTCGTAAGACCCGGTTGAGGTGCAGGTGTGAAAGGTTCATCCTGATGCATATTTTCCTCTTATTTCCAGGTCGAAAAGCAAGAAGAAGAACCGGAAGAGGAAAATGAAGACGAAGATCTAGACGGCGTTCCGCTGGACGGTGCCGCCTTGTTGAAATCTGCAATGTTGAAGGGAATGACCGAACCGGAAACGCGAACTCCCATTCTGAAGCAGGGAATCTACAGCGACGAGGAGGACATCGACGGTATGCCGATGGACGAGGACATTGATGGTATTCCGATGGACGGCAATCAATCCAGTTCGGCAGGGGATCTAGAGGCTGACATTGCCAAAGGTAAAGCCGGTGGGGGCTCGTTCATTCCTTCCAAGTGGGAAACGGTTGACGCAGCGCAGATCGAGGCACAGGCCATTACGACCAGCAAGTGGGACACGTTGGATCCGGTGGCTCCGGAACCACCGCTGATATCGCTGCGAGATGGAGACGACACGGACGATGAGCAGGGAAATGGCAAAGGGTGAGAGCGACAAGCATTGTATTGTATTTGAATTTGTGTTGAATTTTGTTTCTTTAATCAGTGACCAGGATGAAGCTCGCCGTATGCGGTTGCGTGAGATTGAAGTCAAGATCGTTCAGTATCAGGATGAGTTCGAGTCCGGTGCCCGTCAGGTGCGCGTCGGTTGGACAGTGGCCGAAGAGATTGCCCACTACCGACGGAAGTTGATCAAGAAAGCCGAAAAGGAACTCCGCGTGCAGCAGCAGCAGCTGCAACAGCAATCACAACAGAGTCCGGACGACACTGACGACGATGATACGGACGAGTACGATCGAGTTGTCAGTAGCTCGAAAAAGGTCTCCAAACGAAGTGCCAGTCCTGAAGTGTAAGTATTCTCGCAAATTAACCTTGAACAACACATTCAATATAACATTCCAACAGCTCACGCAAGCACAAGAAAACTCGCCGGTCTACATCAACGGACTATGTTCGCGAGATCCCAACCAAATCATCCAGACGGTCCCGATCGCCAGTTTACGTTTCCAGCACTCGAAGCAAGCGCGAATCGCCCCCATCACCGGTGCGCAGTAGTAAACCAGTGTCCAGTCGGCATCGTCTGTCCCGAAGTATTTCACGATCCCCATCGCGAAAGCATCACTCCGAGCGTTCCATTTCACCTGCCACCCGCAGTAAGTACGATCTTCTCGAATCACCAGCCCGAGGTTCCACCACCAGCTCCAGTGCGGCTGCCAAGTACGACAAATACGAAGCCTCGAGTAGCTCCAAGTACGATAAATACGAATCTGTACCGTCGTCCAAGTACGATGCCCGACTGTACGAGTCGGAACGGTCGAGCAGCAAGTACGACAAGTACGAAAAATACGAAGGCTCATCCAGTAAGCATGAGAGAGAACGCGAACGCGAACGCGAACGGGAACGGGAGCGGGAGCGAGAGCGAGAACGGGAAAAGGAAAAGGAACGGGAGTTGCGGGAACGAGAGCGGGAAAAGGAGAGGGAACGGGAATTGCGAGAACGGGAGCGCGAAAAGGAAAGGGAACGGGAGTTGCGAGAACGGGAACGGGAACGAGAACTTCGGGACAGAGATAGGGAACGAGAAAGGGATCGGTTATATCCTAGCAGCAGTAGCAAGTATGATATTGTAAGTTCAAAGTACGAGGAAGACAGCAGGCGATACCGGTAAGTGATCTATCTAGTAAATATCTACGATTTGTGCCAGAAATTTCACGCAACATTTCTTCAACAGTTCACCTTCACCTGTTCGGTCGGCAAGGGACAGCTACGCTAGTTCCCGCTATGCCAGCAGTGGCAGCAGTAGTTCACGTTCGGAAAAACACAAGAAACACAAGTACTAATGCGTGGATCCGGATAACTTCTTCTTCTTTATGTGTAGTAAGTACGATTCGTTCTCCTTCAGTTGCGGATTTTAGTTTCGTTGTAGTCTTGGTATTGTGCTATTCCACAACATGTTTTTCCGCGATAATGATAGGCTGATAGGACCTGGTTGAGACTCATAAACCAGGAAGCAAATGAAAATGTTAAATTTGAGCATTTTTAACTAAGATTCAATCAATTTTAAGGACAGATTAAGTAACGTTAAAGTATTGCCAGATGTGTGCATGCTTTCCGTGTGTAGGCCCTTCCGGTCGCATCTCGACTGGGGACGAAAAAGTGAATTATTATAATATATGTTTGCAAATGAGTTGACCGCTTTACTAATTCTAAAACTGTTCGAAATCAATTCTTTGGTGTTCAAAATGTGGCATGATCGTTGAAATGTAATCATTCGTTTGATTGACGGTGGAGCTGGTTTGAGGCAAGGATGTATCTTATCATCGCTACTGTTTCGCATCGTAATCGAAGTGATCATGGTAGGTGCAGAACTGAGGAATCAAGAATGTTGGGGCCAAGTTGAAACCCGGTAAAACTCTCGCATAAAGAAGCGTAAAAGCCAGGATCGAAAAGAAGAACGGGTTAAACCTTTGCGGCGGTCTTCAGATCCGTGTAGAGTGACTAGAATAACAGCTATGCTGACAGGGCATATCCCATTCGGCACTTGATTCGAAATAATTCCGTTAGGCATAAAAGCAATAAACGCTACTTATAAGTAGGTACCGTTAAATAATTAGTTTGCCTTCATTTTTTTCATGGACTACCTTCAGTGCTGATAATTGTTCCCATTTGTGGCATTTTTATGGTCCATATTTGTGAGAATTGTTATTGAAAGTTTTCACGCGATATTTATAGAATGATTTTTGACATTGTCACTGGAAGAATTAACTCTCGTACCTTTGTCAAAAACTCATTTTTTCGTCAATGACAAAGATTCATCTGGTAACAAAATTGTAATTTCGTGCAATTTCTTTCTCATATTTGTTATCCTTGCAGTTACGAACTTAGATGCTAGTTCACTTTGAACCTTGAAGGCTCATGGATTTATTTGGCTTAATTCATTTAATTTCGTTACAAATTTAGATGATAACAAAAACTGCACATGTTCGTCACTGACAATTGACACGATTTCCCTTGAAGATGATCGAATGATGTGACGAAAGCTGTTTTGTCAATATCACCGTGTATCGTTTAGTTGAATAAAAGTTGAAAATCTACATTGCGATACTTTTTTTTTTAATCTTGTGGAACCGTGAAAACTTCTTTATTTCCATCAATGCAAACCTATTTTACAAAACAACGGGTGATTGCAAATTCAAACGCATTTCCGTGCCCAAACCGAAGTCAAATTGATGCGTGCTATTATAGACTAGATGTTCCCAAATTCAGTCGTTCATAAATAGTGGCTCAATGCTCAACTGTGCCGTTGTTCCGCTTGGATTTCCCAAATCGGCGGCCAATTCCACTTCCGGTGGTGGCCTCTTCTTTGCCCGTGACTTTTTCTTATACTTCTTCCTGATGCCCAAATGTGCCTTCCTGTAGTGGGCGTTGAACATGTGCTTCGAATGGAACACCTTGGCGCACACATGGCATACGATCTCCTCGCCCAGCTTGTGGATATTCAGTCTGTGCACCCGAAGCGAGCAGCGCTTCATTTGCGCTCCACAGATATCACAAGTCATGAGTTCGTGTTTGTACGAGTGCAACACCAGCAGGTTCCTCGTGGCAAATGATTCCACGCAGTGCTCGCAGCGGAAGATTTTCTCTTCATCACTCACGTGCTTACGGCTGACGTGGGCCTTGCGCATTCGTTCCGTAGAAAATGTGGCTTCGCAGTGGTCACATTTCAACGAACCTGGCTTCTGGTGAGCAGCGATGTGCTCCAGAATGTGATACTTGGTCTTCATCCTACGGTTGCAGCACGTAATGAAGAATCCTTCCTCTTTGTGACACTTCTGGAAGTGGCCGCGCAGTCCCAGGTAGGAACTTCCCGTATAGTCGCACATCTCACAATCCATCTTGTAGTAACCTTCGATCACGGCATCGTCCTGTTCATGTTTCTCGTACGTATGTTCCGGTGCGAACCGAATTTGCGGTTCCGTTGGTAGACCCTTCCGGTGTCGTAGCAAGTGGATGATTATTTTCTGCCGGGTGGAAATCTTGATTCCGCAGCATTGGATGTACATTTTCTCCTTGGGATGGCCAATGCGGAAATGGTCTCGTCGTCCCATGTAGGTACTGATTTCGACATGGCAAAGTTCGCAATTCAATGGACAATGCTTGGCAATAAGAAAATCCTGCATATGATGTAGGAGCCTCAATTGGCCTGTCGTTTTGGTTTCGGGCAGTTTGCTAGGGGGACTGAAACCACCTAACATCAGATCTTCGTAGAACTCGTTCATCAATGGTCCATAGGCTGCTTGCATTAGACGTTGGAAGTTTGCTTTATTGGATTGGGTTATCATTTCGGGTGAATCTTCAGTTTCTAACTTAGCGGTTTTCGGAGTTGAACCCGGTATCGACCCGTTGGCAACAAATTTCCAGTGGCGATTGAGGTGGCGCATTATGCTAATCCGAATGGAAAAACGCTGCCCACAGCAAGAGACAAAGTACTTCTCCTTGGGATGAATATCCCGAAAATGCATTCGGCGATCGTCCGGGTTGTTCAACTTGTAGCCACATAACTCACAATCCAGATTGAAGTAAGTCTGCAGCAAATAGTCCTGAACGTCGTACAGTTTCTGCTGCTCTCTAGCGTCACCGTTCAGTGCCAGCGCCATGTTGGGAAGTGGTTCGTAATCTTCCAAGTCCTTCTTAAAATCGGTCAATATCGATCCAAATGCAGACGACACACGGCGTTCCCATGAATTACTGCTATCCCTGGTTTCTTTGTTCGTAACCATGGTCATGTGCTTATCCAGATGGCCAGCAATCATTTGCTCATTTATCAGCTTCTGTCCACAGCATGATATATAGAACTGCTTGCCATGGTACTTCTTGAAATGGGCCTCCAGCTTCTGGAAGGTATACTGATCCTCTTGGCAGATGTCGCAGGTCATATCCATGTGCCGGCTGATCAAATTCTTCTGGAACCTTCCCGGTGGAGCGATGGACTTGTTTTGCTTCTTAGCTGCTTGAACCGAATCCGGTGCCGATGAAATGTTTTCGGCAAATACATTCTCCGACGTGATTTCAACCTTGATTTCATCATCGGGAATCAATTGACTCGGTGGTGGCTGGGCAGGAAACAATAGAGACGACGTTTCGCTATGCATATTTTCGTCCTCAATCTGCTGCAGCAGTCGCTGTTGGTTCTGTTTGACCTTGCTAGCATAGTCGTAGAACTTGCAAAGGGTTCTCACACAATCAGGACACACGACTTCGGACAGGCGCTCGCGTTGCGGTACCTACAATGCAACTTGTTTACCTACATGACAACCTTGCCCATAATCACAACCGAACTTACCTCGAACGAGAACACCATCCTGAGCTTATCCTTCAGATTGTGGATGTTGTAATCCTTCCGTAGCAGGAGGAAATCCCCCAAACACAGACGACAAGCGTTCATCCTGGAGCAAGATTCCGTAATGAGGAGGATAAACTAATTCCCCAAACTATAAAGGTAAATCATTTTCGCTAACTATTCTGCTGTTTTCAGAATTTTCACTGCTAGTCAAAAGTGGGTAAATGGCACATCAGGTTATTCTGGTTCACAACATAAACAATCCGAAGCAGAATAGGCGCCCGCAGAACGAAGCTTGCGAGAATAAAAGAGAATGCAATAAAGGCCTCATCGATTCAACTTACCCCCGATCGAGTGGTCGACGTTCAAGTGGCTTGGAAGCGAACAGAAAGAGCTGAACATCGACCAGTTTTCTGGTCGTTCAATTCGCAGCTCAAGTGAGTTGAACGCCGCATTGGACCGTATCATCATCAGAAATATCTATAGAGTAGAGAGGGGCAAGAGTGCAAGCCTGAATAATTTGAAAATGACCATGTAACTATTCATACATTCTTATTTTTTGTTTAATTCTTAAAGTTCATATGTTGAAAATTCTGTCCGAAATAAAATGTTAACAATTAAAATAAACGTCATTTTGTGTTGATGTTGTGGGAATAGATTTTTCTTTTATAAACAATTCAAGCTGAACATTGCATTGAGTCCTGAGAGTAAAATTGATCGAATCTCTTCATCGACTTTCTCTTTCGTTAATAACTTGTTGATAGAACCGTTTCTTGTCATGTTTGTCGTATTAGAAGACAGATAATAGTCTTAACATGGCCGTGAGGATACAAAGAGAAAGTCAACGAAGAGAATCGGTCAATGTTACTTAAAACCTGATGCAATGTTCAGCTTGAATTATCGTAAAATCGAACGACATATTTTCAACCTCGTTTTCGACTAGGTGTTTGACAAATTGAATTTCTCGTCTGTCAGAAATAAGTCAGTTCAAATAGCAGGGTTATTTGAAAAATGTTCATGTGTTAAATTCAAGAGAAATTCCTCGGAAAATGCACCAATAGTGGAACAGCCAAAGGCTATTTATCCAAATTTTGTTTAAATCTTAAATCAGAACTTCTGAATTTTGCATTTTAAGTTTCTTCACAAGTTTATTTTTTATTTTGATTTTGCGAGACAGAAGGGGCTTTTATGAAGTCCAAATCTCAAGTCTCACAAGGCGACATTCCAGAACGTGAGTGAAACATGCTGATCAAGTCAAACTATAATGTTTAAAATAAACCACATGCCCCAAACAACCCACCTTTTCCCATAACATTGCAGCCAAAATAATAACAATGCAGGTCAATTGAATATGCTTAAATGAATTAATTACAATTATAGGATGAACAGTAGTGACAGTATAATATAGTAATTGAATAAAATATTATATACCTTTTAATAATTGTTTATTGTTGTTTATTGTTTATTGAAAAATTCAACTGACAATTACTGTCTTAATGAATAAAACTTAAACTAAATAGTTACTGTCAACGGTACGGAAAAGGCCAAGTAGCCGATGACGAAACACGTCAGCTGATACATTGAAGTCGAACATATAAAAAAAGTTGTTGAATTGCCGGCTGATTGCTCGAATTGGCTCGTGTTGTGTATAATTCCGGCTCCGTGGTTCCAAAAACAGAAAGTCGCGTTGACGAAGAGACCTCTCAGGGGCATACATATTTAGCTGTGACAGCAGTGTTGGGCAGTCAATGTCACCTGTAAGCAGCTTTCCAGCGAACATAGCTTGAGCGACCGTCCGTCTCACCTCTAATGGCTCGATTCCCAGGAGACGGCAACGCTCCTCGTACGGTGGCAAGTTCGTTGGGTCACGCCAGTTGAGGAAACGAAGAGCATATCTCACAAACTTGCGTTGAACGGATTCAATTCTAGTGATCCAGCTAGCATGGAAAGGGCACCAAACAACTGAACTTGACTCCAATAAGGATCGCACAAGCGAGCAGTAAAGTGACCTGAGACATAGCGGGTCACGAAACTCGTCGGCAATTTTGAAAATAAAGCCCAATTGTCGATTAGCTCTGGAGATGATGTCAGTGTAGTGGATTCTGAAAGTGAGTCTGCAGTCCAAGGTAACTCCGAGATCCTTTATGTGCTCTACACGAGCAAGACAGTGTCCGTAGAGAACATAGTCAAACATGATTGGTTCAATTTTTCGGTGATATGAAATAATGTTACATTTTTCTATGCTTAGACTCATCAAATTTCTTGAGCACCAGTCAGCAAAAATACCTAACATATTCTGGAGATCCCAGCAGTCCGAGAGGCTTTTAATAATTTTGTAGATTTTCGTATCGTCTGCATAGAAAACGCGGCATCCTAATGGTATCAGCAAGGCGACATCGTTTAAAAAGATCGAAAATAGTAGCGGTCCTAGGTTACTGCCTTGCGGGACTTCCGAGTTGTTTGAGAAAACATCCGATTCCGACGCGCCAATCTTGACATGTACATAGCGATTCACCAAGTAAGATCTGAACCAATCCACAGCAGTTGACGAGATGCCAAGTATCTCAAGCTTGGCCAGCAAGATATTATGGTCCACCGTGTCAAATGCAGCTTTTAGATCCATATACGCAGTATCGACTTGCCATCCTGAATCCATGCATCGCAGACAGTTAGAAGTGAACTGCACCAGGTTCGTGGACACGGAGCGCTTCGGGTAGAAACCGTGTTGTTCTGTATCGATATAATTTTTGCAGCGTGCGAACAGAGCACCATTTATGATAATCTCGAACAGTTTTGAGCAGGCACACAGGGAGGTGATTCCACGATAATTTATGACATTCCGTTTATCTCCTTTTTTGTGCACTGGGAACAGATAAGAAAGTTTCCAGCGGCAGGGGAACTCACATTGCTGTGCCGAGAGATTGAGTGGAAGGCAGAGATTGGCTACACAACGTTTTAGAACTGATGACGGAATGCCGTCAGGTCCGGAGGCGAACGAGAGCTTCAGTTTGCGTGTTGCGGCTATCACCATGTCTTCTGAAATGCGCGGAATAACGAAACTAAACACATCACGTGGCATCCCAACAGCAGCATCCAGCACTTGTGTTGGCGAAGCGGAGAAATCGCTGAGCAAACAAGTCGCATTTTTCTCTTTCACTATTAGCCGAGTCATTCCCGAGAAACATGGAACAAGGCAACCCGGATTCCTTCCGTTTTGAGTTGACAAACGACCAAAAACTTTTCGGATTCGTGCGAAGGTTCGCTTCCGTGCGTCTCACGTGTCGATTATAGAGAAAACGATTGTAATTTCGATAACTACGACTCGCAAAATTGAACAGTCGTTTGTAGTACGACGAGCGAGAGTTACAATACTTTCGGAGGGCGGCAGAGCGTTGACGTTTTAGCACGCGTAGGCGTGGGTTAGACCCATGCAGGCTTTAGCGGAGGTCGTCGAGCTGGGACAATGCGGAAAATAGCATCTTCCAGTGCAGCACTGAAAAAATCCACTGCATCATTCACGCTAGCGGCAGTTTCGATAAAAAAATAATGATCGAGACTCGGATTGAGATTGGTGAAAAGTAATGGAAGTTGTTAGTTGATTTTACCATCACAGAGTTTAGCGTGATGGTATATTATTATGATGCTGATTAGACGAATCCTGGATAAACATCACCCTCGTCGTCAGAGAAACCTCTGAAATCCAGGGTGTTCAGTTGATCATCGCTACTTGAATCGCTGAGAGTATCTTCCGAGTCTTCGTATTCTGATTCCACCATTTCAGTGAACAATCTGGTCGTGGCTGTTTTAAACTCGGTTCTGTTATTCGCCATCTCTTGCCAATAATTCACCGATCGACCACTTCTTTTTACCCGACCAACTACAACAACTCAGCGACTGAGTTCAATTGACGACTCAGAGCATTTTCTTTCCATACGAAATTTACTCATATTTGGAGAAAAAAAAAACTGCAGTTACTCATTAGCTATGAGTAACTGCAGTAAATTTCCTGGGGGCGCGACACATTTAAATCTCAATTTAGATGGTCGGAAAATCTCACGCTAGCGAACCAATCTACGAAAAATCTTTTTTCATCTCTTGCATCTAAATCCATCTACTCGCATCGCTCTCCACCTTTTTGCAGGACATCTTCAAAGCATCTCACAACAGCAAAGCAAAATTTGTCCTGCATCTTAGATAGAGTCGCCCCCTCGAAAATTTCGTATGTGAAGCATAGTCTTCCAATTTTCTTCTTCTCCGGGATCCCATACTATATGGCTTTCCTGATAATCTGTTATGATGGTTCTGTTTCTATGAAAATAAAATGATGTTCTATTCCTCTATCATGGCATGATCCAGCGTGCAGATAGTTAATATCGTTGTCTTCTTCAAAACATCATCGACTTGATCTGAAGGACCCTCCGCAGATGGCGTGGCTGGCGACTTGAAGCTATGGATTGAATGGTATGGAGACGATTTCTTTGTACAGCACAGAACACCCCGTCTTTAGCCTGAATACCGCAGCCGCCGTTATTTTTAAGTGCTTTATCTCTGTCCGCATCGTGCTCTCTTGCCGTGCGGATCTATTTGCTTTTTGCTGAAGGAAGTGTTACCACCGACAAAGTGTTAAGGGCCACACACATTAGATCCGTTTGCGTTGCGTTGACGTAAATTTGACAGTTGGACAATAGATTTAGCTGTCACTTTGCCACAACTCGTCCGATCCGGATCTAATGTGCGTGGGCCTTTACTGCTACGTGAAGCTACAAGGGCCCTAGAGGTATCTCTTCTAGTTCGGAAAGGCTCCAGATCAATCAGCTGACAACGACTTTCACAGCTGGGCAGATGAAATGGGTCTCTCCTCTCCATGGCAGCTTCCGCAGAGCAAACCGAAGAAAACTTCGTTGAACGGACTCAACTCTCGCAGCACATAAAGCGATGGATAGTCAGCAAAATGTGGGAAGCCTGGGAAGCAGAGTGGTGCCAATCCCAATCTCTCTTCAACCGAAGAATCAAAGGAACGACGAGCAAGTGGACGGATATGTCGAAACTACGGGACCAGAAGGTGGTTTCTCGTCTTAGGACAGGCCATACAAGGATCTCATATAGTTTTGGTGGGACGCAGTCCAACATCTACGGGAGCAGTACGCACTTCCCAACAGCATTAGGGACATAATGGGCGACGAACCTTCCACTTTAGCGACAGTTATTTATTTCTTCAAAGACGCTGGGCTGTACAACATCATTTAGGTCCTTTTAACTTTCTTTTGGCTGACGGGATATCTCTGCCGGATGGGGGATTACCCCTCCTACGATGGAGCTCCGATCTCTTTCAGAACCCTACATAACTTTGATGTACCAGATTGCTTTTTTTTTCGTTGTCTGTATTGTTAGTCTTTTACTGGAATCTATTTTAATTGCTTCTATTTGAGTACACGTGAATTGTAAGCCAACTCCGTAACAAAATTTGCAGGCAGAACCCCCCTCTAGGGCCTCCTATTTTATAGAGATGAACTAGCCAACAGGCTAAAAATCTCTCTAATAAAGACAAAAAAAAAAAGAAAGCAGAGGCTCGATGATGACTAACTCGATTAACTTCGAAACTGCACTCAGAGACGTAATTTCACGATAATTGTTCACATCCCGTTTGCTGCCCTTTTTGTGGACAGCAAGCAGGAATACGGACGGAACGCCATCGGGTCCTGGATTGAAGGATGTTGGCCTATGGATCTAAGATTGATCCCATCGCTAAAAATCTGCTATTTATCAATTTTATCTAGATGAACGCGTCATTGGGACGGTACTAATGGATATTTTTAGTCGCTATTGAAAATTTAGTCGATTGCTGAATTTATGTATGGACCCAAATTAGGGGCATTTAGGCCGACATTACATCCATTTCCCCTATCCAGCTTTCCATACTCGGTAATGGCGGCCTGTTTGTATGAATAAATGTATCCTTCACTGTGCTTTTTGACACTATCTGGATGTTCGGATTTTGACCCCTCCCTTTCCCTCTCCCAGGAACAGAAGAAAATGGAACAACATACGTTTAGCTTTTATGTCTTCAGCAAGTTTTTATAAAATGTTACGTTCTACAACTTTGCCAAAGACAGCAAACCTCTATCTTGTAAAATAAAAAAAGTTTATATCGCTGCGCCATTTTTGCGGTTAAAACTTGAACTATTTTTATCCACCAAATTATAGTCCTAATTAGTCCAACAAACTTCACTGAAGATGTCAACTAAATTGGATGCAATCTCAGAGTGTTATTTTTTTCATGCTAGATGTAATTCCAGGCCCATTTTACAATGGTTTGTGCAGAGTCAGTTTTAAATAAACCAAAATGTGAGCGAAAATTTCTTAATTTGCATCAGTCCAAAGACTTTTAAGCTTCCCATACGACTAGCGAAAATAGGTTTGAATAAGAAACTAAAATAATCGTCGTATACTGTGCCACTTTATTGGCACAATGGCGAAATATAGAACTTCAACTCTATAATCCGAACGCTAAGAAAGAGCAACACAATCTCTTTGAATAATGTATTGTTACTGCATCTAGTCCGAGAACACTCGCCTATTTCATTACCACCCAACCAGAGTGATGCTGATGTTTGCAGACAAAGTTGCACTCAGTGACATTGAAAACAGGAGTCATCCCCCTCCCACTCGGGCCTGTTGCATTTCATCTTTCCGATTGTTCTCCGTGTGAAATGCCCGCGTCGATTGGTGCTTGTACCTGTACTTGGGTCGTTCTCAATGAGTGCTGCATCCTGTGTGATGCTGCGATGAGCGATGTGATGGATCCCACCCACGTGAGTGCTCCTCCTGGTGGTGGGTGTATGCGTGCGTGAATGGGTGTAGTAAGAGCAGGAAATGCTCGGCACTGCGCTTCCCACAAGCAATTATCGTTCATTCCTCTAGTCGACTCGGATGTCTACGGGCTGAACTTCACCCTTGTCCTAGATACTTAAGTGTTATTTTTTTTCTACTCGAGCTACATTCTTGGAACTATTCTCTGTGGTGCGTGGTTTTGTACAATTTGAAAATCGAATTTTGGTGCGTAGTTTTCGAGTTTGATAGGCATTCAACATCCTAACATAGAAAGTGTGCCCCGGAACTTGACGTCGAAGCTCGAAGGATAAAAGTGAGATATCGACGGTTCTTTTTCCGGTTTTCAAACTCGACCAAGGATTCTAGATAGTCAAAATGCTAGCCAAGGTGATTAGAGTCGAATATTCTAAGCTAATCGAGCGTGAAAGTGCAAACATTAGTGCGGAAAGTGAAAAATCAATAGTGTTTCGAGTCTCAACATTTTCATGGTCGTCCACAGTCGCATAGCATAAATTTTCCCTTCATTCTGTCTTGCATCATCCTCCGCTCCGCGGCTCCCTGCTCTTTCCGTTCGTTTGAAAGCATCCATACATATCGTCTTCCTTTCTTTCCTATCGCCAAAACCAGTTGGGTGTGGGTGGCAGTCAGAATCGGTTAGCGTTCCCCGCGTTGAATGATGAGCGCAGGTCAGTGTTACCGTGAGTTCCGTGAGTCGCATCTAAAGTGGTAACCAAGTTTAACCATGATGCCCACAAGGCAGGCCGTGGTTTGGCACGTGGTTGTGTGAATGGGCTTCGGGAGGGGAACGCAATGTGAGTGTTTGTTGTTTACATCATCCGGTTGATTGGTGAGTGCCCCGTTGTCAAGGTACCCGACTGTGTGGGGGCATGTTTTGCCACAGTCAGTGCCGTTAGTAATGGGCTGTGGGTGGGTGCAACCGATGTATTTTTAACTTCAAATTTAACTAACCATAGTCCATTCTGCCTAAAAGCATGTATAGAGATCGAAGCGAAGTGAAAATCTCATATAAAATACCAACGTGAAAAAATGCAATTGACAAACATTTCAGCAGCACCTAACAAAAAGTTGACGTTTCGAGAAAGAGCGTATCTGTTAGATTTTCACTTCACCGGAGGTGTAAACTGATCGATTTCGTTTCAGGTGAACTGTAAACTGCGAAAAGAGGAATTTGAAAAATGGTTCACGTTCAAAATCATTTGTTTCACAACATTTTTCGCTAGCGAAATTTCATTATTTTTCACTTGCTTTAAATTTCACTTCGCTGCGATCTGTATTTAGGCTTAACCCGATGCTATACACGCTATTTCAAAACTACTGAAGCTTCCTTCCATTTTTTTATTTGCTCGATTTCTCCTCAGAAGTCCCATGCAATTCACCTCAGCATTGTTTTAAAATTTTGCTCAGAATTCCGGAGAACTTCGAGATTAGGGCGTAATTGCTTTTGTAAACAAACACGTCGTTTGCCGATGTCTCGCGAATTATAGCTCAATCTAAAAAACTAACAACACAAACAGGTAGGTAGAGGAATGATTCTTCTATCATTTGGTATAGTTTGTTCGCGAGATTGTTCTTTTATTCACGAGAAATCGGCGATTAACGTGTTTGTTTACAAAAGCAATTACGCTCAAATCTCAAAGTTCTCTGGAATTATCTTGGAGTTCTCCCCTAAATTCTTCCACATGGATGTCTCCTTTAAAATATCTAGTAGTTATTTTCGTGTTGCCCTTGAAATTATCATAGAAATAAACATAAAATTGTACTCACAATTCTTATTTACAATTGGGAATTGCACGTTCAAAATTAGATTCCCTTGGTATTCTAAACGGATTTTAAAATCCTCTTCACAATATCCATAGAATTTTCCGCAGAGCTACTTCCAAAAATTACTTTGAACTCACACAATTGAGTTCTAGCCAAACCAAGGGGTTGGTCACTCCACACAATGAGTCAAAAACACAGATGGGCACACCAGGGCACTTTCAGTGGCACCCATGGTTAGAAATTTTCATGATATTTAAAGCTACTGGCAATACTGTATATTTGCGCCTGATCTGTGCATGTGTCAAAATGTTAATCATTGTTGTTGACACAATCCAATTTTTGGTTTCACAACTTCAAGCGTGAATTTCGGGCGAAGTTCTGCCATGGATTCCTTACAGCGCACATATTTTCGAAACATTAGCTAGAAACCGGTCGAAAGTTAACGCGGTATGCTTGCGGGATGAGCAAGGTAATCAAGACGATGACCGTTGCCAAGTACAACTGTAATCTGGGGGTGATACTGGAATTCTTCCGGATGGTGCTGGAGTCGCTACCGGAAGACTTCGAGATCAGAGAACCTCCACTCGAACTGTTTAAGGATCTGGTGCGGAAGGCTTTGGTGTTTGAGAACAGTTTGATCGAAGTTGGGAAGGGGGTGGCATCGTTCCGGAAGCTGATTGAAAAGATGACCATGAAGGGACTGCTACTGGTCACAATGCCGATTCGGAATGTGATTAGTGAGTTGGTTAGTGGGGATAGCGAGACCCTGAAGGAGGGATTGAAGGGAACGTAGGGGCGGGGAGATTTGTGACGGAGCTGAAATCACAATGGAATTGTAAAATGTTGATTGGTCAGTTGTTGGGTTTGAAGGTGAGCTTCTTAAAGTCGACATCGGTGAGTTGGTTGATAGATGATGTTTAGCTCTCGGACATGACCCTGGTAGTGGTAACCCAGCGCTTGAAATAGAATATTTATAAGCTTGGCGGAGAAGAAGTCCCGGCGAAGTGTAAAGTAACCGGTATTTTCCATGGTTCCAGTTCGGTAAGCATTTCAACAACGCAATGTTTGCAATAATCCTCGTAGAACTGATCCGAACGCAGCTTTTTGAACTCTATGAGGTACGGATTGGTTATGGAATACGAGCCGCACAGAAGCGACGCTTCACCACATCGTTGATCAGCTAACCGACATTCAGTTCCATGATTCGTTCCTCATCGTAACTGACATCGATGAATTCGCCTTCGATGATCACTCGGACCATGTCCGGAGGCAGAATCTTCACCGGTGTTTGCTTTCCAACCATCGACAGTGCCCCAACGTTTACAGGTGTTCTCTGGCCGGCACTACTTTTCACCAGAGACATCATACTTATCTCCATTTGTCCGATCGTTGGACTGTCTGACCGTGTGAACATATTTAACTCCACCATCACCAGGGAAGTCTGATTCCGGTTGAAACTCACACAAGAACGCTGGCGACGCATCTTTGACTGAGTCCATGGATTTCGGGGGAAAACTCCTTTCGGAAGCGTTCATCAGAATCTGAAGAGCATCTGGTGTACAGGTTTCCTCTGATGATGCACGTTCGCTTCGTCTACTTACCACAGTCACCTGTGGTTCATCCGAGTCCTCATCATACTCCAATCCAGTACAAGTTATCATCCTGTCGGAAATGGAAGAGCCTCCGTCGGAGAACGTTCTCGCTCGAAGCTTCGATTCGGTGGCCTAGGCCGTTGTTTATTAGGTTCACTTTAGTCCTTTTCCGAGAGAATTTGGGAGCAACGAACCGAGAGTCACGGCAGTTAGGAGCTGGGATAGGATTCCACTGCTTGTTGTTTTGTTTCTTCAAAACAAAACATGTGAACAGTCAAATTATCCGGGTTGCCAAACATACCATTATACAAACAAAAAAATCAGTCTGATGGCACTGTCGGCACTGCCGGCACACAGGAGGCTCAATGAGAAAAAAGTTGGCGCAAAATAAGTGAGCCAAACTCACTTAGAGTTCATACCAAAGCTCCCTATAACATATTTTCTGAAATACCTTGGTGTTATCTCTAGAATTCATTCAACAATCGGCACAAAATTGCTTTGGAAGAATAAATCTAAAATACGGTACGTCCAAAATCTTATTTTTTCGAGAAGAGGACGAAGAATATTTTTTCCTGATTTGTAAGCGAAATTCATCGTTTTTTCCCGGTGACTTCGAATTGCTGGCTGCCGTAGATCATTTGTTAGAACCTTAATGTACTCAACAGTATCAAACATTCTGCCCGGAAATGCCCGGAACATTAACAGAAATACCTTTCAAACATAAACATATAAGCAAAAATCGTGACTTGCTTCTACCTTGAAATTCATGGCATCTTGGGTTCAACATATTCTACATAGCAGAAATGGATGTAATGTCGGTCTAAATGCCCCTAATTTGGGCCAATACATAAATTCAGTAATCGACTAAATTTACAATAGCGACCAAAAATAACCATTAGTACCGTTCCAATGATGCGTTCATCTAGATAAAATTGATAAATAGTAGATTTTTAGCGATGGGCCCAATCTTAGATCCATAGGTCAACATTAGAGCCATTTCCCCTACCTCTTAATATTCGAAAAACTTCTGAGAGAACTTTTCTTATATTCAAACGAAATTTCGACATGCAACTAACAGCAGAATTTTGACAGCTAATAACGGGATGAAAACAAAACAAAGGAACCCAAAACATTACAACAGTGAGCATGCATAAGAACCTAACTGCGATGATCGGTTCTCTTCGTCGATTTTCTCTTTAAATTGGTACAGCTAAGGGAAGCAAATTTCTGAAATTTTTCCAATACAGTGTTGTAATAGGTTGTATTGGCTATCAAAAGCAACAACAAATGCACTGATAAATGTTAATCCAAGCGAGTTATTGACAAAAGAGAAAATCGACGAAGAGAATCGATCATTGCGATTACGTCCTTATGCATTCTCACTGTCGATTACATTTATCTGCTGCTTGCTTCTCTTGTCTATTTCAATCGACGTTTTTACAACGCTCCAAACTCCTCAGGTGAGTGTGACTATTGTCAGTAGAGTATTTTCCTTCGGCAGCTTTTCCATTTGAACTGCGTCTTAACTAGAAACACTGGAATAAGAGACCAGCGGAGAAAAAAAAACATGAATTTGGCAACAAGATAAACATCAAAGCAATCCTGGCAACACTTGCATTTGTAACAGCTTGCGAGTGACTTCGCCAATGCACCGACGAGCGAGTTCATGAGTGATTGTCCAACGATTTTAATACTCCTCCCTAATTGAAGCAAACCATTTGTAAACATTGCAGATTGGAACCGCTTTTGACAGTTCGATTGGAATCATAACAGTGTCTCCGCTGGTCTCTTATTCCAGTGTTTCTAGTCTTAACCAGCTGTTTTATTATCGGCAACTCGAAATCAGCCGCATTTAGTAGCACACATAGGGGAAATGTCTCTAATGTTGGCCTATGGATCTAAGATTGGGGCTATCGCTAAAAATCTGCTATTTATCAATTTTATCTAGATGAGCGCGTTATTGGAACGTTACTAATGGATATTTTTGGTTGCTATTGAAAATTTAGTCGATTGCTGAATTTATGTATGGGCCCGAATTAGGAACACTTAGGCCGACATTACCTGTTTTTTTCCTATCTTATTTAAAGAAAAAAAAATATGGCAGAACGGGATTGCTCAGTCGTAAAATTGAAATCGGATTGAAGCTGAAATACTAAGGAATCGTGTGGATACATTCAGCGAAGGGCTTTGATGGGAACAGTGAAATTAACGTTTAAATTTTGGCTGCCGAAACAGTCCAGCGACGGGAGGAGAGACTCGGGCGGCGGTTCAACACACGCCGACTTGAAGTTCCAGCGGTAAAAAGGTCTTTTGTTGAAGAACTTGAGACTCGAGCTGCGGACGTTCCAGAAGGTGGCAGCGTAGAAGAACAATGGACGGCCATCAAGAATGCCTTTATAGAAACAAGCGAGAACAACTTGGGTGAGCTGCGCACCCAGAGGAAAGAGTGGATCACAGATGAAACCTGGCGGAAGATTGACGAGCGTAGAGAAGCAAAAGCCGCGATAGAGCGGGCGAGAACCAGAGGAGCCAAGAACGAAGCCCGTCAACGGTACTCGGCTCTAGAGAAGGAAGTCAAGCGCTCTTACAGACGGGACAAGCGAGCGTAGGTGAACTTCCTGGCCGACGGAGGGGAGAAAGCCGCAAACACTGGCGATATACGCCCCCTCTACGATATCTCACGACGCCTGAGTGGAGCAAGGATGAACCCGAGGATGCCAGTGAAGGACACGACTGGACAATTGCTTACCGACCCCACTGACCAGCTGAAACACTGGTTTGAGCACTCCGAACAACTTCTTCAAGTTTCGACGGCCAACCAGCCATCAACATCTCGGCATGATCCGCCTAGGGTGCGGCGCATCACTCGCGTCATTTCCGAGGCCCCATCACTGTAGGAAATTGAAGCAAAGTTCTCAAAGTTCTGTGCAAAGTTATCCTGAATCGGATACAGGAGAAGATCGACGCGACTCTCCGACGGCAGCAGGCAGGATTCCGTGCCGGAAGATCTTGTGTGGACCATATTGTCACGCTCCGCATCATCCTGGAGCAGGTCAATGAATTCCAAGAGTCCCTTTATTTGGTATTCATTGACTACGAAAAAGCTTTCGACCGTCTCAATCACGAGAATCTGTGGGGTGCATTGAGACGCAAGGGAGTCCCAGATAAAATCGTCAACCTCATCGAAGCGCAGTATGAGGCTTTCACGTGCAGAGTTCTGCATAACGGAGCCTTGTCCGACCCTATCCGGGTAGTCGCTGGTGTGAGACAAGGATCTATACTATCACCGCTACTGTTTCTCATCGTAATCGACGAGATAATGGTAGGTGCCGTGTACCGAACCGTGGGCTTCTTTGGCAGCCTATCACCATGGAGCATCTCAACGACTTCGATTTGACTGATGATGTTGCTCTACTAGCACAACGGCGCTCTGATATGCAGAGTAAGCTCAATGACCTAGCCGAACGCTCCTCTGCGGCGGGTCTCACCATCAACGTCAACAAGACCAAATCGTTGGATATCAACACGGGCAACCCTTCCAACTTTATGGTAGCGGGGCAAGCAGTGGAGAAGGTCTAAAGTTTCCAATATCTTGGCAGCCAAATAGCGTCGGACGGCGGGACCAAGAGCGACATAGGTGCACGAATCAAGAAGGCTAGGGCTGCCTTTGCGAGTTTACGAAACGTATGGAGATCCAACCAGATAAGTCAACGCACCAAAATCCGAATTTTCAACTCGAACGTGAAATCTGTGTTGTTATACGCCAGCGAGACGTGGTGTGTATCAGCGGAGAACACTCAAAAGCTGCATGTCTTCATCAACCGATGCCTGCGGTATATAATTCGTGCCTGGTGGCCTCACAACTGGATCTCGAATGCCGAGCTCCATCGTCGATGTCATCAGAAGCCGATAGCAACAGAAATTCGAGCGCGAAAGTGAAGGTGGGTCGGCCACACACTTCGACGGGGCGGAAACGAAATCTGCAAGCAAGCGCTGGATTGGAATCCAGCAGGACATCGCAGCAGAGGCAGACCCAGGGGCTCATGGTGGCGGAGCCTCAATAAGGAAATTAAGCTTGTCGATAGGAATCTGACCTGGGCCCAGGTCAAGGCAAAAGCGAGCAGCCGCCCAGGATGGAAGTCTTTCACGTTGGCCCTTTGCACCGCTGGTGGTGCACAGGACCATTAAGTAAGTAAGTAAGAAACAGTCAATGGGTGCCGAAGCCGACATTTACCCTACTCAAAATTTCATAAAAATCTGAGAAGGTCGATTCAAAAATTGATTTTTTTTTCGCCTGTTATTGTTCAGGTAGGGTAGAGAACTACTTCGGCCTTATCGCCCATTGTGGGCCTATCGAGCAGAAAACTTCAAATAAATCCATGGTTTCAGAGCTAAAAACCCTAATAAACAAGTAGCATAAACGAACTGTATTCCGGATGGGTAAACTATCCCACAAATGGTTTGGATGATACCCCGAACACGTCGTTAAGCTCTCTTATGGTTATTTTTATTAGGGAAGTCAATTATGCGTTTGTTACGATACTTTAGTTAAAAAGCTACCGAACGAAGCCAATGAGAACGCGTGATATGCATGTTTGCACCCATTATTCTCAAAAACAAAAGAAGCGTTAGATTATTAACAATATCTCAACAATTGGATTTTCTTTATTAAATCTTACGTACCGGAAAGGTTAACAAATTTAGAAGTCATCTGCAGTGCTTAGTAGGCCCTAAATTAGATCTAAGCCCTATTGAAGTAAAATTACACATTTCGATAGCGATGCTAGCAACACTGCTGGTTCGGTGTTCGGTTGCGAAAGTTCCGTGCCGATCGTCGCTCTCGAAAAGGACGAAAATGAGTGCCACCACTCGGTTCGGTTGGGAGAAACCTATAAACCACCACCATGGGAGAGGGAGAACCATTTTCCGAAAGCGGCACCGACGAACATTCTCCACTGACGACATTCGCAAAATTCTGTTGAGTCGAGCTTCAGCAGTGAAAGTGAGTGGATGCTGAGGGTTTTCCGCGTCACGTTTTCCTTTTCCCGTGTACAAGTGGAGAATTTCTCTGGAAGTGACAACGCACAGAATCCCTATTACCTAACGGTGATGGTTTATGAATGAAAGTCGAAAATCGATAAATTCCTGCAGATTTCATTAGCCCAGTGCCGGAGTGAAACCCTATTTGGGATTAAAAAAAAAGTATGCTAAAAATTGAAACGCCATAAGCACTACGTTGCCATGAATCTCGAACGTCCTCCCACCGGAGTGTGGGTGTGGGTGTATCATTAATTCATTGCATATGTGTGTGCTTTGCATTGTGAGCGAATTCATTCGCGGATTAAATAAGTGATTGTGCCCAAGTGGAAACCTGTCCTGATATGCTGTCACGTCGTCTTCGTCGTCGCGCTACGTGTGATTAAATAGAGTAGTGCTAGGAATCGTTTCTGATTGCTTCCGCTGCAGCAACTGCGATGACTGTCACCTACACTCTAGATGGGACAACATATTATCCTTTCAGTGCCATTCACATGTCCATTCATCTCTCGATCCTCCGCTTCCTCAATCCGTTCTCTATAGCAAACATGGCCCTCTCGGGCTTATCATGCATCTTCTATTATTAGGATATCTCATGAATGGGAAAACCACTGTTGTCCTGTGGAACAGCTCATGCTAAGCAATATAAATGCACCATGGTTAGACCGTCGTCCTAACGGATAGAGCAAGGACGAAGTGAGCGGTCAGTAGTGGGGAAGCAGGTCCCTTGTAGCAGCCTACCATAGGACAAACACGTTCTCCTTCCATGTCTGGTGCATTGTACAACGGGACACTAACTACCGTTGTTCGCCGTAAACTAGAATAGGGGACGCGCACCTATTTTGGCCATATTTTCACGTTTTTTTTACAAGGTTGAGATGTTAAGTTGTGTTAGAATTTTGGATTCAAATCTTACTCATCGGGCACTACAAAGCTTAATCGATTCTAAATAAAAAAAAATGGTCTTCAGCAAAGTTGTAGCCGAGAAAATTTTCTACGCGGCGAATGAGAACGACCCAAATTTGAGTTTACTTAACTCATAAATCACATAAAGTGCTCCGGCTGATGTTTGAGGTTTTCCACAGGAATCCATGAGGCAAATTTACTCATCGCTGAGTTCCTGCACTTTTGGCGATTATGAGTGAACTAAACTCAAATTTGGGCGTTCTCATTCGCCCTTATACACGGATAGTAAACCAACACGTAAATCATTATAGCAAAAGGGCAGGCCGAGAAGAACTAAAAGTTCACTTTTCCAATAGTAATTTCCATATAAACTTCAAAGGGCCAGTGCAGTATGATATCGCAACCAAATGAGCTCAAATGTTAGGAAAATTTTCAGGACCTGATCTAGACTCGAACGAGCTTGGTGGAGCAACATCCTTATTTGGAACCACCCCACAAAATGAACGAAGATTGTGATTAATCGTTTTTCTGAGGTATGAAATTATGGCCAAAACATGGTGCACTTACCCTAACAAGCGTGAGGAATTTCGTCAAAACCTCTCCCTTCCTAACCAGTAACCCCACCATACATACGTTGCGTGGTACCGTTCACCCACCGCTGGTTCTTCAACTAATTACGTATGTATGTGATTAGTGTCAACCATAAATTAGTTATCGACAGAAACTCAGCTCAATTGGTTGCAGGACAGCCGAGAAACAGCGGTACCATCCACCGCATATATGGAGGGGTTACTATACATTATGTCCAAATTCCCATTTCCCATGGTTTGTCAGTGTACTTGTGCGTGTATTTGTGATGCTAGTACTATCGCCCAATGTGTGTATCTATCCCTCTGAAAACTGTCCTGTCCTTTCCACTCTGGTAAATTCTTTTTCATCTCCTTCTTCTCTTCTTCTCGATATTGCTCTTTTTTCTCGCGCGGGCTCTATCAAGGCCCGATCATCGTCCATATGTATATTAAGACGTACTGTTTGTTCGTGATGTGACCGGCTGTAGTGTACAATGTGTGGATGTTCTAGGTCTAGTTTGTTTAACGGGGGGGGGGTTATCTTTGTTTGTTTACAGGATATAGGGAGCGATGGTATGGAAAAGAAATTATCGATTAATTAAATAACGTGACGCGATTACGAGTTTAGGCACGAGTTCGAGTAAATATTTGAGCACAGATGATGTCATGATGTGAAAGGTTTTGCGCAGGTTAGAGAATTCAACGCGTTTCCCATAATTTCGTGGATAAAGGGCGGGCTCTTCTCCACACTCATGGGGCATCCTTCAGGGCGAGGGCTTGTTCCATAGCGAATTATATGATCTTATTTGCTGGAAGGAGAGTCTTCTTCTGTTACCGGTGGGCTTCGGGTGGGCGTTTTTTGCTTACGGGTTCACCCCTCCGGTTTTGGCCCTCCATACAGCGCCAAGCTGAATATGATTTGTCAGTGGGACTTGATCAAGTCGTCCTGACAAATTTAATTGAATATTTTTCACTGTAAAACATCGTCGCTAGAACACTGTGACGGGCAGTAGGGGAAGACGGGGTAAGACCGTCACCCTAAGCAATAAATTTTGTAGCTCAAAATTAGCAAGAAATGGCACATTTTGCTATGCGTTTATTTATCTATGGAAAAAATGGAAAATTTTCTGTTTCATCACATTATTTATGATATTTTGTCAATTTTCGGAACGATCAAAAAATACTCGTTCTTTTAAAGCGGGGTAAGATGGACCATGACGGATTTTTCGACAACCATTGCACAAAATTTGACGCAACAATCGCCACATGAAAGGTACTATGGTCACATAGATCATAATTGAATATCTTTGGAATCGGTCAACTGGTTCCACAGATATGACTGGAATAGGTTCCAGTAACCATAAGTTCGGTGAACATCCCAAGTAACCAAAAGTTCTGATAAAACGCTATTTGTGGCTTAAGCAGCTTGGTTGAAGGTGGTCTATAGAATTTTAAGCTACCTCATTTTTAAGTCGTTATAAGAACTTGAAAGTTCAGGTACCATAATTGAAGAGCATTCTAAGCAGCTTCTGGTGGAACTTGAACGGAACTTTTAGGAAATAAGTTAAAATAGGTTTTTGTCCTCTACACCAATTTTATATAGGGGCCTCCCTTAGCTCAGTCGGTAAAGGCGCAGCTACAAAGCAAGACCATGCTGGAGGTGGCTGGGTTCAACTCCCGATCCGGTCTAGGAATTTTTCGGGTTGGAAAATTTCTCGACTTCCCTGGGCATAAAAGTATGATTGGACTTGCCACACAATTATACCAATGCAAAAATGGTACAGGCATCGAAAGCTCTCAACTGTGGAAGTGCATCTAGAACACTAAGTTGAGAGCACGCAATAAGCTAATATGCGATATGCAATAAGCTTGAAATGCGAATAAGAAGAAGTAAGAAGAAGAAGACCAATTTTATATTGTTCACACTTTTATGAAAGTTAGTACTAAAGTCAGGTCTCTATGAAAGTTATGAACGCGTATTGATTTATCAGCATTAGTAGTAGTATTGGATCTGTTTGAAGAATTAAGTGCGTGCGAGCCCCAGCACGAACCGCTAAGTCATCTGAAATCTATTAAAGTGAGCTGTTATCCCACCTACTGTTAGAGTTTTCAGTGCCAGCTGACTGACTGGAATACGAAACACAACACCTGGATGAATTTTAAATTGGTGTTTGCCCGCCTGGTATTCCAACACACTTATGGCGCAGTGGTTAGCGTTCGTAGATCACATTTCGAAAACACGGGTTCGAATCCAGGAAATTGCTATTTAGTTTTTTATGTTTGGAAAGAATATTGATGCACTGCATAAACATAAGAACTATGATTTATTTGACTCACTAATCATTTCATATTTACGTACATTAAATTTTGTTACTGATAAAGACTTTTGCGGGTTGCTTCATTTGGGCTATGACGGACCTTTTTAGAAACATTCAAGTTGTTAAGAAGTTCCGCAGGGAACTTTTAAGATACTTTAAAGTTGCTAAGAAGTTCCGCTGGGAACTTGTTCGGAACTTTGTTGTGGCCATATTTTCAGCCTTTCCTGAAGTTCCTAAGAAGTGCTTAGGAATGCTTTTTGGAACGTTTTTTGAACTTTAAGTTGTAGGAGTACGCATAGGAACTTTATGGAACTTGAAAGTGGGTTTTATTGTTGAATGCGGAACTTTTGGTTACTTGGGAAGAAAATTCTGTCGGAACTTTATTTGAACTTTATGGAACTTGAAAGTTCCGTCAGAATTTTATTCGAAGTTTATGGAACATGAAGGTTCTGTTGGAACATTATTTGAACTTTATGGATTTTTATCGTTGAATGCGGAACTTTTGGTTACTTGGGATAGGTCTAGAAATGATCAAAAACGGTACAAACCTATATTGTGACACATAAAATCGCATGAGAATTAGAAAATATGATCAATAGAAGTCATATTTTGTGTCCTGGGCCTCATTTCCTACACCCTGACATGTTCCGGGTACCCCCGGGAAGTGTTCAAAATCATATTAACTCGAAATCTATCATGCGACACGTCAAATCACATGAGAACTCTAAAAAATTAACATTGGATGTTAAATTGAGTATGGTGGACCACATTGGCGTCTCACGGACATGTTCCGGATACCACCCGTGAGCAAAACAAAATTTATTTTATTGTTAGAATAAGAATATAAGAATAGTCTCATCTCACAGCTTACTGAAGGAAAAAGGTACCAACAAACGTCAGAAAACATCGTTTGTTCATCAAAAAATCTTATATTTGTTGCTATCAAAATTAGATCGTGAAAGCCCCACCGAACGAAAAGTTTGCTTTTATTTATTGTTTTGAAGTTCCATAAGTTCGGGGAGTACAAGGTGTTTCAGAATGATAAAAACATGTTGTTAATCTTTTCTGTATTGATTGTATTGATTGTATGGATTATGCTTGTTTTCAACTGGAGGTTTCACAAATAATTCCTGATCATGGAATCATATATTGACCTACTAATTCCTTAAAAAATTGCATTTTGTTCACAACATGACACAGTTGTTAAAATCGTCTGCAAATAAAGCTTGTAACAGCATACTAGGCGGGGGGAAAAGTAACTTCCTTGACCGCCAGAATGCGCTTCTACTTCAAAAAGTACAAGGGACAGCCTTATGAGCTTGTACGCAATGGTCACGTAGGACTACGTGGTCTTATATAATCAATCTTATTTGTTAACTGCAGCAGGAGCTTGTGATTTGTTTAGGAATAGGAATTCGAGCGGGGTTCTCTATGTGTATACTCTTTAGTATGACACACTTGACATAGGCCCACAGCAACTCTCGAAGAGCTACTGATTCCGATCAGTAGCGGTGCAGCTTCTTTCTCTTTCTATGGATGCTCATGTGGGCTGCAGCTCGCTGCTTGCAGGCAGCCTTTCATTGTGTACTGGAGAACACCACCACTCACCACGCGGTGATTGAATACACGGTTTGGTGAGACCGGTTGGAATTCAACTTTGAAATCTGTGTTAGGGAATTCGTTTTTCGTAGGCAATCGGTCATAATTTTAATTATCATAGCAACAGTTGCACATCCGTTAAATTTTCAATAGTGACATTTTGAAAAATGATAAAGTCTTAATTTTATCATATTCGTAGAAAAAATCCTTTCAATTGGCGTATTAAGAATTAAAATTCACCATTTCTGGATCAAAATCGGACCACTTTCATGCCACGACCGACTTTGGTTTTTGAAATCGCACCCCAAATGTTGCCTAGTATGTACATAGTAAGTTCGATTTAAACATATCTAGATAGAGCTGGAATTAGGCGCAGCAGCTTTTATAAACAATTACATCTCCCGATGATTTTTTTGGAATTCAAGGCACACCCACGCAAACCAACATTACCGCCAGGTAGGGAAAGTCTCACCCTACCTGATGGAGATGTTGACTTTCGTGGGCGAGCCTTGACTTTCAAGATATCATCGAAAGAATCCATTGTTTACAAAAGCTCTTACGCCATAATTCCAGCTCTATCTTGATATGGAAACTGACATCCGATTGATGACATTGACAAATGTCCAAAAAGTACTCTTTCACAAATTTATGGTGGTCCTGAAAAGGACCGTTTTGTCGTGATGGTTGAGTAATGCTGAGCTATTAGGGTGTTTAACACAGATAAGGCTGGTGAGCTGTATATTGATTGGAATGAGGGTGACGCGCTCGGCATTCAAAACCTACAGTGCTGCAGCTGATGCCGACGACCGGATACCACCACACACGATAATTGGAACTAAATCCGATCAGCGGTTGAGGTCAGCCTTGATCGCTAGCTGCTTGCGGGGAGCCTTTCGTTATGTACCGGAGTACACCATCACTCACCACGCGGTGATTGAATAAACTCCGTTTGGTGAGACCAGATGTAATTCAACTTTGAAATCTGTGTTAGGGAAATCGCTTTTCACATGCAATCGGTGATAATTTTAATTATCAAAGCAACAGTTGCCCATTCGTGCAATTTTCAGTAGTAAAATTTTGAAAAATAATAAAGTCTTAAATTAAGCAGATGCGTAGAAACTTATCTGATCGATTGGTGATAAAATTATTGAAATCGGTTCAGGGGCAGCCTAGTTATTAATGTTCAAAATCTTTCATAATTTTGTTACATGGTCCATTTTCAGTTTTCACAAAGTGTTCCCCCATATAGAAATCACAGACGTAGTCCTACGTCAAAAAGGTTATGGTGCCTAGTAGTCCGTTCATGTTTAGGCAGACATGCCAAATTTCAGTGCGATACTGTCTTTAGTTTTGTTTTGACAGCTGATTGTTGTTGACGTGTTTGGCATCATGTTGAGTATGGATAAAAACGATTTTCGTTCTCTCATAAAACATTATTTTTGAGAGGCAAAACGGCGAAGGAAACAAAAGAAAAGTTGGATAAATATTATGGGCTAATGCTCCGTCACATATTGGATTCGAGAGTTTCGTGGTGGCCGCAACTACACTACCGATCAAGTCCGCAGCGGCAGGCCCTCCGATGCGGTTACAGAGGACAATGTCAGGCTGACCGGAAAGTGAAGGTGCGCGAGCTAGCAGATACCGCAAAGATTAGTACTGAGCGCACATGCCATATTTTGGGCGAGATTCTGCATATGAAAAAGTTATCCTGCCGCGCAAGCTCACTCCTGTCCAAAAACACGAACGCAGCACTTCGAAAGGGTGTTTGGACTTGGTGGTGCGGAATCGGGCGGACTTTTGGCGTCGATTGGTAACTGTTGGTGAAACCTAGATCCCCTATTACATCCCAGAGAACAGTATGAGCGCCCGGCAATGGACTGAAGCCGGCACGAGTGCTCCGAAGCGGCCGAGGGAGGCTCGATGGGTCGGAAAGGTTATGGAGTCGGTTTTCTGGGATTGTCATGGCATACTCTTCGTGAACTACCTCGAAAAAGGAAAACCATAAACAGTGAGTATTATATTACTGTGCATTATTGAGGCGATCGAAGGCCGAAATCGCTGCTAAACGGCCTCACATGAAGCGAAAAAAAAAAATGTTTTTGCAAGACAGTTCGCCAGCGCACAAGAGCATCGCAACCACGGCTAAAATCAATGACTTACGGCTCCAATTACTTCCGCATCCACCGTATTCGCCCGATTTGGCTCCCTCAGAATATTATCTCTTCCCAAACCTCAAAAGATGGCTCATCAATGAAAAAATCAGCTCACGTGAGGAAGTCATCGACGCCGCGGAGGAGTATTTTGCAGACCTTCCGGAAAATTACTTTTCGGACGGGACCATGGAGTTGGAAAATCGCTGGAATATGTGTATCGAGCTAAAAGGGGACTATCTAATTTTATTCCCAAGGAGGTTATTTTTCACCCCGCAAAAGAATGGAACGAATCTTTTCGTATATTTTTTAGATGTTTTACTTTATGAATAACAGTTTAACACTCTATTTCTGATGTAACATAAAGGAATAATCATTTGAAATGCCTCATGCCCGAGGGGGACGACTCTATCTACGATGCAAAAAAGATTGTGTTTTGTTGTGGCTAGTTTCGCGCACGCTGAGTAGATAGAAAGAAGATTGATGACGATTCTGAAGATTTCCTGCAAAAAGATGATGAGCGATGCAAGTAGATGCGACAAATGAAAGAGGATTTTTTGAAGATTGATTCGCTAGTTTGTTGAGTATCTAAACTTGAGATTTCGCCCGCCTCGCTCATGCCTTTGTATTCTCTACTTGCAGGTTATAGTTTTCTCTATCATGTGGTGCATTGTATCCCAATTTTGTTGGGTGTTCTGGCCATTGTTGTCGTGCGTCTTGCCCCAATGTTGTAGTGCATATTGCACCATCAGGCGTTTTCCCCGCTATCAGTTTAGAATCAATTTAAAAAATGCCTTGAAAATCGTGAAAAATCATCTTTTTGTAGTTCGAAATCACTCGATCTTCATAGGAAACATTGTAATGAACCGTACTCAATTACTTTTTCCTTGATTTTAGCTTCCATACGCCAGCAACTGACGAATTTGTTTAAACGGTTCGTTTTGCACCATCCTACCCTACGCTCAACAGATGGCGGTAGTGTGTAGATGTCAAACGCAAGGGAATTGACTATGCGCGCCACAGGACAAACTAAGAAAAATTTTAAGTGACCGGTGAATACGTGATCAATGAACAACATACGAGAGTTATGTCTATTTTTCTGTGCTAGAAACATTACCTAAATTGGAAATGTAACACTTTGTAACAATTTTGTATAAATGAAATGTGAGATCTGTAATCAATTACCATACATACAAGTTATATAGTGCAATCTTTGGGAGATTTAACAGATAGTTAGATAGTTAGAATTAACATTACACACTTAGAAACAAACATTTTTACACGAAACACAAATATCAACTGGTTGATGTAAATGAAACGGTAGCATAATATTTATTTAAAGTTAGGAGTCCTGAGACTCACAAAGCCACGTTTGATTCAATTTGATTCATCTTCTGTGGCTGAACTTGTATATTTTGTACATCAAATATTGTTTACATATTAAGCTTGCCTGTAGATTTCCAGTGTCACGCATACATATGCTTGCTTCTCTGTCCATTACAATCGACAGACTTGTCCAAAACTGTTTGAATACATTTTTACAACGCTCCAAACGGCAGCCTCTTTTTCTTCGGTAGCCTTTCCATTTGAACTGCATGTTAACCAGCTGTTCTATTATCGACAACTCGAAATCAGCCGTATTTTGTAGTATGTTGAATTTGATGAAAAACCAGGCACAACAGATTTGCTCAGTCGTAAAAATGTAATCAGATTGTAGCTGAAAGATTAAGGAATCCTTTGAAAACATTCAACGAAGTGTTTAGATGGGAAAATACAGTGAAATTTCGGTTTAAATTTTGGTTGCCGAAAACAGTCAATTGGTGCCGAAGCCGATATTTACCCTATGTTATTGTAATAACTTATATAAATTCAATATAACTCTTTATATAAAAACACTTACAGATTTTATAGCAAAACGTGCTTCTCATAATTCTTCAAAAGTCTCTCAGAGAAGACTTTCACGAAAAAAATTAATTAACAAAGTTACACGCAAAAATGAACAACTTTGTCAAAAACACTATTTCTGCTAAATCCCCATTCTGGACCACTGTGCATTGCTGAGTTTTTTTTTTCACACCGCGCATACAGCTCTCGGTATAATTAAGATAAACCGAAATGGCTCGTAAATTAATGCCATTTTTTTTATGGAGTACTCTGCACAGGTGAATTTGCTTCACAGGTTACCCGGTTCGCTATACTTTCGTTAATTAAACTTCACGTCCAACTTGTATGCAGATTAGCTGCCGTGTGTTCGTTCCCCGCATCGTAATCCCTGCAAAAAAATGGACGTTACTGGAGTCGACTCTCGAGAGGTGAAAAGGAGGGTCATTCCGATAAAGGACCTCAAGGACGAGAGTGTAAGAAATAAAGCCCTCTAGTCAAAGTTTGGACGTTTGCAAAAAGGGCTGTTCCAATCGAACTGTCAAAATGCACTGGAACAACTTTTTTCAGTTTTGCTGGTTTCAATCGTCCATACTTTTGCTGTAGGGCTTTAGTGAGAAAGGGCACGGTTGAATGTAGCTCGGAAAGGATAATTTGCTATTCCCTGAAATGAGACAGCGCGTAAAGGACGACTACGGAGATATTACTGATTGGCTTCTCTGTTGCTAACCGAAAAGTATCTAACCTTTGGAAACTTTTTTTTTTCGACACGTGCTCAGGAAGGTCGTGCAGCAGAAAATCAGCGGGAATTAGTAGGCTAGGCAGAAGCAAGCACAGAGGAAATCCACTGAGAAAGGTTTACGTTTTACTTTGTGTTTCGATAGTCGTATTAATATGGCAGAAAGCGTTTCCTATGAAAATGACGGACAGTTTAATCATCTCAGGTAAATATAGTAGCGCTATCCTATGTATCCTCCTTCGAATTTCCTATTTCTCAGTGTATACATATAAAACGTAAAGAATAATCCAAACAAATGACACTCTGTACCAAACCAACATTGCTTGTTCAAACAATGACAAATGCATAAACTCTGTCCACGCCCTGCTTCACAACGAGAACAATACTGCAACATATTTTCACGAAACTTATGGCACAGGAAATAGGGATAATGGGCTGAATCCACTACTGCACACAAATCCTTCACGTTGCTGTTGGTTTAATATGTGTATTGCTGTAATTGTATGTTATGTATGTTAACCTTTACTCAGTTCTATCGACACACGACACTGACCCCCCTTTCTCTGAGCAACCCTTAAATGTCTTCCAAATGCAAAAAGGACGATGCGTGCTTTCAACTTCCGCAGCAAGAAGAGCTTTAATGTATGTCTATCTGTATGTATCCACCCATCTATTAGTAGTCCGCTTATTTCCTATCATCGACCGACTTGTCTTCTTTTTCTAAAAACCACCTACATAGTCCTATAAGCTTCTTTTTCACGCCTGTCTTGAGCAGAACAACGGAACGCAGCAGTGATGGCATGATGGCATCCCAAACATTAGTGCCGTTCCTCGGGGCGTTAGCTTGTTAGCTGGCATTTCGGAATGTGTGTTATTAGAACTAACCTATATCTACCGTACAAGGAATAGCTCAACTCCGGACTTATACCTTATACGCCACCGTGGCATGCTATCAACCTCGCGGGGACGTGGGAAACAGCACGCGACCACTTTTTCGGCGCCAGCTCATTTACACTGCGAGAGATTTTCCTTCCCTAGTTAACACGAAAGGCAGCGAGCTAATGTAATGCAAACATTTTCGTGTAGCACGGTCTGCCACGGAAACGTTCAAGTCAACAGCACTTCTGGTCAATAATACTATAAATGTACTTACCTATAAAATACTAGTAGATTGCACGAGAGTTCCTGTTGTCACGTAGGTTCCTACTCGCGTATGCAAAGCTTGATGGAGACGCACGGTGCTTTGTTCAACGGTGAACGCTGAATGAGAACAAGAAACGCAAAACAGTGTAAATAGTGTAGCCACAGCTTGAATATAAATTGGCCCTCCGCAATGGAAATGCGCTCAGAACAGAAGAGCCAAATGAAAGTCGATTTCGGATACGGGGAATTTAAAACGTTTTCGCACTTTGATAACAACAGCAAGAGACTAGTCGAATGGCAGCGTAGAGCAATTTCCCCAAAAATCCGTAGACGAAAATCTTTTTGGGGTTAAAAATACGTTTTATTTGTCATAGTTTAATATAACAGCTATACATTGATAGGTATTATGCTTATAGGTCTTTTTAAAGTTCCACCGATGTAGAGTGCACCAGGCGAGTTGGCGGGGAAACGTCAACCAATCCGTTTGTTTTCTTCAGAATAAGGATTTTTTTACAATGCAAATTAAAGCATTTTTCAATGAACATCTTGCCAATTTCCATCAGTAAACTGTCTTATTTTACGATTTTCCACAGATCCGAACTAATTTGCACCTCAACTATTCACACATAAGAAATCCGGAAGATCATAACCACTACGGCGCTATTCTAATTTTCCATTTTTCTCAACAAAAATATTCCTGAACACTAGCAAGGTCCTTGCAAAATTGATACAGAATTTAATTTTTCAACTGTAGATTAAGTTTTGGAGCATCTCATTTGAATTAATTTTTCAGTAAAAGCAAAGGGTGAGACAGGTTTACTCTGAGTTGCTTTTTTTGCAGCGAGTAATTTTTTTTTTTTTTTTTTTTTCTTTATTATAGAGATTTTTAGCCTGAGGCTGCAGCGAGTAATTCGCGAGTAACTCATGTACCTAAATATTTTCTCTGCCTACTCCGTTTACTATTTTTAAGCATAGGTATACGTCTCATATTAGACGTCAGTTTTGTTTGTAAATAAAGTAATCCTAAGTGTATTCTGAGCCTTTCGAATAACTGGAATATTATGGAAGAACCTGTGCCGGTGCCTGCTTACTACCAATAACAACATACACTCCCAACCAGCTTTAACACTCCGAATACGATGCCTCCAAAAAGCGTGTATCGGCAAGTTTGCAATGGTATAACTTAGCAATTTCTTGATGAATTTCAAAAAATGTGGTATCTCTAGAATTCCTAGGGTTAGTAGATTATTTTGAACGTAAAAATATTAGAAACAGGGTTGTCTGCTTTTTTGAAGCGAAAAGAGTCGTTACACTTTTTTTTTAAAGGTGTGTTTATGGGTTTTGCAAGTGGCTTAAGAGCTATAATTTAGATTAATGCGCACAGTGTACAGTCATGGTTCCTACATATGGATCCAGGAGACAACGGAACGGTCCTCCGGAAGATCCGAAACATCCGTAAAATTGGTCTATCCACGAAACTGATCCTACGACTCCGCAGTTTTTTTTTTTCGCAAACACGCGGAACGTGATATAAGAAATAATTTAGGATCGTGACATAAACATGGACCAGATGGCTATGGAACCGTCATTCTGAAGATTCGGAGCATCCGTAAAAGTAGTAAATCTATGAAACTGATATTAGAGCTCCGCGGTTTTTTCAAAAACACTTGGAACTGTGATATAAGAAGAATTTGGGGTCGTGACAGAAACATGAACCCATGAACCCGGATGGCTGTGGGACCGACCTCCGAGAGATCCGGATCCGTGTTTTTTTAATCGTCTTCTGCAATGTTTATATTTTTCCCTCTACCAGCACTAGATATCCACACCACCAGGTTGCACGAATACAACTGTATTGCTAAATGTGCATGGAAACATATACGTAGTTAAAGTTAGCTGGTTCAATTCAAGATTTTTGGCTAAGCTTCAGGCAATTTGAAATCCTCAGCTGATGCTGAAGACTTTGTATGCACAAATGGCGAGGAATTTCGTATAAATAAGATCGTTGATTGGCTGATTCCCATAGCCATCCGGGCCATAATTATGTCACGACCCCAAATTCATTGTTGTTTCACAGTTACTAATATTTTTGAAAAAAAAAACATGGATTTACCACTTTTAAGGATGTTCAGGATCTTTCAGAGGACAGTCCCATGGCCATCCAGTTCTATGTTTATGTTCATAATGTTTTCGAAAAATACATGGAGCTCATGCATCAGATTCGTGGATTGTCTACTTTTACGGATGTTACGGATCTTCCGGAGCACCGGTCTCATGGCCAACCGCATCCATGTTTATGTCACGACCCCAAATTCTCTGTATCATCTCAGTTCCAAGTGTTTTCGAAAAAACCGCTGTGATATAGGAACAGTTTCATGGATTTACTACTTTTACGGATATTCCGGATCTTCCGGAGAACGATTCCATTGCCATCCGGGTTCATGTTTATGTCACGTCCCCATTTTTTTTTCAAATATCACAATTCATAATGTTTAAAAAAAAACCACGGAGCTCTAGGATCAGTTTCGTGGATTGACCACTTTTATGGTAATTGTGGATCTTCCGCAAGACCATTCCTTTGTCTCCAGGATCCATATATTGGAACCATGACTGTATTTTGGCTAATTATGAACATTTGTGCCCATTAGTTTAAATTATTGATCTTATGCCAATTGCAAAAACCATAAACACACTTTTAAAAAAATGTAGACGATCCTATTTCCAATCTGTTTCCCATAAACATAATCTATAGACCCTATGAATTCTAGACGTACTACAATTTTTGAAATTCATCTAGAAATGGCTGTCATTGCAAACTTGCCGTTACATGTTTTCGGAAGCTTCGTTGTCGGGGTAGAGTTTTTTACCCACCGTATTCGGAGTGTTAATACCCCGTACATACACTACCGATCATAAGTTTAAGGACACCCCCAAAAAACCATGCACATATGTTTTGTTCAATGATCTCTCATTTTACGTTCAATTTTCGATCTCCAACGGTTATTTGAATGGCATGAATGGTATAGCATAAGTGTTCTAGTACTACTTTTATTTCAAAATTTGGCCAACTCAATTCTGAGAAAATCAGTCACGATTCTTCAGAGTAAATTTTAAAAATATTGTAACTTTGGGAGAGCTTTTAGCACACAAAACTTGCAAATTATATTGAACAATTTGCCTACGAGGAAAGTTCAATTCAATACCTTTCAAATGATCTAAAGAGAACGAAAATTGGACGTAACATGACAGAGATATGAACATAACACATTTGTCATGTTTTTTTGGGGGTGTCCTTAAACTTATGATCGGGAGTGTACTATGGCTTATATCATGTAATATAGGCTGTCTTGCAATGAGCACTCATACATGGATTTTCAGTGAAAACTAGATGTATGAGTGCTCATTGCAAGACAGCCTATATTACATGATATAAGCCATAGTCTGTACGGGGTATAATAGTAAGTTCAGACTACAGAGTTATAACATGTTATAGCGCTATTTTGATGGTGGTTTCTGTGTTGCAATTATTTGACAACCGTTATAACATGTTATAACTCTCCAGTCTGTACAGCGTTTAAGGGTTGTTCTTGCTCCTCGGTAGTTTGTCAAACGATGCGATGAGATTTCTTCGACGAGTATCGATTTTGAGTATTTGGTCAGACAGATCGGGTTTTTCTACCACATCAACCAGATAAGCATTCGATCGTCGTAAGTGTAAGGTTGCAACAGGTTCCTTTCACGTTCACAGTTGGTAAGGGTCGAACGAAGGTTATTAAACTTAGATGATTTAAATGTCTCCGAGTTCCAGTTATTGTTGTTTTGTTGACAGCAGCTTTTCCGCTTCGCATGAAGGTGCACCTTCAAATGTTGCTGTGATGTAAAAAGTGAGAAAGCAAATGACAGCGATCTTGGGCACTGAGCAATGTGAGTTACTCGAGGTGCCTCAAAAGCAACTCTGAAATTGCTCATGATTAGGAGCTGTCTTGCCCCTTGAGTAAAAGTGAAAAAGTGTACCACTTCCTATAAGCCTTTTTACTAGAAACTAAACGATCGATTCAACCTCTGGTGGTGAATAGGAGAACGTCAAAAAGAGTGTTGTGAGCATAAATTTTTGCCTTGAGACTTAGGAAGCGGAACACTTTTTTACTTTTCCTGATAAATTGATTCATCTGAGATGCTGCAAAACTTAATCTACAGTTGAAAAATTTAATTCTGTAACGTTTTTGAAAAGATCCTGTTGGTGTTCAGGAATATTTTTGTTGAAAAAAATTGGAAAATTAGAAAAGTGCCTTAGTGGTTATGATCTTCCGGATTTCTTGTTTGTTAATAGTTAAGGTGCAAATCAGTTCAGATTTGTGGAAAATCGTACAATAAGACAATTACCGATGGAAATTGGCAAGATTTTGAATGAAAAATGCTGTTATTTGCGTTGGGGAAAATACTTATTCTGATGTAAACAAAAGGTTTGGTTGACGTTTCTTCTCGAACTCGCGTTGCGCACTCTACATTGGTGGTGCATTAAAAAGGCGTATGTCTCACGGCAAACATTGCTGCTCATAATACTTTTTTTTTACATTCTTCTATTCACCACCAGAGGCTGAATCGAAATATATATTAAAAAGGCGTATTGTAAGACCTTTGTTTCAGTATTTCATCTTACCATAGGCCATTGTTTGAACATTGCTTCGTACACCCATCATCTTTTGCACGAGCCCTGTTCCCACTTGTTTGGCTGCCAAATTCCATTTCCGTTTGAAATCCTTCAGGTCAATTGCAGTTCCACCCTTTTTCTTCAATATGTGCTTCACAATTGACCAGTATTCTTCAATTGGCCTTAAATCCGGAGTATTGGCCGGATTCAGTTCCTTGGGAACCACTGTGACGCCATTTTCACTGTACCACTGTTTGATGGAATTTGAGTAGTGGCAGCTGGCCAAGTCCGGTCAGAATAGACAATCCACCTTATGCTACTCCAGAAAAGGCAGTAGTCTCTACCGTAGGCACTTCTTCTGGTAAATTTGCTGGTTCATGGTCCCAGATGTAACGAAAGTTTCGCTTTTCAGCCCACAACTGCAGATTTCTTGCCAGACAAGGCACTTTTTGGAGAATTTCGATTTCTTTTTGATAAGACCGGGATTTTCGTTTCGAGCGTGCAGCATCGAATCGCGACGTGCTTGCTCCGGTGAAACCATGATGGAAACAAATGAATTTTTCTTGACAACCAATGCCTACTGTGATTCTATACACTCTTAGCTTGATTCAGTGACATTTTGAAAAAAATTACTCAAAAAATGCCTAAATGGCAGCGTTTTTAATGTGTCCGGATTTGTCCGTGTTCAATCTTTATATAAAATACAACATCGATTTAGAACGTGATTGCCTACAACTTTGCCTCAGTCGTCATTTCGGTTAAATCAGCAGTTCTCGTGCTATGATTTATTGAAAAATATCGAATACGCCATTTTGGAAGGTTAGGCGGGAGTCAAAATGGCACAAATTTGATATGGTGCCCATGGCGAACAATGATGCTCACGGAATTCTGAGGGGTAAATAAGCTATTTCGCTATTTGCCGTGGATTTGCAACTACGAAATATATGGTCGCCAATGGACATAAAGTTCTGGAGAAAAATCCTGAAATCCACTTTCATTTTGCCATTCCGAGAGCTAACGTTAAATCCCATCATTAGCGAAATCACCATTTTCACCGGTGTGTACAATTCAATCTCCGTCAAGTGGAAATGTTCACGCTTCAAGTTCTCTAGTAGGTGTGTACCGCCGCTTCGGAGCAAAATGGTTAAACCATTAGATTTGGAATTCCATCAAGCAATTACCGGATGACGGGCGCACGTCACTCCATGTATTTTCAACGTGTCTATGAGATAACATCCTCGTGAGGAAAAGTTCAGGAATCTGGCCTTCCTTCGAGAAGGAATTCGCAAAAGTTAACGTGTTGCTATTGTGTGACACGCGCTGTGAAGGTGTAATTGAAAACCAAGAGGACAACAATTTTCGCAATATCAAATCGTTCACAAAGGAAGTGTATAATATTCCTCTTTCAGCTCGAGATTTGAAAGCGTCTTTGGTTTGGCTTTCACAGTCTTCCGCCAATTCCTTTCACACCCGGCTTCAGTAATGACGCCACACGGACGAGAAAAGATTTCTAATCCTTGTTGAGCAACACTTGACCTTTTTCTTCGAAATGGGATTTTTGTGGAAATGCTGCTAGGGAGATTTATAACACCCATCGTCACCGCCGGCGTGAACAAGAAATAGCCCATGGTGGAAAACCATCTGCCATAGATCCTCATCATTTCGGCACGGCATCATCACCATGACTAAGCAAAGACTCCTCATCCGGGCAGCCATTATGTTGTGTTTGTCCTATCCGCTAAAATCGAAATAAAGAAGCGAAACATATCGGCTATAATGTGGTGCAAAGTTCGGTCCGGAAAGGCTCATGGAAAATTATTTTAATTCGTTTACTGTTGCTCGGCAAACAAAGCGCCAAGAGAAATGGGGGTAAAATGCCCCTGGCGAGCAATATACGCACAGCTGTTAAGTGTTTGATGGCAAAAAATTGCTATCATACGAAATTAATAAAATTGAAACACACTTTTTGGTAATAAACCACGCAAAAATAGTTATTTCATGAAACAGCTGGTATTTCTGAATACTACAAAAATTGAAGATTTGATTGATGCAAGTTGATAGATTTAACCTTCATCTTTTGGTTCAGTAGTGTGGTAAGCATAACCATCAGGCGTGAACCTTTGAGAATCAATAGAAAAAGAACATAGATAAAGCCTAAATGTATGCTCCCCTAACATGAAATCAGTAGAAGTATTTAGCCCCGCAGCGTTACGAAAGCTGGTTTTTGTTAGCCTTTTCAATTCCAATAATTTAATCAAGCGAATCAATATCTAGCTAATAGTCTAATCCAACAAATAGATGCCATTACACTTAACTAACGATTCACATGATGGATTAAACGGTGATCTTCCTTAGCATAGACATTTCACCCTCATCTCCCCTACCTATTGTAGCTCTGCTTGCCTCTTCTGATGCTGCATTTGATGAGCGAAAATTATGCAAATGAGATTCATCAGAAAGTTGGTTTGGCCTCGGGTTTCCCGAGCGCAAGTGGAAAGTTTAAGCTGGATCAAAACTATACGGCAAGCAGCGGTATTCTAAACAGGTTTTTCTGTCGTTCGAGTTTCCGGCTCACCCCCACAACGTAGTTCTTGTTGTGCTCCTGCTGAGACGCTGCTTCATTTTTTTTTGTGCGAGAAGAGAAAAGTTGAATTTTAAATTAAATTATTAATTCATACCGGAGATTTGCCTCGATTTTTGGCACGTTTACAAAACATCGGACGTGCTATGATTGTGTATTACAGTTTAGCCTTGAGTTGGTTGATCCTATTGGAAGGTGCCTTCCAAGTTGGTCAATTACATTTACAGAATATATTGCAGCTAATAGGCAATGAAGTCAAAGCGATTCAGTCAAGTTTTTACCAGTCACAGTTAATTGGTGGAATTACGACGGCGTGACGCCACACTCTAGCTAAAATACCTCCCCATTTGTGAAAAAATAATCCAGGTCCTGTCTACGTTTAAAACAGACGAGAGCGACATACCTATGCTCAACCACTTATCATCGTTCAAATCGAACGACAACAAGTTGTGGAACTACGATATCCTGTATCTATACACCACAGATTGATATTACAACCACCGATTGCGCCTATTTCCCTTCTCAACGAGTTCGGATAAATACATCATTGGATGTAGGTTGAAAAGCCATATCATTTGAAACGGCAGATACCATAGGGACCTGTCCTGTATGTAGATTCATTGATTTTCCTTTCTCCTACATGGGCGTGCTACCATGCAGATATGTAGGTATGTAGGCATCTCGGGTGAATCACGGGCATGTAACCAAAGTTGTCCTACATCCGTCGTCGTCTGGTTTGTGCAGGGCATGGCATACTGAAAGGATTGTTGCATTACGTAACACGGAACGCTCCCGAATACAGTTACTGGTGTTGGTGTGTTGTATATACCTTCAGAGGCGCAGCGAAAAAATAGTGCGCCAGTGAGTGTGCAGCAAATAACATGCTTCAGCAGATTTTCATTTCTCTTTTCACAGCCTCCATCAAGTGCCAACGCTTTCGATGGTTTTGCCGAGAAAGCCATCAGTCACCACTTTCAATACAACTTGAAGAGATCTGTGGAAGAGGGATTAGTCGAAGAAGACGGGTGACTTTTTGCTAGCAGAAGAAGGTAGGGGAGATGGAGTAAAATTCCCATGCTAAGGAAGATCTCCGTTTAATGGACATTTAAGTGTAATGCAATCTAAATGGTGTCCTAGGCTATTGGCAAGATATTACCATTAACAAAAATTGCTAAATACTGCGAGGTAAAATGCGCATACTGATTTCATACCAGGGAAGCATACATTTAGGCTTTATCTATGTTTTTACTCTATTGAATTTCAAAGATTAACGCCTGATGGTTATGCTTTCCACACTACAATTCACGGAAGGCATTAAACCACACTTAGAGTAACAAATAGTAATGTTGAAAATAACTACTATTTTCCTAATAAACATAAAAGTAGACTTTCGAGGCGATGGATGAAGGATGTACCTAACAACTTGCATCAATCAAATCGTTAATTTTGGTAGTGTTAAGAGATACCAGCTATTTCAAGAAATCACATTTCTTGCGTGTTTTTCTGTCAAAATTATGTTTCAATTTTATAAAATTCAAATTACTTTCATTGACCAGATTTTTGTTTCCATTCACATAGTACGTTTAAAGTTCAACGTATGCCAGCAATGTTTCGCCATCATATCAACTAATAACTGAGATATAAGGGGCACATTTGACCCCCATTTCCCCATACATGGGTGGCGTCTTGAGATGTCTTACTTTACTTACACGACTGCTTCCGACTGACGGGAGTTGTCTCGCGTTCTTTCTGATGGGGGGAGTTGTGCTCATTTCCCTCATCGTTTTCCGATGAACAGACAGAACGTGAGAGCCATACATATCTGTTTGGGAAATGAACTTGGACGCTTTCAACCGGAAACACAGGTGCCATGCATGGGAAGATTCGGCAATGAATATTCATCATCGATCAGGGAATTGAGACCTTTGAATTTAAATGATTTATTCTGATGAAGTGAACGCACATGCCTGACGGAACGAATAGTCTAAAATTTAAATATCTGCGGAATAATGCAAATAGCGTTAGCAAAGGTCAGTTGTACTGCAAATCACATTTCAGTGCGGTACGGTGCCTGTCAGAATAGCAGGACTAGCTGAGCAGATGCCGTCATCACTTTGTATCTTATCATTGTTAACCATTTTCTATATTTTTTAGGTTTTATATGCAAACCGAAATTTGAATATGAAACTCCGCCGCCAGTTAACAAATAATGCTCATGCTCATAGTTTGTCATACAAGTGTATCCGCGGCATTAGTGTGATAATTTATTAGCTAGAGAATGGTCTAAACAGGGTAGTTTAGCGAATTTCATAATAGCTCAGGAAGTATTTAAGAGTTCAGTATACCTTTTAAAACTTTTGGGTTGACTTAAGAACTTACTGGAAGTTTTGGGATCACTGTTTCCAAATTCATCCAGCATTTTACGAGCGCTCATGGCATCCACAATCTGGTTGAGTTTCTGGTACGGAACATATGATTTGATGTTTGACTTGTGTCGTTTGACATGTAAACGGTCAAATTTGATCGTTTATATTGCGCGTTTCACACCAAATTGGACTAATAAGCGCGTTTTCACTTATTAAAAAGTGTGATAAAACTGCAAGCTTACGTCTAATCGTCTTGGTGTCTTCGGTGCACTTATTCCTTATGATGCAAGCAATAAGTGCTCCGACGACATCAAAACGATTTGACGGAAACGTGCACTTTTATCACACTTTTTGCATTTTTGGGACTGTCCAGTTTCAGATGCAATCAGCAATAAGTCAAACGACATAACCCAAACATCAAATCGAATGTTCCCTACCAGATTGTGGCGGCCATCAGCGCTCGTAAAATGCTGGATATGAAAGGTTCATGGACATTTATGAACTTTGGAGGAGGATACAGATGTTCTAAGATCTTGGACGATTTAAGAGAACGTGTAAACATAATAATTATGAAACTTGAAAGAAGTTGAACCATTACCAGAAGTTTGGACCATTATAGAAGTTGTGAAAATTTTCATGAAGTAAACATAAAGAAACGTTGTGGATGTTTGAGAGGAAATGGAGCAATTGTCTCGCCCTAAAAGATTCTAGATTCATAGTGTCATAACTATGTTCTGTTCACCGTTCAGCTGCAGTGGAGTCGCTTCTACACCAACCTCGGTAACACCTTCAAGCAGTTCAGGTTTATTTGTCGCCCATTTTCGAAGGTGAAAACCAGCACTCTCCAAAATCTCGATGATCTGTTGACGTAGCATGCTAGCTTCTTGCAAACTGTTTGCGCCAGTCATCAAATCATCCACATACCTATCCTTGATGAGCCGATTGACCGCTTCTGGATAGATGTCTTTGTATTCCTTCGCCACATGTGCAATTCCTTCCATCGCTAGGTACGCCGCGCATGCAGTACCGTATGTCACGGTCAGCAGTCGATAATGTCCGATAGGATCGTTGACATTAAATCGCCATACCACTCTCAGGTAGTTGATGTCCAGCCAGTGGACTAATACCTGTCTGTACATCTTTGTTATATCGCCAACAAAGACTAGAATGGACGACCAACAAGTCTGGATTGATGTTGGGTCCAACATCCAAAGCCTGTTAGAGCGAAATGTCAGTTGATGAAGGGCAAGATCCGTCAAACACCACTAGCAATTTAGTCGTGAGACTATCTTCTTTTAACACTGCATGATGGGGGAGATAAAATCACTCATTCCCCACATCGACTTCCACGTGTTGGATGCGTTCCATATGACCTAGCTTAATATATTCTGCCATGAAATGCTTGTAGCGCTTCTCGAAGTCTTCATCCCGTTCAAATTTTCGCTCCATTGCACGGAGACGACGTACAGCCGCCGTTAAGGATTCACCGATTTCTTCCTTTTTCTCGTTGAAAGGTAGCCGTACCACAAAACGACCATCTTCGCTTCGCTGATGAGTTTCCTCGAAGTATTCGTTGCTCTTTAGGGGTGAATGATTTCGCCGTTCACAGCTCTTTCGATATCGATTTCACTGCAGCGACTGACAGCTGGTTGTTCACTGTTCGCCTTGCCGCCCAGCCTGCCGGAAATGATCCAGCCGAAAGTCGAGTTCTGAGCCACGGGTTGATTGTTGATATCCATGACTTGTCCATCACGAATCACCGTAAGAAATACATCAGCACCCAGAATGACAACAATGGGTCCTGATTAGTGGAAGAGAGGGTCTGCAAGATTAAGTTCATACAAATACTTCAGTTGAGTTTCGCCTAGCTCCAAGCGCGGCAAGGGCGCTGTTAGCCGTCCAAGAATGTAAGCATCAGTGGTTAGGACCACCGACTCACTGAACCGCGACGAGATGAACAGGTGAACGACCCCTTTTGTCGTTCCTGCTGCTTGCTGCGAGAGACCAGTGACGACTAGTCTCGCATTTCGCCGTGGAATCGCCAGTTGCATCGCAAAGTCTTGCCTGATCAACGACACTTGCGACCCTGAATCAGTGAGCACTCGAGCTTCGTGGAGCAATCCGTTCTTGCCTCTGATTCTCACCACTGCTGTTGGTAGCATGGTGATCGAAACCATGCAAAACGGCTTGGGGACATCCACCAGTGCGCTAGTGCAGGTTACGACCTTGTTGATACTGCTATCCGTGCCGTTTTTACTCGCTGTAGAAGAATTGCCTTCACTCACCTGCTGTGCTGCTTGCATCGATTGGCACAATAGTGTATGGTGCCGTTGTTTACACTCCTTGTGTTTGCACACTGGGGCAGTTACGAGCTGCATGTCCGCCCTTCATTCAATTGAAGCAAAGATGCTCCCTGGAAACGAACTCTCTTCGTGCTGGAACTTCCATGTTCCGAAAAGCTTCACAGTTGTAGATGGAATAATCCCTCACTGGAAAGCTCTGGAATGACTTCTCCTTCGCAGACGTTGCCTTCACAAGATCCTTCTTTACTCGATCAGCTCCGAAGGATTTCTTCACGAACGCCGAAAACGTTTCGAGAGCATCGCATCTTTTCTGGAGAAACTTGCGAAAAACGTTGAAGCTTGGATTTTCAATCGAAATAACCTTCTGTGCCCATAACGATCGTGTTTGCTTATAGAGCTTCTCCAAAAGCAAATGGATTAGCCACGGATCCCTGGACTCGTACTTCTCTCCCAACGCTTTCAGCTGCCTCACTATTTCGTCTGATGTCGAAACCAGCTTCGATAATCCTGTTGCAGCATTGCTTATATTCGAATGGTCGCAGAATTTCCGCACGAGAGAATACACGATATATTTCTTCAGCTTCATCCACGCAGGTTCGTAGTTCGCATCGGAGATAGGGAAAGCGCTCACGAGACTTTTTGGTTCTCCGTCGAGATACGTCAGCAGGTACTGCAATTAAAAAGCGCTGCCGATGTCCTCTCGGTTGTGAATTCCTGTTTCGAACTGATCCTTAAATCACAGACAAACAGACATAATACGTTCATTGAACAAGCATTTAACGGACAATTTAAGTTGTTCATTGAACAAGCATTTAACGGACAATTTGAAAGTATCGTAGTTGGTAGTACCGCCACCTGTGGCACGCATAGTCAATTCCCTTGCGTTTGACGTTTAAACACTACCCATCTGTTCAGCGTAGTGCCCACCACAGTGTACTCAACAGATGGCGGTACTGTTTTAGCGACGATGTTTTATAGCGAGCAACATTCAATGTGTTATGTCTGTTTGTCTGTGCTTAAATGCTCTCCATTCCTTCCTGTCGCCACGAAAAACTGGGATAGTGAAAACCGGTAGGCGCAAATTTGTGTTCGGATCACGGTTGAGTGGCTGCGAGTTCGTCGCTGACGATGGTCCGGCTTGGGAGTGGCGTTGCTGGACAGCTAACTCTCCGAGGTTCGTTGAAACTGTAGCTTGTGCCTTCAGGAAACGTTCCTGCGACTCCACAAGGGACTTGATAGCTTGCCTGAAGTCATCCGGCATCACTGGCCGGGTCTCTTGATTCCTCCAGAATGGTTGCATACACTGTTTTCGCTTGGTAGTACATCTGCTCGAACTCCATCCGGTTGTTGAAGGTGGTTGGCAGCGCTTCCACATCGCAATTCATCTCGATTTCGGTTTGAACTTCCTCAAACGCTTCACGAGTTTCCCGCAACTTCTCCAATCGCTCCGTGTGTTCAGCCTGATGGGGCTACCGTAGCCGAATGTTTTTTTGAAGCCGCGTGTTCCCACTTCAATTTAGCGAACAAATTGTTTCGTTTTCTCACTGCCGTTTCCATCGCGTCGATTTTCGGAAATATCCGGGAAAGAAGGACCAAATTGTAGGCGAGGTTGAAATTGTCGCGGGATGAAATAAAGTATCTCGCAAATACCAAAAAAAAAAACGGACTTTATTATAATATAACTTTCTCTATTTTTAGGTTCACAACTCGTGTGTTCTTGTTTTGATGGTTGAGTAGAGAATGAAGAAAAATGGTGGCTGCTCGCTTCCGCCAGCCGGGTGATGGATTTCTCTTGACAGCTGAAAGTTTTCTTGCGCTGGGGGTGCGCAAATGGTGCAAACGGTGTAAACGATAATACCGAACAATACGTTAACTGAAAATTCAACTGGACTTTACGTTAGAATTCTATAATGAAAAGTAATGAAAAAGCCACAAAAGAGCGATCCATCACTGCCACTGGAAGAAACAGATCGAATGCATATTAGACTGATGCAAAATTTGACTTTTTCGCTCCACAGTGCTTAAATGGTTTCAAATCGGGTCCTGATTAGCCTCCCAAAGTTACAACTCATTTGGTAAGAAACAGACTTCGCACAAGCCCTTTGAAGTTTACTTGTAAATTACTATGGGAAATCTCAACTTTTTGTTCATTGCCTTCTAGTCTTTTTCCATATTGAGCTGCGAAACAGTTCGATAGCCAATCTTATAGATTTGCTGAAGATCATTTCTATGTAAAACGAGACAGGAAAAAGTTATTAATTATTTAAGAGATTGATAAACTTATGACATGATCAAGCAGCTGCTCTGTAGGCAACACTGTATTTTGCAGTGTGACATAGTAGCCATGATTTTGGTGTCCTATTCAACGCCCCAGAAACACCAATGTTGCCTGCTGATCAGTTAATTGAGCATGATCATAAGACATCAGCGCATTGAACCATTGATAACTTTCGATCCTTGCATTTAATCAAAAAATGGTCTCCAGCAAAGTTGTAGCTGGTAAAATTTCCAACAAGCACAGTGGCAAGTTTTTGAAGTAGACCGATATGGTGAATTATTAGATAGACATGAACAAAAATCTTGGTTTTACCATAGTAATTTCCATACAAACTTCAAATGGTTTGTGCCATCTCAGTTTCTCACCAAATGGGTTCAAATTTTGAGAGGTTAGTCAGGATCCGGTTTGGAATCGTTTAAGTATTGTGGAGCGAAAATTTCAAATTTTGCATCACTCTAATGCATATGGATGTTGCTAACCCATTTTTCTCATTTTCTATAAAATGCAAGATATTTCCTTATTAGAGATTTGTATAGATTTTTCTCCTTTAGCTTACTTAAATCTTTGGTTTTTATTAGTTAGGTAGGTTCCGATTCAACACATTGTAGTTTCATTTTTATACCTATGATCTTGACTTTTTTACCTAGGGGATGAGTACTTAAGGGGGTTAGATTTTGATAAGTTCTTTAGTGGGAATGACACTGATGAAGGCTGCACATTGTAGTCGAAATACGTATCTGTCATGGATACAAAAATTAATTAAGTGGAATTAAATGGAAGATAAACCCTTTTGCTGTTTTAAGATATGTCCGTTTGAAAAGTTATGCTTGTTTTGGCAAATAGTATTGACACATTTTTGTCATTTTGGATATACTCAGACTAAAAGATTTTTTTAGCTTCCAGACAGTGATTTTTCAAGACTGTAATACTCCGGAACCAGTGGACCAATTCCAAAAAAGCTTCTATGGGACCATGATACCTTTCATTTGAGTCCAATTTGATTGAGTGGTTCCCGATAAACACGCCTCTCTAATTTTGTCACACACACAGAAATTTTTCGATCTCGTCGAGCACTAAAAGCACTTTCAACGTTTCAACACAATTTTTTCTTCTTTTAGGCTTTTTACGCTTTTTTTGCGAACGTCAACGGCTGTCAACTTAGTGATCAAGATGCACTTCCACAATTATTAATGGAGAGCTTTCTAAGCCAACCAATGCATGGATTACCCAGACAACCAGAATGCACGTATATTCAAAGTTGTTTTCGTGATATACAAACATATATACAAACAAACAAGTCGTATAGAATGCAAAGAAATGGCTTATACGTACAAAAGTGGAGGCCATATACGTGCATATTTTCGTTTAATTTTAAACGAGTTGATTTAACATCATATGCAATTTGATCTGTAATAACAAATCCATTTTGAAAAGTCTTACGATGTAATCCGATTAAATTTGTGATACAGTACGACGGAAAAATGAGTCATCGCATATAAGTCGGAAATTTGCATTCTATACGATTTAACTTAAACATAATGCGAGGTATGCCATTCTAATATGCGATTTTGACTTAAACTGTAGCAATTTACGATACTGTCTGTACATTGTTATACGACTTCTGGTTGTCTGGGTAGTATATTGTGTGGCAAGCACAATTACACTCTTATGCCCAGGGAGGTCGAGAAAATGCTCAAAAGATTTCCTCTACCGGACTGGGAATCGAACCCGCTGTCTGCGGCTTGGTAATGCCTAGCTTTTAGCGACTAGGCCATCTGAGACACAAACTACTATCAAAACATTCCAGAACCAACTACTAGGGCCGTTGTATTAAAATAAACTGTATTTCCTGTTACTAGACCACTATGTATCCAGCATTTTACGATCCAAGTCAAAGGACACAACCCAAACGTCAAATCATATGTTCCCTACCAAAAACTCAGCCAGATTGTGGCGGCCATAAGCGCTCGTAAAATGCTGGATAGCTATATTTTATGATCTAATTTTACAGAATCAACTAAAACTCGACATTCAAATGCTCTGCGATCTTGTCGAAAAAAGTCACTATCTAAAATGATTCGTCCACAAGATACAAAACAGAGCAGGTTTAAAATATGTTTTTCATTCACACAATTAACTGAGCAACTTTGCCGAAGACATCAAACGGCTACAACGACATCCCGAGGAGTTATAAATTTACTCCAGAATGATTGCTCTCGTCTGATCTACATGGCATTGCTGTTACAGAAATACACAAGGAAATGTTCGGTTTTTCCCGCACTTTCTGCACCATATTATTCCCATACAGCAAATGACAAAAAGTTGCGGCAACTTACAGCATAAGCTAAAGAGCAAGTATGCGAACAGACCTAATTCTATACTGAGAAACAAGGTTGCAAATACTCATTTCAGAAAAAATAAATGTTTTGCGGGATTATGAAATCTATGATCCAATTTTTCATTTGTAAGATAAGAGAAAAGGTTGCAAAATATGTGTTTGACAACCTGCCAATTTCCCTTCCTGAGAGTCACAATCAGCTATTTTAGCAATGTTCACTCACTCACTAAGCGATCATAAAATCACTGATCGTGACTCTTAGAAAGCAAACTTGAACCATGTTTTATGTGAAAGGAGCATTTGCAGCCTTGCTGATAAAACTAATTTTGCTGGATTGTACGCTACAAGAATGTACTTAAATAAACTCTGTAATAGAGACGTAGCGGCCATTTGAATGAATGAATATTTAACTTCGTCTCTGCCGTGGAATTCACATACCCATGGAGTGACCATCCAAGCATCAGATGGTAGAAAAAGATTTTCCGAAATTAAATATAGATGACTTTTTTCCCGATCACAACGTTTCCCACACCAGGGAATTGCGGATTGGATATTTACGCTCATTTGGAATCACACGGTCCTAAATCAACCCCCGTTCTCCGATTCGCAAACACCGGCAAGGTCGGTACCATCATGCTGCATATCATAGGTATATGTAGTGTACCCGCTCCTCCCACAACAACTATCGGTACGTACAGCGACAGACGACGGATATATATGAAAACCGTTTCAATGACTTGTTGAGAAATATATGTATTATTCATGGTGTTTTCCTCTCCATTTGACTGAATGAACGACATTTGTCACCGTGTGAACCAACCTACAGCAGAGGTCTTTTTTTAGTTGGCGTTTTATCGATAATCAGCTTTAACGATTCCCAAAAAAAAAACTCAATTAATCCGTGTCGCATGTATTGGACAGTGATTGACGTGTGAATGTTCGCAATGACTTGTGTAATTATTTGGTGATAGCTTCTGAAAATCGAAAACGTTGTGGCTTGATCGTTTTATAACTTGTTTGTATAGTGTGCGGCTGGAAAGCATCCTGTCGGCTTACCGCTTTAATTTTTAGCTCCAATAAAGTTATACCTTTGAAGTGAAACCTAATTTTCGTTTCAATTACCCTCGACCTTTTCGCAGGCGGTTTTTCTGTTCTCCTCATGTTCGCCATTACAGTCAATTCTCCCTTACTCGATATTGAAGGGAGCATCGAATTTGGAAATCAAATCAAAAAGGCAAGCGGAAATTTCCATCGAGTCGGAGCACTAGTACAGGATAACGAAGAATTGACTGTGATTTGCTCGTTGAATCGTTGATGCAAGAGAACGGAAAATTTCCACTTACTTGGATGAAAGAACTGAGCCCACACTCGCACAGAATATCCGAGCCAAATCAAAACCTACATTATTTTCTTTGGAACCTAATCACGAAGCACCCACTCCTTCGGAAGACCGAAAATCAAAGATGGCATCACCAGCCATGATTCTTTTCATCCCAACTGTTATGTACCTTCCTAATTTTATTGACACAAAAAAAAAGCAACTCTCTGTTTGTTTTCATCTTTCTTTCGCAAAGGTCCACAGCAAAATCACTTTTCCAACGCACTGTTGCTCACTTACATACCTAACCTCAACGTTGTTTGCACTCGCACTTTAATTTTCACATCAAACGACCACCAACCATTCTGGTACCTTTTATCACCACCCGAAAACCACCCACCCACTCACTCACTCACTAACCCCACTCACCCAGTCTCATTGTTCGCTTGCGGCACGTGCGCGGGCACTAAAACAAACTAATTATTTATCTTGGAAATTCGCTGTCGGAAATGCTACCCAAACATTAAAACAAAAACCGTCTCCTCCTCCTCAAATCCAACGCGTATTAATCTAATTTCTCAAACGTCTACTCTTCTTCTATTGTTTCACCGTAATCGCCCATGGCTACGACGACGACAACAACAAAAACAACAACAACAGAACTTCCCTGCCGGTTCCTATGTTTTCTCGCAGTGACTTCAACATCTGGTCTGTGCTGAAAAATTGCATCGGTAAGGAGCTAAGCAAAATCACCATGCCAGTCGTCTTCAACGAGCCGCTGAGGTGAGTATCGAGTTTCTTATGAATTTACTCTTTTTCATTAGCTACAGGGCTGGTAGCAGGTCGCTTTTTAGTTATTTGGTCACTATTGTCAAGTCAGTCACTAAAAAGTTACTTTTTTCATCAAAAAGTCACTATAGTCACTATTCCTTAAAATTTAGTCACTAAAGTCACTTTTTTACGACCAATGTTGAGAGTAAAGAATTTTACTTTAAAAACTTAGAGTAAAGTCTGATAAGAAGAGTTGCGAACATATGGAAACGTTAACTGTTGACGGAATTTAATATTTTGATTTTTTTTTTATCTTGTGATTGGCATAGCTCTATCATAAAATTTTCAGAAATTTGGAAAAAAAGTTCTACACCCAATATTCTGGAAATTTTACATTGAGATCTTGAAAGATTTCAATGCCTACGCTGCAAAAAAAGTAACGTAAAATTCACCTGAAAAGAAACGTAGATATTTTCCATCGAACTTTTCAGGTGAATAATACGTGTATTGGGGGAGAGATTACATTTGAGTGATTCACATAGAAATCAATTGATTTTCACGAAAATTTTATCGGACTTTCCGATGTTGGCATCACTTAAAACTTACGGGAATTAGCAAGTAAATGTTACTGGATTTTGAAGTAATGATAAAGTGAATTGGTGATAGACTAAAGACATATATTTCAATTTATTTGAGTCATCAAATGATTGCATTCTAGGAAAAAAATACTAATTTACATGATCTCGAAGTTGAAGTACATTAACCTTATAGTAGCACCACAGGAGTGGAACTTCGGATCAGAAAGTGGCTCCACTTGTCATTTACTTGTCTTTGCATCTTCTGCCTGCAGCATCCTATGATAGTGTGCGTACACATAGAAAGCCCGTGTGGAACGCTACCAAAATACATCGCTTGTTGAGTAGAAAAACGAAGCACATTTTGATTCACCGATTTGTTTGCACTTCCCCTTCTGTTCTGTGGTAGCACCCTTATAGTTCGTCAATTGTTGATTCTTAAGGCCGGCGCACAATAGATACGTTTTCAGGTTTTTTGACAGTTAGCCCATGCATTATCTGTCAAAAAACCCGAAAACGTATCTATTGTGCGCCGGCCTTTAGCATTTTTAATTTATAAATGAGTTTTAATTTATAAAAATTATAAAACTTACGCTAGAAAACATGAAGAATCCTGGTAATTCCATCTCGTTCAACAACGACGAAAGCGCACTTTCTTCTATCGCCATTTTTGAATTACGAATACGACAAGCAATTCAAGATAGAGCTGGAATTAGGGCGTAACAGTTTTTGTAAACATTGACTTCTTTCGATGATGTCTTGAAAGTCAAGACTCGCCCACACTAATCAACATCACCATCAGGTAGGGTAAGACTTCCCCTACCCGTCGGTAATGTTGGTTTGCGTGGGCGTGCCTTGAATTTCTAGAAATCATCGAGAGAAGTCATTGTTAATAAAAGCTGTTACGCCCTTATTCCAGCTCTATCTAGAATTGTTCATACCATGAAATCACGAAAAGCTTACTTGAATTTCACTTAACCTTCACCAGCATGACGTATCGACTGGTCCAGTGAATCCAGTGGAATTCATTACCATGTCATTGCATTTTATGTGCGGCAAGTGAACCTTATTGAATTCCTATTTTAAAGAGGTTACCTGAATGTTCAATGTAAAAAAAATGTTGCGATAGAATGGGAGTTCTTTCAGCAGTAATTACTAACCCACGGTTGGGTGGTAATCAGCTTACCATTTATCTCATATATTTTACAACAAAGTTCTTTGTTAGTTTTAATTCCTAGCCTGCAAGTTCAACTAGTAAGTAATATATTTTAGTAATAGCAAAATACTGTTATAGTGCTGATTGTTGAAAAGTGATAAGCTATTGTTATTTTTCATCCCAGTTTCTCCCATCATTCCGTTTGACGGTTCGCGCTTCCCGGATCAACCGCTGGGTGTAGTGAGTCGAGTGTTAGGTACCGTTTGCGGTATTCAGTACGAGGGGCTGTTGCGGCGAACATTCTCTCCCCCGTGTCACCATAACTTCCGGTTGGGCGTCACCAGAATTTGTCACGTCCAGCACAGCCAATTTTGTAGCAGGTCTCTTTAATGTCCCTCCTGATGTCTGCACTTCCGCTCGACGAGTCACTCCATCCTTTCCCGGAATCGTTCGAATTACTCGTCCTCGTAACCACCGATTCCTAACGTTCTCGTCAGCCACGAGCACAAGATCTCCTTCCTTGATCGGTTGTACGTCCCGAAACCACTTTGTCCGTCGAATGATGGTTGGTAGGTATTCTATCACCCACCGGCGCCAAAAGTTGTCCAAAGTGTGCTTCACCATGTTCCAACTATTCCTCAACGCCATTCCTGCATCCGTCGGGAACTTCTCCGGTTCTCGCACACCATTTGAGCTCAGGAGCAAAAAATGATTGGGAGTCGGCAGTTTCATGGTCGGCAGTTTCTAGAGGAACGAATGTAAGTGGTCTGGAATTGACCATACTTTCGGCTTCTGCCAATGGTACCGTAGCGAAAGACTCGTCATCCAGCTTGCGCACTACCGGAACCGATCCTAATGCTGATTTAACGGCGTGAACCATTCTTTCCCAACAGCCCCCCATGTGAGGAGCAGCTGGAGGGTTGAATCTCCACTGTGTGTGGGCGTTCGTAAAAGTGCTGCCCAGTTCAGTATTAATCTTGTTGATTTCATCCATGAGCTCCCTGCTTGCTCCCACAAAATTCGAACCATTGTCGGAGTAAATTATCAGAGGGGAGCCCCGTCGTGCTATGAATCTCCTTATTGCCTTCTTGCACGCATCGGTAGACAGACTGGCAACTACCTCCAGGTGAATGGCCCTAATAGTTAGGCAGGTAAACAGGCAGACCCATCGTTTCACCGCGCTTCTTCCAACTTTTACCAAATATGGGCCGAAGAGATCTACGCCCACATAGGTGAAGGGACGTACAAAGGGTTCCAATCGTACCGCTGGTAGTGGCCCCATTTTCGGTGTAACGGGTATCGCTTTGTGTATGCGGCACCACATACAGCGTTTCCTGGCTAATCGTATCTCCACTCGCAGCCGAGGCACATAAAACTTCTGACGCAGCTCGTTGACTATGGTTTCGTCATTTGCGTGACCATATTTCCGGTGATAGTAATCCAATAACAACGCCGTAATGCGATGGTTTCTAGGTAGGATGATGGGAAACTTCGTATCGTAAGATAGAACCTGCGCTGACTGTCTACTCGTAACACTCCGTACTCGTCAGCGAATGGACACAGCTTCACAAGATGGCTTGATGTTCCTAATTGCATTCCAAGTGTATTACTTCCTTCTCGATTCTTCTTAGAGATCGTTACTTCGTCCGGAAATGCCTCAGATTGCGCACTTGACCACAACGTTCTTTCTGCCTTCTGCAAATCCACACTGCTAATCCCAACAGTATCTGTTGATCTACTTTTGGCTAGATGCAGACTATCAACGAAATGGTGAACATATGCTGTAGAGCGCAACAGTCGTTCGAACTTCGAAAATCTATTAGGATCTATCACCGGTTGTCTGAGTAGATGACTGCACACGAACGCCTCCCGCAATTCCTTGTCACTTTCATCTGTGCCTTCTTCTGGAACCTTCGTCCATTCTGTTTCAACGTTGTATAGGATGTCAGGTCCCTGAAACCAGCGACTGTCAACATTGCAAGCGGGACCTTTTCCCCACTTGGTGGCCTCGTCAGCCACATTCACCTTAGTTGAAATCCACTGCCATTCGTCAACGCTCGCCAGGTCCAGTATTTCGTTGACCCGGAAGGCAACGAACTGGCGATATCGTCGAACATCCGATTTGATCCACGAACAGACGGTTGACGAGTCACTCCAAAAGCAAGTTTTCTGTATATTCAACGAATTATTATACTCAATAGTCCTCCGCAAGCGAGCTGCCAGTAAAGCTGCCATCAATTCCAGACGTGGTATCGAAAGTCCTCGAAGTGGTGCCACTTTCGTCTTCGACGACACTAAAGCGACTCTGATCTGACCGTTGTCTATTATACGGAAGTATCCAACCGCTGCAAAGGCCTGTTCGCTAGCGTCCACAAACACGTGAAGTTCAAGAGATTTGAAGCTGTCTGGATTGTAGTTCGGAAAATAGCAACGAGGAATACGCAGTCCTTCAATCTTCTTGAGTACCGCTATCCAATCTATCCAGGCGATCCAATCTATATGGCGATCTCCATTGGAATCCTGTCGTCCCAATTTGTGTCCGTCCGCCATACCTCTTGAATTAGGATTTTTCCGTGGATTACAAATGATGCCACCAATCCTAAAGGGTCAAAAATACTCATAACGAGTCGCAACATCTCCCGTTTTGTGGGAATCGTAGTACCGTCCACCAGGTCTCTCACTTTCTCACAAAACTGCAACGAGAATATGAAGCGATGCGATTCCGGAGGCAAGCGGAAAAGGACTACTGGGTGCTTCGCGACGAAGTTCAGGAAGTGCAACAAGAAGTCAACTTGGTACGCGACGAAGGGCAACCGTTGGTAAGTGAGTGCATTCCATCGCCAGTAGGGCTCTCAAATATTAGAACCGAAAACTCTCGTGTATATAGCTTGTCAGGGAACAACCAGCATCCTAGTCCTCCTTATCCACCCCCTCCCTCACTTTTGGAAAATGAAATTTCACCTAGTAGACAACGGGAGAAATTCGGGGTGTCAGGGGTTCCACAAATTCACCCGCAGTTGGTTCCAAATCGGGATTTTGTATCAAATAACGCATTCGGAAATTTCGGCCCATTTCAACAGCAGTTAGCAGCTAGACAAGTAGTTACCAAGGAGCTGCCAGTGTTCACTGGGGATCCAGTAGATTGGCCGCTCCTTTCCTTTTAAGGTCCATTAAATTGTTCCTTTTTAGGTCCATGAAATTGTATTGTATTTTTTCCATACTAATATTCCGGTAATACAAAAACACAAATTCCAGGTCCAGGTCTTAGAATAAAAATTTAAAGAACTCTAAAATTTATTCCTAATTTGTTTTATGTCCGTGATCCAAGGGGTAAGTCACTCAGCACATTGTGCCGGAATTATATTCTACACAGCTTGGGCACATCCATCGGCACATTTTCGGCATACCTTCGGCACAATCTCGTAGGCATTAGATTGTTGTAAATAAAATGGGAGCACTGCTGGACAACTGTCATTGAAGTTGTTCAGAACATTACGTGCTATTTGACTGTATGTTCAGGAACATCTTCTAATTGAACTCAGACCAACAGTTCACTTATAGATCTAAATACGGAATGTAGGTTCTAGAGTGAACTCAAGAGGAAGAGGCAGTTAATCAGACCTCATTAATACCCTTAATTCAAATAATGCTGCAACTCACATAAAACAAACTAAAGAAGTCTATTCATTACCCTCTATAGTCGGTCTCCAACAATACTCCCCACCGGTTCCAACTCTTTCCAGCCGAAAGGCTAGGTTTCTGGTCTGCCTTTGAGGGTATTATAAAACACTGGACTTTTATTACCCAATGGATCATAAAACACCGAAATTTTGCACATTCGCCACTTCCCGCGTCATCCTCAATCCGATTTATCCTTGCGATTTCAAACCAAAACATTCAAGGTGTCAGAAATACCGGATTGCCGGGATGGATATTTTACAAACAATCGTAGTTTGCTCTATGACCGGCACAATCAGCATACTTGCGGCACACTGACAATAAAGATGACCCAAAGTTGGTGTGCGGAATAACCTACCCTTTGCCGTGATCATTCCATCTGGGCCATAATAATGAGATTTTTTTTTCTTAAACTGCGATCTAGAAAAGTTGTCTAGATCCCAGAGTTATGATTCTTTTTCTATGTTTGAGGTATTACAGAAGATTCTAATCTTGGGAGGAATGGAGCAAAGTAAAAAGACGACCGGTTCGTTATAGCGGCTACAAAGAAGATAAGGATCTTTTATTAATATACTCATGGCTAACTTAGATCTATATACATTTAATTCTAGACTGCAGTTCTTCATGTTGTTAAATGCATCGCTTCATATATATCCTAGATCTTCAAAAAATGCTGTCCTAAAATTGTAAAAATCGGTACTTTGTCTAAAATCGGTACTTTGAACATTTTCTCTGTGCCTCAATTTCGCGATCTAATAACAAATTCGTGATCTGCAGAGTGAGGAAATGGAGGCTAGAATTGGACCGAGCTCTCGCTTACTCAATTCACATTTTTTTTAAACAAATTTATGTGATCCTTTAATCATTTGTTTTATTTTAAAAAAGCATGAAAAATACCAGAATAACGAAACAATATCTTTTCGATCAATAAATGTCACTATTGGTCAGTTTTTAATTGTTTAAAGGTCACTATTTGGTCACTTTTTTCGTAATTTTAGTCACTAAAGTCACTATTGCCAGTTCACAGAAATCTTAGCATTCATTGATTTTTCAGAAACAAGAAGAAGACACAACCACAGCTGTCATACATTCCAAACACTGATACAAAAACATATTATTAAATGAATTGTAGACTCCGAACTTTTATAAAATTCAGATCTAGTCTAAATAAATTCTTTTGAGCATATTTGACACTAATAGGTAATCACAACCGGATCAATTATATCTGAATCTTAAACCTCATTTCTGACCTTTCATGTGAGGTTCTGCGGATATCAAAGAACTCTGTTGGTCCAGAATATCAAGCATTTTATCATGAAATATATTTGAGAGTAACAATTCAGTGCCAACATTTCAAAGGGGCGTAATTGCTTTTGTAAACAATGGCTTTAGTCGTCGATTTTTCGCAAATAAAAGCCCACCCCTCCAAATTACCAATGCTAGCTGAGACAGGAAACATTCATCTACCAGCTGGTGTTATTCAATTCCATGAGTGAGCTTTCATTCGCGAGAAATCAACGACGAAAGTCATTGTTTACAAATGCAATTACGCCCCTTTGAAATGTTGGCACTGAATTATCGTTTATTGTCCGTTTAAGGACAAAATTAAATGTTTTCCGCTGACCCGCTAGATGGCTTGGTTGACGGCTTCGAACGTGTTGATTATAGCTGGATCGCTCAAGGATCGCTATAAAAACTTGCCTAATTTAACTAGATTGCAGGCTAGAATGCAGGATGAATATTCGGTATATTTTAGGCATAATTGGGTTGAACGGTGACTGGATTGTCAGCTCGATTATCGACTTCATCACTTTGTACATAACATATTTTAAATCTAAATGATGCATCGGGGATGTAACGCTACAAATCCACACACAAACTTTATTTATCTTCGATTTTTTAATCCGAACTTTCATTTGTTTTATTGATGTTTTGTGATGCTTTTCGCGTTGTTATGAGGGCACAGCCTTCTGCGAATAGTTTTGGTTCAGTCCTTCAAAGCTTCATTGGCATTGGCTGTCAGTGACGATTGTCAATTTCGGTTGTCAAATCTGACGCCAAATGCTAATTTTTCACTGAACAACAGAATTAAAAGCTGACCGAAATGAGCGTTTTGTCTTTTTTATGTATGTACATATTCCTTATGGAATTCGCATTATCATGATTTTCACATGATTTTCAGAGTTCAAAATGCTCGTTCATACGAAACATATTATAAAAATCTTAATTCTAGTTTTCTCAGTGTAGTGCTTTCGCCTTAAGTTCTAGACGTTTGGTGTCTTCAGTAAACTTTTTTTGCTTAAAAGGTTCCGTTAGGTCAAAATCAGAAAGTTAGTTTTTCAATATCAATCAGTTTAAAAAACGGCCAAAATAAGAAGCTTTTTAGGCTTTTTAAAAAAGTTCACTGAAAACACCAAACATCTAAAACTTAAAACAAAAGCACTAGGACTTTTGTCTTGCTAAATTCCCACCCCGAATCACTGTGCATTGACTACCAGCGATAACTTGTAAAGCACAATCCAATATGTAATGCTGCCAATTCGTGCTGCTATCGATAGCGATTGCCCTCTTGCTCTGCAATATTCATCAACAAGATTCAATTATCGAACATGCCGAGAAAATAATTGTTTATGACTCCCTTCCTTGTTTCCAGCTTTCTGCAGCGAATGACCGAGTACATGGAGTATGCCAAACTGCTGCGGATAGCATCGGAACAGTCGGATCCAATCGAACGACTGAAGTACGTGTCGGCTTTCGCCGTGTCTGCGCTGGCATCCAACTGGGAACGGCTCGGAAAACCATTCAATCCACTGCTGGGCGAAACGTATGAACTCACGCGGCCCGAGTTCCGAATCATCTGCGAACAGGTACGTTTAGGGACCATCATTTCGCACAAAGGTATTTTGATGTTCTCCTTTTCAGGTATCACACCATCCACCGATTTCGGCGTTCCATGCCGATTCAGAGGGTTTCTCCTTCCACGGGTCGATTCATCCGAAGCTAAAGTTCTGGGGCAAGAGTGTGGAAATTCAGCCGAAGGGAGTTGTGACCGTCGAGTTCCCGAAGCTGGGCGAAGCGTACTCGTGGAGCAATGTGAACTGCTGCGTGCACAATATCATCGTTGGGAAGCTATGGATTGAGCAGTACGGCGTGATGGAACTTATTAGCCACAAGAACGGCATGAAAGCGACACTCAACTTCAAGACGGCCGGCGTGGGCAATAAGGATTTGCACCGGGTCGAGGGTTACATATCGGATCGGAAGTAAGCAATGTTTTTTTTTTTTTTGGGTGAATAACCATGGGTCTCCATTGCAGCAAACGCAAGACACATTTCCTGTACGGTAAGTGGACGGAGTTTATCAAGTGTACCGATTACGCTTCGTACGAGGAGTACTGCAAGGAGAACAGTTACAAGTTCAAGCGAGGAGATGAACGAAGCAAGAGCCCCAATGAATCGCCGGGAACTACTCCACGGAAGGTGCTGTCCAAGCTGAACAGTCTCAAGATGAGTTCTTTCAAGAGCCTGTCGATGTCCGAGGTACTTTTTCTCTTGTACATCAAACAGATAAATTTCTAAAAAACTTACTTTCGCAGCCGGATGATCCACCGGAACCGGCCGAAGGGGACATTCCCAAGAGTGATTCGACCTACTCAATCGACATCCCGAACTCGGTTAGCCTGTGGGAGGCGGAAGCTCGACCGGGCAATACGGCAGAGTACTACCAGTTTACGAACTTTGCCATGTCGCTGAATCAGCTGGAGGATCACATGAAACAACCGCGAACCCTCTGTCCGACCGATTCCCGCCTGCGGCCCGACATTCGAAAGCTCGAACAGGGCGACATGGATGGGGCGGCGGCGGAGAAGACGCGACTGGAGGAGAAACAGCGCGAGAACAGGAAGAAGAGTAAAAAGGGAGACGATGGGGTGATTTTTCCAAGGTGAGTGCTGAGCTTGGTATTCGCTGAACAAATTCTTGAAATAGCGAATGATTCAAACACTTATCAATCACTCACATTCGATTCATTGCAGGTGGTTTAAGCACACGATCAACCCTCACACCAAGCAAGAAGACTGGATCTACCAGGGAGGCTATTGGGAGCGGGCGGACGATTCCCTGGAGTTGGACATTTTCTGAACGACGTAGACCGTCTAGCCGACAGAAAACGCGCAGCTATCTCCTATCATACAATTGCATTGCAGTTATCAAACTCACATAAAAGCATAGGTCCAAAGCGGACCGACCCAAGACAACCGTTACAACTTGTATATCTGTGCATATTTTAACCTCTTAGTGAAAGAGCTACTCACATTGAAAAGAAAACATTCCTTACACACTCATACAACATTACTATTGGAAAGGGGAAAAAAGCTTCTTATTTCTTTAAGGAGCTTTCAGATGTACGATTAGAAGTGCTTAATTCGTGATCAGCGGGATCGGGTATCAACAATAGAAAATTAGCAGCGAGTGAGTGCCAATGGGCTTGGAAAATGCAACATAGAGCGTCTATTTACTCCCACACACACACACACACAGAGAAAGTATCCGAGTTAGTAAACCAAATTTGAAACTCAATGTTTTAGAATGACCAAACTGAAAAAAAACAATAGTTCCAGTTTTTCTAAAAGAAAAAACTAGTTTGTTGATCGTTAATTTGCAAATACGAGAAAAAGAAAGTCAGATTTGAAAGTTATAGCAATAAATGTACTGTAGTCAGCATCAACACAATGATTTATTGGCGGTGAAGAAACGAAAAAGAGAGACAAACGAATTTGATTCATACAAGAGAAGTATCGAAAACATTCCAGCCAGCGAGGCAATAAATAAATAAATAAAAAAACAAAAAAAAAAAAACAAATGCTACCAAACCGAATTCGACAATATCATTTTCAAACTCGTTTAGGGAAACAGGAGAAAGCAAACGGTAGTATGTATTTTTGCAAAAGGTTAAATAAAACATAAAAGTTAGAAATCTATAAGTTAGCAGTTAGTAGCAGCGGGAGTTTTAAGCAGAATCTAAATGTCTTGACCGTTCGGTTGACCTGCGAGGTTATGTAGACATTGCTTGTTTGGATTTCGACTGTTTAGAAATTCAGAGAAATAAATAAGTCAGGTTGGGCGGGGAGAAGTACACCCACCAAATTGTGCAGTTTACACACTTTTACCATTGTTTAGCTTAAGGTTGTACTCTCTAAAAACTGATATTGTCTCATGCTTTGGGCCTCTAGGTCCAGAACCGAGGAAGTTTCATTGAGTTTAATTTGGTTAGACAAAGTATGTATTAGTGGATTGACGGTTTGATTTTTCACAACTTTTAATCTAAAACAACTTTCGGAGGGATTAGAAACAGGCCGAAAGGCAATATTGTTAGTGGCCGAATGGAGCAGTTCCACGCCAAATGACCAATCGGAAAAACTAGACCTTTTCCGATTTTCATGAAACTTCGCATAATTGTTTGTTATGGGCAATCGTTCACATGTTTGCTAAAAGCAGAGTTGCGACCTATCACAATCACGATCGCCAAACAGCTGATGGTAGTAACGCTTTGTACATTCCTATCAATATGCTCGTCGAAGCTCTCTCCATGACCATCCATCAAGTTGACGAAAGAAGTAAAAAGCAACTGGTGAATGTCGTCTTCTGTTGTGATCCGTCACCGATCTGGTTATTCCCGACAATCACGACACTCATCTGTGCTCGTTTTGAAGCAGTTGCTGCTTTACTTGCTTATTTGAGTGTGTTGGTGAGTGAACCCAACAGCTTCCGTTTCATGTTGCCTGCTTTGTTTGTAACTCACACAGTCGCGCCTGCCGAGACGAACTTGGAATGCGTGGGCATTGTTTTTATTTTCTTCTGTCGTTTCGCTTTTTCTCATGATCGTACTGCAGAAGTCTTCACTGTTCTCGTTGTGCTTTTCATCATCAGCAGCAGTGATGCAAAAGTTCATCAAAGTTCCCTATGACTCGCAAACTTTTCCCTTGGTGAACTTCGTGAAATATCGCAAACTTTTCCAACACTGATCAGCAGCGAGTGTAGCGTTTTGCTTGTGAGCAGCGACCATTACTGGCGATTATTGTTTGCCATGGCTCTAACTCTCACTGCGTGACAAAACGATCTGTCAGCGATAGTCGGTTGGTGCGAAGACGAGTGTCACGTGAGTGCCATGATATTTTGCATCACTGGCTAAAAGTATACAACAAAATGTTTCAAGTAATTGGAAGTAAAAATAAAACAAAATATGGAAATCCATGCTGGATTTTTTTTAAGTTCATGAAAAATGCAATTACACGCAAATATAAGCGGGCTTTCTAGGTAAACTCATTAATATACAAACAGCTAACTATCTACAACTTGATATTCAAGGGACCACCGATTGGTTTCTGGAAATCTGTTGACCTACGTAGTGGCTTTGAACATTGTAAAACCGGTAAATCATATTCAGTATAAAACCAAAATAATCAATGATATTTTTTGACGTAAGATTACGTCTTTCGGCAACATATTGGTTGTGTAATTTAAAAAAATAACCAAAATCGACCGCATAACGAAACATGGTCAGGTTTTGACCACTTATAACTCTGTCAATAGCGGATGGATTTTAATTCTAAACAAGCCAATCGATTGGACATTTTTCTACAAATCTGCTAAAATGAACATTTGAACATTGCTAAAATGGACATTTGTAAAATTTCCAATAGACACCAATATTGAAAATTACACAAATGTCCAACTGTTGCAATGGTGATCAAAATTATCACCGATTGCCTGCAAACAAAAGTGGTTTCCCTAACACAGTCGCCGAATATTGATACCAAGCACGTGATCCTACGACAAATCTACGGTCGCGTCTAGGATACAACCTCTTACTTTTTTAAACGTGGCCAAATTTAACGCTAATTTTCGAAATTATTTGTGTGAAAAAATATCTTCAATATCGAAACTACAGGAAACATTTTATAAAGCTTTACAGTTCCCCACAATTGTGGAAAATATCGATTTGCTGTTAATTGTAGGTGTTCCATAATTGTGGGGATACTGTAAACTATAATTCAACTAAATGGCTCGCTTGATAGGGGAAATGCCTCTAATGTTGGTCTATGGATCTAAGATTGGGCCCATCGCTAAAAATCTGCTATTTATCAATTTTATCTAGACGAACGCGTCATTGGGACGGAACTAATGGATATTTTTGGTCGCTATTGAAAATTTAGTCGATAGCCCTAAATTAGGGGCATTTAGGCCGACATTATATCCATTTCCTCATATTCGAAAATGAACCATTGATCTTTAGGATGGTTTGATCCATTTTGTACGTTTTACAGTCACCCCACAATTAAGGGTCAACTGTTAATAATATTAGGAATGACCAGTTAAAAAGATAAATTTGCATCACTTTTCTCAGCTCTTATTTTTGCAAAGCCCAAGATCTTACTTAGTAACTGAGTTATGGAATATTTGAATGGTTGAATGGGTCCCCGCATAAACGCGAACCATAAATTGACCTTACCTAAAATGGTTAAAAATTGTTTATAATCCCTGCTAAACTTTAACTGAAATGGTTATGGAACTTTACATGAACGTTTAATGATAAAGTTTCAACCTTATGTATTATGGTTTTTTGGAACTGGACCTTACAAATAATGGGTTGTTAAGAACCATTACCATTCCAAATACTTGTTTTCTCCATACATTTTCAGAAAGAGAACTATATAAGTACGTTTTTACTTATGATTTGAGAACATTAATGGTAATGGTTATGGTAGTCAGTAAGGTCCATTAATGGTTTTGTATTATCGCTCAACTTTACGTGGAATATATCGTGAATTGGCAATCAGTAAATTACAGGCAACCCTAATAAAAAATAACCATAAACGAACGATAACCCAAATCATTGAACTATTCCACAAATGGTTTGGGTGATACTCAGAACACGTCGTTAAGCAAATTAACCATACAATTTTTATTAGGGAACCAATTCGCGATATATTCCACATAAAGTTGATCGATGTTACAAAACCATTCGTGGACCTTACTGACTACCATAACCATTACCATTAAAGTTCTCAAACCATAAGTTAAAAGGTTCTAATATAGTTCTCTTTCCACTTCTTTAACACTTTTAGCGAATTCGTTTATTATTCAGTTCCATTCTGGATCGGGTATGAAGATATTCAGTTTGCTCGTTTGTTTTTAAAACCTAGCTCAGGTTGGGGTTCCTCTGACAAAAAAGTTCGGTTTCGCGCTGGGTTTGAACTGGTGTAAACCCCGATAATAAACGAATTCGCTATTTGACTTGTGAAATTGCGGAGTGTAATTAAGCTCTATTGTTTAGTCAACCAAATACTATTCCGTTTTGACGTTTTTCGTCACGTCACTACAACGTCGACGAAACACCTATCATAAACTTTCACACTTAGAATTTTTGCCGAGATGAGCACCACCGAGCATCTCAGTGAAAAACATAGCGAGAATCAGCTAACAAACGGAAATTTCGCCAAGCTTTCATCTAACAAACAAAAATTTTGCTAAATCTCGGCAAGTTTTTCACTGAGATCCAGCAAAATAAAATGCCGAGCTGCTCGGGGGTGCCCATCTCGGCAAAAATATCTATGTGAGTTCACCTACCTGATTGTTATTCCAACTTGTCCAGATCTATCTTCAGGGAAGCTTCCTCGGTAGCTTGATTAAGCCTCCAACCAACCATTACCGCATTTCATGTCATCCGGGTTGGAAAACACTGCAACAAATCGGAAGCTACTAATCGTTATGATTTCCCGTCAATTACACCACTGCTGTCGAGAGTTTTGAAGGAAATGGTTCAAAATGATCTACTTGAAGAATACAAACAATAGAGAACATAAAATGCTCAACATAGAAAGGTCACTGTTTTCGCATAAAAAAAAAATAATACACACATTAGGTCAAATAAGAAGAGAAAACAAGTTGCTACCATGTAAGAAGAATAAGAAAACAATAAATGAAAAATAAATGTGCTTGTTTAGAAACCTTCCACGCGCGCGCAGAAATCGAGCATTGACAGAAATTGAATACCATATTCCTTCAACATTTTCCTTTTGAGTTAGGTCATTATTCCAACAAGACAGAAGAGAAGAAAAAAATACAAACGAACCTAACTGGACAAATCAGTAGCGCATATTGTTCGAAATATATTGTTGATTGAACCTAGAGAAACAAATATACAAATTAAAGGAACTCAAGATTAGAAGACATTATATAAATGTGTGAATTGTATAAAAAAAAGCAACCATGTATGCAATAGATGTGAAATAAACAAAAGAATATTGAGACAAAAAAAATGTTCAATCAGGGTGGTTCTTTCCTTATAGAAAAAAAGAAATCGATCCTTACCGAAGTTAAATTTTAATCGAGCTGAAATTTGATTTCCAAATGACTGCTTTCTTTCAGTACGAAACGTTCCGAGTATTTTTTGTTGCTTTATATTTTAAAATCAATAATCTGTTCAACAATGATATAATCAATCTGATAGATGCTAAATTTGTTCGTGTGTGCTTCTTTCTTTTTGTTAATTCTGCTTGTTTTCTCCTACTAATTAATACTACTAAGTTGTGTACGACTCTGTTGACTCCGTTCTTCTCCCTAGAGATTTAACTATATAGAGTCTGCTTTGGACTATCCTATCAGTGATTCTAAACTATTAATAGCTCCATCTGTCTACGGCTAAAAAAAAACTAATCATTATCTTTTGTCATAATTTCTCGGTATTCTTTTCTTTTGATGAGAGTATCGAACTAAATGAGTATCATATTGTTTTGTGTGTTTTGCTTTACAAACCCCCCCGCCGCACAAGAGTCGCAACAGTTTGAAAAGGAATGGAAAAGAAGTCAACTCATCCGGGATTCGTCTCATTCCCACGTCTTCACTCGCCATTGTCATCGTCTTCCTCGAAGCTATCATTGGTATAGTCACATTCACTAGCCTCCAACTCACCCTTACTGCCAGGGTCCGCAATCGGAGCAACGGAAGATGCCGACATCACGACGACGACCGGGTGGTTCGTTTCCCAAGCACGCTTTCGTCGCTGTTGTTGCTGCTGCCGCTTCTGACGGTTACTTTTGCTCGGCGAATTGTATGGACTGGCGGCGCCACCAACGCAACTGCTGCTACTGGACGGATCGTGCTGAAGTGTCCCTTCCGATCGTTCCATCCCCCGGTCGTCAGCAGCAGCAGCACCACCACCGTCATCCTCTTCCTTATCGTCAGCATCACCATCCAACACCACCAGCAGTATCTCACTATCTTCTGTATCACCATTTTCTTCTAGTAGAAATAAAGCTCCTGCAATGAGGCGCCAAAAGAAACCGGAAGTCACCACGGGAAGCACGAAGCAAATTTCGCACGACACACGGATTATGGAAGAGAGAAAAGAAAAACAGTAAACAAAGAGGATGAAAGCGATCAGTGTGAAGATTTTTTTTTTAAAGATAAGAAGCAGGTCATTCAAATTCTCTTAGCTAATTAAATACAGTGACGCACTGGGGGGGCGGGGCTTAGGATTATATACAAAGCAAAAAGAGGCGTAACCTAATGGACAGCATTAGCGCAAAGAAGAGGGAATAGATCGGAATTGTTCGAGCAACTAAACACTTAACGAGTCAATTGGTGGCCGGGGGGAGGGGGACTTGAGTAATATTGTACAAGATATCCTTTCTTAGTGCTTACCACACACACACATACACACTCGTTTGGACAAAATATTGATACGACTGTTTAATTTGATAAGTTGCTAGATTGCTTGGCTTTTCTCTAATATCACTATATAGTTCATTAGTTACTCGCTATGATCTCTTTTTCTGTTGATCTCCGACCACGACACTGATTGCATCTTTTGGCTTCACTAAATTGCAGCGTTTAAGGCGCTCTTTAACAATACTGATTTTTTTTTTACTTGCCTCTAGAAAAGTATATTTCATACGGTAATGAATAATGGTTTGATCTATTCTATTGTTATTGTAGTGCCTAGTGTCCACTAATTTTGCGTATTTTGCTAAAGCCTATTGGGGTGCACAGCTGTGTATGTTGTAAGTTTGGCTTTTTTTTAAACATGTGCTGATGCGTTGTTTTGCTTCTCTTTGCATTTAACAATATTCGATGCAACATATAGAAAGGCTAGGATCTACTTGCTTTGGTTCAGTATCACGTGCGTTGTTTGCATTAATGGGGTTTAGTAATAATAGGTCTATGTGTTTTAGGATTTCTTTTTTCGGTAGTGTTCGGATAATGGAAACGGGTTTATCATATTTTAACAATAGAAGGTTAGTTTTCCAACGATCTAACAAAGAAAACCAATCTTTATCTGAATAGATAAGAGGAAATTAATTTAAAAACAAGTCACCTGGATGCTCACAAACGTTTCACACAAGACATGGATCAAAATAGACTCAATTGATTCTAAATCAGACCATTCCCCCAAAAATTTAGCAGACTTGGATGCGAATGCGAACTAATTATCCTTACGTTCAAACAAAAATGAGTTTTCAGCAAAATTGTAGCTGGGAAAATTTCACATCAATGCAGACACTTTTACGTATATCATTATGGCGAAGGGCTTGGACGGTGAGTTAACTTTTCCCATAGTTATTCCTCCATATAAACTTTGTTATTTAAAGACCAGTGCGGTACGAGTTCGCAACCAAATGATATCAAATTTTGGGAGAATGATCCGGACCTGATTTGGAATCGATTGAGTGGGGTGGAGTAACCTAATGATTACGCGTTGTACACTGGGTCGTATGAATAAAAAGACGCATGTTCAAGTTAACAGCAAATTTCGTATGACTACTGCACTGACGTTTTCAGCATAGCTGTCCCATACGTTTAAACAGCAAGCTGAGAAAAACGGCTGTTGAAGATTTTTTTTCTCTATGGGCTCTTATGGATGGGACATCATAGTTTTGGTATTTTTTGCGACAAGGTGAATAAGGTGAAGATACTTGACAATCGATTCCAATACATTACTCGTTTTCGCCAAAAATGCTACAGAGGCTGTTATGCCGCACACGACAGTGCACTGCCTAGAATCACACATATCAGTCCCATATGGAAAAAGTAGGCATTGAGAAAATGACAGTCGAAGTTACGAAGTGTAATTCCCATCTCAATATTTGAGAAATCATAGCAAATATATTGATAATTTCTCGTTGCAATGAGGTTTACATGTTTTGTTACATCAGCGAAAAATATGGTAATTCAAAAAGAAAAACTTGAGGATGGACGATGGAATTTCAGAATGGATCTGATATGCGATTACTTTGCTTGATGGGACAAACTGGCTTGATGTTGTTTTTACATTTTTCACGATCAAAGTCTTTAGTTTTATCACATAATATGAAAGTAGATGCCAATTGGTAGTGCATAGCGTTGGTATTTCAAAATTGATAAAAATCCCTATGGGACTGATATGTGATTCTAGAAGATTGAAATTCTGACGACTACGCGAAAATCTGCCGGTGGGTGCCCGAACAGAGAATGAAAACCAAATTTGATGTTTTGATTTAAACGATCATAATAACATATTTTGCCAACCGTGTGGTCGAGATAACAGTAATCATAACAAAAATGAGATCCAAATGATTTGTGGCATCGCCCGGCAACACTGGTCAGCCTGGCTTCCATCGGGTCATCGTCGAAGAAAAAGAACTCAAGCTGTCAATCTTTGCTACGCAGCTATCAACGCGCGAACGTGGTTGTTTTTCTATTGAAAGTAAAAATAAAGATTTTAAGTATTTCGTAACTAATCGTTCTTTATTCCGTGTCCGATCACTACATTGGTGACCCGCGACGTCGCGAATCTAAAAGTTTCGGTCCGATTTCACGGTTATTCGCCGATATTCGATCTCAAAGCCGAAACTAACCTCAAAATGCCGGACGATAACAGGAGCAACGCAGCAGCATCTGTCGCGGTAAAACTACCGGATTTTTGGAAAACTGATCCGGCTATGTGGTTTGCGCAATCGGAAGCGCAATTCCACCTTGCGAAAATCGTCAATGATGAAACCAAGTTTTACCACATCGTGGCCAAAGTGGATCAATCGGTTATATGTCACATAGCCGATTTGGTAGCTGCTCCTCCAGCGGAAAATAAATACAAAACAGTGAAAGATCGCCTAATTGCTCGCTTCGCCCTGTCTGCTGAAAGCCGCTTCGAACAGCTGCTGGGGGCCCACGATCTTGGCGATATGCGCCCAACGCATCTGTTAGCAAAGATGAGAGAGTTGTCGACGGGTTTGGGCGTGGATAACAATCTGCTCAAAATGATTTTCATTCAACGCCTCCCGGAAAACATTCGACCAATTCTCACATGCCACGATGGTACCATCGAGAAGTTGGCTGAAATGGCAGACAAGATCACCGACGCCTCCAACGGTCAGTCCTCCGCAGTTGCCATGGTGCACAACGAACCAACGTACAGCAACAGTGGTGAAAGGAAGCTAGCAGAGCAGATCGAACTTCTCACAGCGGAAATCCGACGCCTGAAGGCTCCCAACCCTGAGCGAGGCCGTTCGTTTTCGCGAAACCGAAGTGGTTCTCGTTCGTCATCACGATCCGGACTGTGCTGGTACCATAGGAAATATGGAAACGATGCTCAGCGGTGCCGAGAACCGTGTTCATGGAGCTCAAAAAACTAGCATCCTCCCCACCATCATCGGCGGTGGTGGCCGGAGTGTCGGAAAGTCGCCGAATGGTAATTTTTGACAGGACGAACAAAACACGCTTTCTAATCGACACTGGATCGGACGTCACAATATTGCCTGCCTCCAGGAGAGATCGATTGAACGGTACCGTTATACAACAACTCCACGCAGCCAACGGAAGTAGAATTCGGACATTTGGAACGAAATTTATTCCTGTTGACCTAGGATTGAGACGAAGATTCACCTGGAATTTCCTCGTTGCTGAAGTGACGATGCCAATAATCGGTGCTGATTTTTTGGCGCACTTCGGCATACTCGTCGATTTGAAAAACCAAAAACTTATAGATTGGCCAGACAGGATTGAAGTCTTCTGGAGGTATGATGACTGCTGCTCTGCACAGTGTAACACTTGTTGGTGCCGATCATCCGTTCCACGATTTGTTAATGGAGTACCGGGAAATAACTCTGCCATCGACGCTTCGTTCTGTCACGCAGTGTGACGTAACCCATCACATAGTTACTCGTGGACCACCCGTGGCGTCTAAAGTTCGACGAATGCAACCTAGGAATATGCAGACCATCGAGTAGCAGTTGGGCAAGTCCTTTGCATTGTGTGCTGAAAAAGAACGGGAAATGGCGTTTCGTTGGTGACTACCGTCGCTTAAATCATATCACTACACCTGACCGTTATCCGGTACCGCACATCCACGATTTGCTGCATTCGCTTCATGGTAAGTCCGTTTTCACAACTCTTGATCTGGAGCGAGCGTATCATCAGGTTGCGGTGGAGGAAGCAGACATTCCCAAAACAACGGTCATAACATCGTATGACTTGTTTGAGTTCACCCGCATGCAATTTGGGTTATGTAACGCAAGTCAGACGTTCCAGCGCTACATGAACCGAATCTTTGGTGATCTTGATTTCGTTGTTGTCTTTATAGATGACATATGCATCGCTTCTGAATCCCTTGCTCAACACCAGGAGCATCTACGCATAGTGTTTGACCGCCTATGCCAGCACGGACTCGTTCTAAATTTGGGTAAGAGCGTGTTTGCCCAAAAGGAAGTGGAATTTTTAGGATACCTGATCAGCAGTGATGGAGTGCGGCCGCTCCCGTCACGCGTCCAAGCCATTATGGACTACGAGAAACCGACAACAGTCAAGGAACTCCGTCGCTTTCTGGCACTCGCCAACGGCTACAAACGCTTCGTTCGTCATGCATCCGACATCCAAGCTGAGTTGCAGAAGCTTATTCCCGGGAACAGGAAAAACGACATACGTAAACTACAGTGGACAGATGCAGCTTCATCAAGCTTCGAGCGTTGTAAAAAATCATTAGCGGAGACAGCACTGCTTCACTATCCTGACTCGTCGAAACCATTAGCTCTGATGATCGATGCCTCAAATATTGCTTCCTTGAAGGACGCAACTTCACGATCTTCACTGACCATCGCCCACTAACATACGCGCTAACAACCGATTCCAGCTCTCGGCTACCGCATGAAGAACGATACCTACGTTTCATCTCGGAATTTACTACGGATATACAACATGTCAGTGGAAGTGAAAATTACGTCGCCGATGCATTGTCTCGTGTGGAGAGTATACTAGCGCCTACTTCGGTGGACTATGAAGAAATCGGACGAAAGCAGAAAAACGACGCGGAGCTTCAGCAGTTGATGCAATCCAAATCTACTTCGCTGAAATTTGAAGCAAAACGGATGAGTGGTTGTTCTCAACCGATCTACTGTGACGTCTCGACCGGAAAACCACGACCTTTCGTTCCAAGTACTCAACGGAGAACCATCATGGAATGCCTACACGGAATTTCTCACCCAGGAGCACGAGGCAGCAGGAAGTTAATCTCCGAGCGATTCGTTTGGCCAGCTATGAACCGTGAAATAAATGAGTTTGTCAAACACTGCGTCGACTGCCAACGGTCGAAGGTGCATCGACATACCGTCTCTCCGTTGGGAAAATTTGACCTACCGAAGGCTCGTTTCCAACACCTTCATATTGATCTGGTTGGTCCTTTGCCGCCGTCACAAGGATACCGCTACCTACTGACCATGATTGACCGTTTTACCAGATGGCCCGAAGCGGTTCCACTTGTCGATATGACTGCAGCATCTGTGGCTCAAGCACTGTACTCAACATGGATAGCAAGATTTGGAGTCCCAGAAAACCTGACAACCGACCAGGGACGGCAATTTGAGTCCGATCTCTTTCGGGAGTTAACGCGAATGTTAGGTGTTTCCATATTCGTACGAATGCCTATCACCCACAAGCGAACGGCATCGTAGAACGTTTTCACCGAACATTGAAAGCATCGATAATGTGTGTAAACTCTAAGAATTGGTACGACGAACTTCCAATGATTCTTCTGGGACTAAGGGTGGCATTTAGGGACGACCTGCAGTGCTCGGTTGCGGATATGGTTTACGGTCAGGCTTTACGGATTCCTGGTGAATTCTTTCAGTCTGCACCTGGAGATATCGACCGATCGGAGTTTGCCCAAATGCTTCACCGTACGTTCGACAATATAAAACCGCACGATACTAAACGTCATGGAGAACGACAAGTTTTTGTCAACGAAAATTTCAAAACATGTACACATGTATTTGTACGAGTGGATTCTGTGAAGCGACCGTTGCAGCATCCTTATGAAGGTCCATTCAAGGTAATAAGACGAGATGATAAGTTCTTCGACGTACTTATTTCTGGAAAACAGCAGCGCATTTCAGTCGACCGAATAAAAGCGGCTTTCACTTGTAATCCGGATTTGCAGAAATATCCTCAAGATGATCATCGTACGAAAGTTACACAATCTGGACATCGCGTAAGATTTTTGGTGTAACTGGAGGGGCCCTGTGGCATCGCCCGGCAACACTGGTCAGCCTGGCTTCCATCGGGTCGTCGTCGAAGAAAAAGAACTCAAGCTGTCAATCTTTGCTACGCAGCTATCAACGCGCGAACGTGGTTGTTTTTCTATTGAAAGTAAAAATAAAGATTTTAAGTATTTCGTAACTAATCGTTCTTTATTCCGTGTCCGATCACTACAGATTTTTCATCTTTCATGTAATTGGAGACATTTCATTCGCAAGCAGTTTAATATTAACCCCTATTGCTATAACCACTTCCGTTTTCCATGCTCTTCGTAAGAAATTTTTGAACTTCGTTCAATTTAAGTTTTCAATTCGAATTGGCCGTCGGGATGAACGCCGTGTATTGGCTGAAACCTTGGACTGATTCAAACGTCTTCTCCAATATCTTACTGAGAAGCAGCACAAATTTTTCATTCATGACACCAAAATTGAACGTCTGTTCAAAGTTGCCTTGAAGGTCTGCCCAGTGGTGAATCCCTGGATCAGATCAAAAATGAATTGACTAAATTATTTGAAGTTGATGGGGTGATCGTTCTGGTGATAGCTTGAAATCTAATGATCTAAAAAAAATCTAATGATTTTAATTTATTTCACTTCAACACCCTTAAAGCCTTAGAAAAAGCTAGCCTTAAGATCCATGTCCATGTTTTTTTAAGTTCCCTAACGTTTCCCTGAAGTTTCCTGCTTGCTGAATGTCTCTGAAGTTCCCTGAACTTTTATTAATAGCACCATTCACTGCCCTGTGCGGCATAACAGTCCCATTAGCATTTTTGGCGATTATGAGTTATACATTGGAATCGATTGTCAAGTACCATCACTTTACAATGTACACGATAAAAATCCTACTTTGTTCAGAAAATGTCGCGAAAAATAACAGAACTATTTTGTCCCATCCATAAGAGCCCATGAAGAAAAAAAATCTTCAACAGCGTTTTTCTCAGCTTGCTGTTTTAACGAATGGGACAACTATGCTGAAAAGGGCAGTAATCACTTCTCCGACGGTTCACTGAAGTTTCCTGTAGTTCGCTAAGCTTATCTGAAGTTGCTTAAACTTCTAAGTGAACTTCTGAGAAATGCAGGGAGTGGGAGCAGGGAGATTAGTGGAACTGAGATTCCCTGAAGTTCTTTGGACAGCCTGAATTTGTCTAAGATTGGCTAAAACTCATCTAACTTTCTGCTGGACTTCTCTAAGGTTCTCCTAAACTGTGTTGACTTTCCCTAAGTTATGTTTAGGTTCCCTGGACTATTTTTAAGATCCCTGAGATTCTTTTAAATTCGATGAGTTTTTGTTTAAGTACACTGAACATTTACTAAGCTTGCCCTGAGCTTTCCTGCCAGTTTCCTGAAGTTCCCCTCAGTGCTTGGAGCTCTTAGAGAACTTCTGAGTAATTCAAAGAGCAACTGAGAGATTAGGAGAACTGATTAATTTTTTTTCAGAAATTCTCTAAAAGTCTCCGAACACTCGCGCAACACGAGAAAAGGGCCTATCATTGTTGATCGATTCTCAAATGAATTTTCCATTCAGTGTGTTGTTTCAGGCGCAAGCTAACATTATCTTCTGTCGAACTGTGCTGCGAGCTTAGCGAGAAATTCGTTTATGTATCCGTGGTAAACCAAAGAGAAAGTCGATGAAGAGAATCGATCAACGAGGATAGGCCCTTTTCAAATGTTACTCGAGAAGCTTGAACTTGTCTAAGATTCCGCTGAACTTCTCTAACATCCTTCTGGACTTCCCTGGGATTCTCTTAAACTTCATTGATTTCCATATGTATTTTGAGGTTTCCAAGGCTCTTGGAGCTCTGGGCTTCTCTTAAGTTCATTGATCTTTTTCTAAGGTTGCCCTGAGGTATCCTGCCATTTTACTGAAGTTTTCAGTAGATAGTACATTCAACTTTTCAAGCTGATAGAACCTCCCAGCTAACTTCTGAGTAATTCAGGGGGCAACGGAGAGATTAGGAGAACTGAGGTTTCCTGATGTTTTCTAATTATATTTGAAAACCTTGAACAAACCTAAGATTTCCCTGAACTTCTTTGACGGTCTTTTAAACTTCTTTGATTTTCCCTAAGCCTTTCTGAAGTTCTATGAGCTTCTCTGAAGTTTGGTAAACTTCTACTAAGGTTTTCCTAAAGTTCCACGCTAGAAGATCTAAGAGAACTACTGATAAATTTAGGGAGCTGCTGAGATATTAGGAGAACTGAGCTTTTATAAGTTCTCTGAGCACCCTGAATTTGTCTAAGATTCAGCTGAACTTCTCCATTTGACTTTCCCTAAGTCTTTTTGAGGCTTCTCTGAACCTGGTTGAACTTCTAAGACAACTTCTGAGAAATTCAGGAAGCAGCTGACAGATTAGGAGAACTTCTGAGAGATTGGGTAAACTCCTTTTATGTTCCTTCAGACAGGTTCTGCGAACTTCAGAACTGTTCAGTAGATTATAGAAAGACTTAACCATTTGCTTCCCAGAAGGTTTTTGGTGTTGTGAAATGTAAAAATCCGTTTTTGAGAACAAAGTACTGTGTGATATTTTCTTTTTCTTTCGGGAGAATCCTTTCGTCGTTTCGTTTCGGAAGCGAAATTTCTGGCCAGTAAGAACTGAGCCATTCCCACATTGATTTTGCCAAAATGAAACAAATGCAAGAGATTACTACTTTCTATTCATACGACCCACCGGTTGTCTCAGCTTTTTGCGAGCCTTTCAAAGGATAAATCTTTAAGCAATTTAGAACTAAGTAAATATTTCACACTTGCAGCCTTTGTGGCAAAGGATTTTGAGCTAACTATGGATTGCCGCTTGCCACGCTGACTACAAACTCACAAATCAAAGTCTTTTTGTTGTAATCGTACATTCCAATCAACTAAATCCCACCAATTCCAAGCGCAATTTGCAAAGCAAATAACTCAAGAGTCCAGCTCTTGGCGCTGAAATGCCACCTCCCCACACCGTTCAACGTTGGTGGAATTTAGATCAATTATTCGCACTATTTCTTCTCCAACCGAAGGTCCAGTTCGGTGCTGGAGAGGGTGTTCAAAATTTGCGCCCTGGAAAGATCGGTCATGCCGTAGCTCGGGAAAGACATCCCGGATGTGCTGGCTTCGTTGACATCATTCAAACTGACTACGTCATAGATGGAGTTGAACGTGGCAAACGTTCCGTCGAAGATGTTGTTCTCCGATTTGGATGATGTGAGGGAACTGCAAGGGCTGGTCGAGGAAGAGGATGCCGCGTACGGGAAGGTGTCCAGGAGGAGCAGATGGGGAGATTCGTCGTGGAAGATGAGCCGTTGCTGCTGCAGAGGGGATGGGGTTTTGGACAGAAGCGGTCCATCACTGAGGGTGGTCATTGCTGTTGGGAGAGAACCTATGCGTCCGGTGGCCGCCGAGTGCGAAGAGTTGGTTGGGGTGTTTAGGGTGCTACTGCTACTGTCGTACGGATAGTCTTCTTCTATGTTCAAACTACTGATTGTGTTAGCGCTGCTGCTACTGTTCAGCACCGAGTAGGTACACTTAACCGGTGGTGGTGCCACTAGTAGGCAGTCTACGTCGCAGAACGAGTGCCGCGTCATTGTCGTGGTGGAGAGATGATGCTGATAGGCCGCCCGAATGGGCAGTGAGTGTGCTGCCGAAGATGCTGCCGTCTGTGTACTACAACAACTGCTACTGTCACATTCAATGAGCTTCGATCTACTATGGCTAGTACTAACTGAGTTACTGGTATTACTATTGACGCTAGTGTTGCTGCTATAATTGGCTCCGGCGAGCTTCGCCGAACTACTGGCGGAAATGGGTACTGGGGCGGAGATGATGTTACGGGAAGTAGTGGTAGTAGTAGAAGTAGTAGTAGTAGTAATATTGGTAGTAGAAGTAGTAGCAGATGCTTTCGCTGTTAGTATGGAGGGACCACAAGGCTCGGATCTACTGTTAGTACTGTTGGACAGAAGATGGACACCAACACCGCTAACGCCAACGACGGGAGACGACGATGACGACACAAACACTGAACCACTGCCACCGGTGTTGCTCGAGTAGAATAACGAGCCGGTGGTCATTTTATTACCTGTTGTTGATTGTTGGCCAATCCGGTCGCCATCGACCAGACTGATGCACGTTCCGTCAGGTTCCCTCAGAGACAGACTGGTGAGACCGGTGGAAAGAATATTCATCTCTCTGCCGGAGATATCGTCTGAAAACGGAGAAAAGGCTGAAAAATTGGTACGCTCCCAGCAGTTTGAAATTGCTTACCATCGAGACCAATCTCATCATCGTGCGACAGGGGACAAATATCATCGTCCAGCATCTCGTCGGGATCCATGAACGAATCATCCATGTGGGCATGCTCATCATCATCTTCACCATCGACATCATCCACCATCGAAAGGCTGTGCGGCGACGTGGACAGTCCCGTCTGACTGGAACAGATGTTCGCATCTACGTAGTACTTCTCCGGGTTGGTTTCGTACGGTTCGCAGGGGACGATTTTGGCAAAATTGAACTGCGACGAATTAATCTCCTGTGTCATCCATTCCGTATCCAGTAACTCCTGGATGGTGACCCGAGTTTTGGGATTCTTGTCCAACAGCGAAAGCAACACGTACTCCAATTCTTCGCTGATTTCGTGCGGAATGATCAGTTCGGATTGCAGGATTTCCTCAACGTCCACGAATGGGTTCTCGAAGAACATCAACACGTACAGCGTCACACCGAGAGCCCACATTTCCAGTTCCGGACCGGAGTAGCGGTTGCCTGCCAACACTTCCGGACTGCAGTACTCGGTCGTGCCGTAGAAGGTAGAAAAAAGTTGCCCTTCCTGCACGAATGTCGCCGATCCGAAGTCAATCAGCTTGATATGGAAATTGTGATCGATGATAACGTTCTCGTCTTTGATGTCCCGGTGCAGAATGTTCAACGAGTGTAGGAAAGCAACCGCATTAGCAATCTGTCGAAAGATCCAACAACCCAGCTTCTCCGTCATGACGGGTCTTCGATCGATAAACTCGAACAGATCCATCCCGGAGCCGTGTATTTCCATCACAACCTGGAAGAACTTGTCGTTCTCGAACCAATCGAACATGTTGACAATGTTCGGATGCTTCACGTGCGTCAACAGGTACACTTCCATCGGAATTTCCCGCTTCTCCTCGGTCGTTATCATGAACTGCGGCACGAGCTTCTCCTTCAGTATGAACTTCGATATCACCAGCAACCTGTTGGTTAAGCGTTGAATTTATCAAAAACCAAAAACCTAAAACACAATTCCATTCCCAAGAACAACACTTACCTATCCGAGTTTCGGTAGCTCAGCTTCACATACCCGTACGCGCCCTTCCCGATGTGCCTCACCAGCGTGTAATATTTGCTGTACTCTCCGTGGATCAAATCTTCATCGCACTGCGACATACGGGAGACGGAACTGGGCCGATCCGAGTGCTGCGCAGCAGCAGTATTCTTGATGGCCTGCCCAAGCGAATTGTCCACCGTACTGGTCACACTGTTGAACGTCAACGTCAGATTCTGATGCTTATCCTCATCCTCCAGGTTGTTGTACGACGAATCCGGATCCCGGCTTACCCAGATGCAGTAGACCTTCCTCCCGCAAGGAAGCGTCTGGTTCGAAATGGTGTACAGTATGTCGATCACGTTGCCATCATAGTGAATCGCTTCCCCGCGGTACTTCCCATCCGAATAGATCGACCTGCGTGGTCCACACGGAATCGGAAGCGTTCCAACGGCCGAATGTCGTTTCTGTTGATCTGGCGTTGACGTGACCATTGTCTTCGACAGCTCGTACGGTTTGACATACCGAGGAGTCGTGACCGTCGGAGGAGCACTCAGCGGAGCCGAATAGTCCTCACTGGAAGAGTTCTTCATCAAGGCTGAATGGATGTCCTCCGATGAGTAGCGTTTTTCCTTCGCAGGACTTTCAGCTGTACTGTTTTTGCCACTGAGCAGATTCAAGCATTCGTTAACGGGCGTTAGAAGGTCACAATCGACAATGTTTAGGCAATCTTCCAATGCGGGAGCTTTGGTAAGAGTTTCCTTTACCGGACACGCGGCACCTGCCGAGGCAACCGATTTCAATGCATTGCAACTGGCCGAATTGGAAAGGTTGGCGTAATTTCGGTTGTTCTCACTATTACTTTCCAGGTAGAGCAGATTTTCCGGCACGGAACTAACGATGATCGAACTGAATAGGCCACTGGATTCGTTCGGTTCAGAGACCAGGTTGAGCGATATGTCAGCGACGACGGCATCCACCTGCTCAACTACTTCATTGCCCTCGGCTGGTTGGTTCCCACTACTGCGATTGCTACTGGTGGAAGTCGATGTAAAGTCCAAGCATATCTGAAATCAATCGAAAATGTTATACCACGCTCACCCCCACCCTAGGTATAGAATCTCCTTACCTTCCTCGTTTCCTTTACCGGACTGCAAATCACATCCGTACTGCTCTTCATGCTATTGATCGCGTTATGGATAAACTCTTCTTTGTTTTCGAAATCCACATGATCCGTCTCCGTTTCCGACTCGTCATTGTCCAGGGACGAAAGCGTGGCATTCCGACTGCGATTCATGAAGCCCAAATAGTCGCATTCCTGACCAAAGTTGGGCAAAATTTTCGTAATATGCTCTCCGATGATCTTGTGCTGCGGGTAGCCAAACATCAGCATCGAAAAGTGGTGATTGCACGATTCGATCACGGAATTTTCATCCACCACAATCAACCCGGAGATGTTGGTGAACACCCAAATGGTGATCACGTACAGATGGTTCGGATTCGATAAACCACTATCGTTGGTGTCCGTTCCCGAGTCGTGATGGGAGATCATCAGACAAAGCGGAAAGGCCATCCCTTCTGCCGTTTTGCCCGTCGCTTTTTGCTTACGAATGTGCTTCGCAATCATACTATTATCGGCATCCGGAAGCAGAATCGCCGGAATCAACAGCGTAACATCCATACCACTGAATTTCTCAATTGAATCCAGCTGAAACAGCAGCAACGCCTCGTAATCCCCGGAAATTATGTATCCGGTCTTGTCCACCAACAGCTGAGCCACTCTTCGCTCAACCGGCTCGGCAACAGCCAAACATCTCGATTCGCTATCAATCTGCCTAACCCACAGGGAAACGGCTACATTCTCGCCAGATTTCGTACATAACTCAACAACCTTTCCACTCAGTATGATCACAGTTCCATCTTCGCTATTGAGCTGTCCCTCCGCCAGCGCAGAAACATGCATCTTATTCTTGTTGGGCAGCAAACTGGCAAACTGCATCTCGCACAGCTGCTTGGAGCTGTAACCCAGCAGATCACACGCATTCCGGTTTACGATCAAAATCTGCGACGTCTTGGAATCGATCGTAAAGACGGCCTTGTTCGGATTGATTCCACTCTTCGGTAGGCGCCCAATCGACTCCGAAGTCGAAGCCACATAGGAATTGTTATACGGCGAATTGACGCCATGCGAGAGGCATCCTTTCGGCCGGAATGCCGTAAACCGTAGCCCGTTGGCTCCATCTACCCGAACGCGATCCATGAAGCCGGACCGTTGATGCTTTCCTCTTCCGGTGGTGGTGGCAGCTGATGGAACAACTCGGTAGACACGTAGCGGTGTGTTCAGCAGATAGCGCCGGTCGTCATCCCGACAGTGACGACGACGGCGACGCTCCTGACGTCTGGTTGTAGCGCAAGGAAAGCTCTGGTTGACCTCGAACGAATTGCTGAAGAAACTACGCCAGTCCGAGTCGGTCCCGGAACCGATGAGTTGGGTCGGTCTATAATAATAGAAAAGATCAAGGTTTGAGAAAAAAAAGAGCAACCCAAAAATCAAAATTTGCTAAACAGTAGCATCGGGTATTGGTAATTTAGAAACAAAACACAAATATTCAAAACTTCAACGATCGTCCAAATTTGTTAGGGCAATGAACGGCTCGTGCCGTGCTCTATGTGAGCATTTTTCTCTCTTCCCTTTGCTGGGTGCATGCTGGACAAAAGGCGCTTGTTTAATGTTTTCGTCGCTTCGTGTTTGTGCGTTGAGGATGTGTTTCAGAAATGTAATCGAAGTGTGCCTTGGCCGCTATTAGATGCGTTTTATTTGACCGGTGAGGAGCTGGTGCTCGTTTTCTAGACTTTGTACTGGTGAACTGAAGTCGTTGTGTCGCGTTTGATTGGTGACGGAAAGTGGACGCAGTTCTCTGCTGAGATCCCTGTAGTTGGAGCAGCTAGAGTGTGTTTTGAGGTTTATGTGTGAGGAAGGAAGAAGCCTCCCTTAGCTCAGTTGGTACAGGCGTAGCTACAAAGCAAGACCATGCTGGAGGTGGCTGGGTTCAATTCCCGGTCCGGTCTAGGAATTTTTCGGGTTGGAAAATTTTTCAACTTCCCTGGGCATAGAAAGATGATTGGACTTGCCTTGCCACACAATTATACCAATGCAAAAATGGTACAAGCATCGAAAGCTCTCAATTAATAACTGTGGAAGTGCACTAAGCTTGAGAGCACACAAATAAGCTAATATGCTATATGCAATAAGCTTGAAATGCGAAGAAGAAGAAATATGCACGTGTGGTCTAAAAAACGGCATTTTCATTACTACGGGAACCATCATTCAAGAGATCTACGTCCAGGAAAAGTGGCTGCTACCATTCCTAAAGCAACATAATCAGGCCTGGTAGCGATCATTGCTGTCAGAAATAGTGATTTTAGTGACCATGTTGAAAGAATAAGTGACCAAATAGTTACTTATAGTTGTAAAAATAGTAACTAAAAAGTGACCTAAACGAATGTGCATCAAATAAATAATTATCTCATAAACACTTATGAACGATATGAAACCCACGGTATAAGTCACGGTGTCTACTAACTCCAAAAATCTGGAAAACCGGGAATCCTCTGGAATTTTTTTGTTTCCTTAAAATAACTGGAAGTCTCAAAGAATAAAAAAAATTCTTACTAAGGATATTTTAAAGAAAATAACAAATTTCAAAATACAACCATTTAATTTTTCTCGTTATTTTCATTCACACTTTGAACTTAAAAGATTCACAGTGGATTAATCTTCAGTAAGAAACAAACTTAAAAAATAAATAATCTTTTTTGTTTCTGAAGACCACTGTCCTTTTGTGAAGTTTCCGAAGTTTTCAAGAATTTATGGAATTTTTGTGCTCTCGCAATTTTCATGGAATTAGAACGAAATAATTAATATAGTTCTATGATTTTCACTGAAGTTCTCCAGAATTTTCTGAAGTTCATAAAACTTCCCTTAAATTATCGACACTAATTTAAAACTTCTTCAATAGTCTAGACTTTTCTGGTGCCTAAACGATTACTGAATGTCTTTAAAGTTCTCTAGACTGCCTTGAATTTATCAGTATATTTTAAGAGCCCGCAACTTTACTGAAATCAATTAATTTGCCTTGAAGTTTCGAAAATGTTCCTTCAGTATTATAACCATTATCAACACTAGCTTTTCCCTGAACTTATCTGTTTTCTATCCTGTTTTCTAAATTTGTTTAATAAACCAGCAAATTTTCTGATATATATTCATAATTCCCTGACGCTTCTGACATTTTAGGATCAATCATAGAATTCTTAGAATAACCTATAATTCCACGGAACTCCTTGTAAGTCGTTGCAAATTTGCTTAAGTTAATGGGATTATTCTGAAGCTATCTGTGTTGGAGATACAACGTACATCGGCTCACCCCTCATCCCACCGGCATCACTGGACTTGCCGTAGCAGTCGAGAAGTCTACACTAACATCGTGGCTGCTTGTAGAGAAGAAGCTTTTTTCATTCGTATGTGAACTTTTAAACGACGCGGTCACAATAAAACTAATGCTATAGTTTTTCGCTAAAAACTGAGTTTTATTTCGTTGTTGTGGCCAACAGGTTATGGGCCCAGTCACGGTATCTGCGGCGCGAAAGTAGTGAAAGTGCTTGATTGAACAGTATCCGTCTGAAATAGTGTGTTTACCCGTTTTCATTGTGCTAGTGCGAGAAAAGAACATTCAAGATGGCGGACGCAAAATTCGTAGTGAAAAGTTAGGTGACGCCAACTATGCTACGTGGCGTTTCCGCATGGAGCTGATTTTGATCAAGGAGGAGTTGCACGAGATGGTTTCTTGCCAGAAGCCGGATCGTCCGGATGCCGTCTGGCTGGCAAAGGATGGAAAAGCTCGTGCAATAATCGGACTTGCATTGGAAAATAGTCAGCTTACGCACGTAATGAAAGCTCAGACAGCGAAAGAAATGTGGACAGCTTTGGAAAGTTTTCACCACCGGTCGTCATTGGTGAACAAAATTCATGTGCTGCGGCAGCTGCTACGCTTGCAGCTTGAGGAAGGTGGAAACATGGCGGATCACATTGCACGCGTGATGGAGTTATCACAACGTTTAGAGGCGATGGGTGAATCGTTGAACGGAATCTGGCCGGCGGCAATATTATTGTCCAGTTTGCCACAGTCTTACGATGGCTTAATTGTCGCACTGGACGATGAGTTGGATTTGGAGTACGTCAAAGGAAAGCTCTTGGATGAGTGGAGGAGGCGGAACGAACTTGCAGCTCATCAAAACAAAGCTTTGAAAGTGGACGGCGGAAAATTTTCTGGAAAGCCGGAAACGAAGAAAACGTGCCATTATTGTAAGATGGAAGGGCATTTTCGTAAGGATTGCTGGAAGCTGGCGGAGGATCGTAAGGAGAAGGAGCGGAAGGAAAAATACCAGAAGGCGAAGCTGGTGAAAGAAGACGAAGAAAGCGAAGAATTTTGTTTTATCAGTGGAAGTCAGAGTGGTGGTACTACGTGGTATCTGGATTCGGGAGCCACGTCCCATATGGCGAGCGATATTTCGAATTTCAAGACAACGGTGTCAAGTGTTGGTGCGTCGATTACGCTGGCGGATGGAAGTAAGGTTTCATGGAGCGGATCTGGCGATGCACGGTTGACTACCGTCGATGGAGAAGGAAATCCTCGGAAGATTCTGGTCAAAGGAGTTCTGCATGTGCCATCTCTAAAGGGAAATCTGCTTTCGGTCAGTAGGATGGTGGATGAAGGTTGTGTTATTATTTTCAACAAAGCTGGGTGCAAAGTGGTCAAAAATGGTGATGTCATCGCTGTTGGAGAACGAAAGGCAAGTTTATACCAACTAAAGGAACATGGGAAGGCTATGTTGGCTGCGGTTCAACATCAAGACAACTGTCAGCACATGTGGCACCGCAAGTTTGGCCATCGCGAACCCGGAGCTATCGAACGCATCGTACGAGAGGAATTGGGAACGAATCTGGATTTAGTTGATTGTGGAATCCGATCGGTTTGCAAAGTCTGCTGCGAAGGAAAAATGAGCAGAGCATCGTTTCCAGCATCCGAAACAAAAACAAAGGCTGTTTTAGATCTGGTGCACACCGATCTATGTGGACCGCTGGAAGTGCCCACCCCACGAGGAAATCGCTTTATAATGACCATGATCGACGATTTCTCTCGTTTCACCACAGTGTACCTGTTGAAACAGAAAAGTGAAGCAGAAGAAAGGATCAAGGAGTTTGTGAATCTTGTGTACAACCAGTTTGGAAAGAAGCCCAAGATTATTCGAGCGGACAATGGTGGGGAGTAATCGGGGCAGTCGCTACAGCGTTTTTTGAAGGACAACGGAATCATTCTCCAGCAGACAGTACCATACAGTCCTCAGCAGAACGGAGTTGCTGAGAGAAAGAACCGGAGTTTGACAGAAATGATGCGCTGCTTGCTAGCCGAGGCTGGAATGGACAAGAGGTACTGGGGCGAGGCGGTGATGACGGCGAATTTTTTGCAAAACCGGCTTCCCTCTGCCCCCATCCCTAGAACGCCATACGAGCTGTGGACGGGTAAGTTGCCAAATTATAAGCATTTACATGTATTTGGCTGCGAGGCCCTGGTGTACGTACCCAAAGAGAAGCGCCAAAAGTGTGATGTTAAGGCTGTACGAATGACTTTTGTCGGGTACGACGAACATCGAAAAGGATTTCGATTCTTGGACCAAAGCAAGGACACAATCCATGTCAGTCGAGACGCTAAGTTCGCGACACTGAAGTTGCTAACGAGTTGGTTCGGGAGTCACGAACAAATCCCTCTGGAATGGAAGTGAGCTTGGATGAAGGGAACATGTTTCAGGAACGGAACCTTTCTCAGGAGGATCAGTCCATGTTGGATCTTGCGGGAAATGACATCGTGGAGGACGTAGAATCATCATATGACGGTGCGTCAAGTGAGGAGGAGGATTTCGTGGGATTCCCACGACGATCATCTCGAAACAACAAAGGAATTCCACCGGCGCGTTTTTGCTATGAAACGAAACTGGCCAAGTCGGATGAAGTCGAGCCAGCAAGTTTTGAGGACGCTATGACGAGATCGGACAAAGATCTGTGGATGGAAGCAATGAACAGTGAAATTAGTTCGCACCATGCAAACCAGACCTGGGAGTTGGTCGAGCCGCCAGAGAAGAAGAAGGTCGTTGGTTGCAGGTGGGTATTTAAGCTTAAACGGAACGCTTCTGGGGAGGTTGTTAAATACAAGGCGAGATTAGTGGCGCAGGGATTTAGCCAACGTTACGGGTACGACTACGATGAAGTCTTTGCACCCGTTGCAAGACAAGCAACACTTCGTACGCTTCTGGCTGTGGCCGCTCATCGAAACATGTCGCTCAAACACCTGGATGTGAAGACGGCCTATCTATACGGCAATTTGGAGGAGGAAATTCATATGCGTCAGCCACCCGGTTTCGTACCTGCAGGAAAGGAGAAATTAGTATGCCGCTTGCGAAAGAGTGTATATGGTTTGAAGCAGTCAGCGCGTTGCTGGAACAAACGTATTCACGAGGTTTTAGTTCAAGCAGGATTCCAGCCAGGAGGAGCAGACCCCTGTCTGTACTTTAAAATCGTTGACGGAAAGCGGATTTATGTCTTGATTTACGTCGATGACATTCTTGTCGCCTGTGAAGATGGAAAGCATATTGAAGGAGTTCACCGTGAGCTGAAGAAGCACTTCGAGATAACCGAGCTGGGAGATCTTCGCAATTTCCTGGGAATGGAGATAGCTGTTGAAAATGGAGGGTACTCAATTAGCCTCAAGGGTTATATTGAGAACCTTGCTGGAAAGTATGGCCTTTCAGACTCGAAACCAGTGAAGACGCCGATGGATCCGGGATACGCGAAGGATGCAGGAAGCAGCAAACCTCTTGAAGACGACAGTGATTACCGAAGTTTGGTGGGGGCTCTTCTCTATGTTTCCGTGAACAGCCGGCCGGACATCGCTGTGAGTATGTCGATCCTCGGACAGAAAGTAAGTTCTCCTACACAAGCGGACTGGTCAGCAGCCAAAAGAGTTCTGAAGTACCTGCACACAACGAGCATTTCAAAGTTGACTTTTGATGGAAATAATCACCGCTTGCTGGGTTTTGTTGATGCTGACTGGGCGGGTGATTCAACAACACGCAAGTCTACGACTGGTTACGTTTTTCTGTATGGCGGTGGTGCAATTACTTGGTGCAGTCGCAAGCAAACATGCGTTTCATTATCATCAATGGAAGCTGAATATATTGCACTCAGCGAAGCGTGCCAGGAAGCGGTGTGGCTCCGGCAGTTACTACGGGATTTCGACGAAGAACAGAACAGTGCCACCATCATAAATGAAGACAATCAGGGGTGTATTTCCTTTGTAAGTGCTGGCCGGACGTCGAAGAGATCCAAGCATATAGATATATATACACGTCAGTTCTTCGTGAAGGATGTTTGCGATCGTGGAGATGTGAAGCTGCAGTATTGCCCGTCGGAGCGGAATACAGCGGACTTATTCACGAAACCGCTCGGCATATTGAAGTTGGTGAATCATAGTGAATCTCTGGGTTTGTCTTCAGCATAGAACAGCCGATACGTTGAGGAGGAGTGTTGGAGATACAACGTACATCGGCTCACCCCTCATCCCACCGGCATCACTGGACTTGCCGTCAGTCGAGAAGTCTACACTAACATCGTGGCTGCTTGTAGAGAAGAAGCTTTTTTCATTCGTATGTGAACTTTTAAACGACGCGGTCACAATAAAACTAATGCTATAGTTTTTCGCTAAAAACTGAGTTTTATTTCGTTGTTGTGGCCAACAATTTGATCGTCCTCAAAGTAATCGGAACTTCGCTGAATATCATTAAACTATCTAAAAATAAACCTATATATTTAGTTCTCTGGAATTTCTTAAAGATATTGCTGCTTGCTAAAAGTTCTTTGTTGATGTTCTGCAGCATGCAGCATGATTGACCACCCACGGTTGCTGCTCTGTTATTACCAGATCAGCTGCAATTACACAGATAACCAACAGATGATGTTTGGGACTAACATTCATCCTCAATGTGTAAGAACTGGAGATCTAATATTAAGCAATACCAGCGCCGGCCGTGTCCGAATGCAGGTCAACTAGGGAATGGGAAGGAATGTGTTGACGTGGTACTCGCTGTGAAGGAAACCGAGAAATCCTCTGCGCTTCCACGAGAAATCACTGGGATGTTGGATGTGGGGAAAGGTTGCACACGCACACGCAGGGATCGTTTTTTTGGTAGAGCGATTATAATACACAAACACACACACACACACACACACACGCGCGCGCGCACTCATCCAATTTCTATTTTTAGATCAGGACCCACACTGTGGTAAATGATGCGATCGGTGTTAAAGAAGAATTTGTTTTTTTTATTAAAATCTAGTGGGTATAGAATAAGGCAAAGTGAAAAATTGCAAGGAACGGGACGGGCCTGGGATTGAACTCCCGACCTTCTGCTCAGTAAGCAGAAACGGTAACCACTGAGCTACCGAGCCTCGTCCGTTGATGTTCTCTAATCAACTTAGCTAAATTTTCGCATTTTTTAATTTCTTGAAATCTCCATGATATAACACTCTTATGTTCATAAAATTTCCAGGAATTTTCTCGGAGCTTTGCTGAAGTTTTCGGAAATTCACTGAGATTCTCGAAACTTCTTTAAGGTTTCTAATGTTTCCTTGAAATTATTTGAACTGCCCTTTGATTATCTGACCTGTCTTGATGTTCTCGAAGCTTCCAAAAAGCTCTTTGTTCTATTGAAGATCTCGGTTCTGCTCGGAAATAAATAGAATTCCCGTAAACACCTTTAAACTTCCCTGAAATTCATTAGACTTCTGTGAAGTTTCTGAAATATTTCTGAAGTTTCATAAATTCTCTGAAGGTCTCTGTACTTCCCTGCGGAACATCTTAAGAATTGTCGATTTGTTTTTCAGCACATCCTGGAACTATCTTGAATTTATCTAAATTTACGATTATAGATTTTTAATCTATCTAGCTTTTCTGAGGTGCTTAGAACTTCTTAAAAATTTGCACAATATCCCTCAAATTTTCTAAATTTCTCAAGTTCGCTTTACACCTATGAAGTTCTCTGAAATTCAAGGAACTTCATAATAGAACCGCTTTGAGGTTCTTGCAGCTTCTAGTAAGTATTCCATATTTTCAGCGTGTTAACTTTCCTTACGTTCCTACAGTTTGTTTATAGAGCTTCACTGAAATTCTCAGCATTTCCTTTCATTCCTCAGAGGTTCTCCAAAGTTCCTACAATTGTTGTAAAGTTGATGGGACTGCATTGAAGATCTCTAATCTTTCATAAAGTTAATTACGAACTTGAAATAAATCATTTGTTTGTTTACTTAATTTTGGCACTTTGAATATTTTCAATATCTTGAACTTATACATGGATTACGAAACTTCAAGACATTGGATATTTTTAGATCTTGGACTCTTACTTGGAAAACTCAGGTAATTTTACCCAGAAAAATGAGTAGACATCCTGTATATAGAGAAAGACGATTAAACGTCACAACGCAAACAATAATCAATCTTGAAATAAATTCACGCTAAAAAAGTTGAAAATAGTGACTTATTACAAGAAAAGTGACTTTAGTGACTTGTGTGTGTGTGTGTGTGTACAATCTAACCCCCACTGTCCGGCAGTGTTATTATGGAAGAAAACTGCTTTTTATTGCCCTTAAATTAAAGCAGGTTTAGTCCGGGAGTTAGAAGGTGTTAGCTCTATTGCAGCTCCAGTGACCCATTTCAGAATGCCTGGTAATTCACGACCACTCCGAGGTCACTTTTACTTACAATAAGCCCCGCATGTTCACTCTACCTTTATCAAATGGATAATGGTATCATAAACACACTTCCAGATTCAAACAATATTATTTCCAAATCTGGCACGTATATAGTTTTGAAATTTGTTCAACTGTATTAAATCGATTTGAATGGACATTTCTTACCAATTTTGTTTCGAATACCTCTTGATTCATCTGCTGGCAGCACTTACTGGCCCTTACCGGCGACCAACTCATCTGCCCGCAAATGCAACAACGCCTAAATCTCAAAGCTCTTCGAACGTCCCCTCGAAAATGCAATCGAGATATGTATAAGAACAATCTTCAACTGGAACGTACTCACCAAATCAACACATCCGGGAGCAAATTCCCGATGCTTATTTTTCTCTCGCAAACCCGTCGTCGTCGAACGGCAAAACAAGGAAATTCGGTGAGCAATTTTGTGACACGGAATTTTCACTGAACATACACCGCGAATTCACGAATTTCACCTCACCCAACTGCGAAACACATTCAGAAGCACTTTTGGTACAATTTCGATCAATTTCTTTCGAAAACACAACAAAAAAAGTTACAAGCGAGCCAACATCAACACCGATTGTGCCGAGCTCTTTCACGCACCTTGCAGCGCGTAAATAAACTGAAATTAAAAATTATCACTCGCGATGCCACTAATTTCTGGTCCGGGAGAAAATCAAACAACGCAGATCGCGACATCTCTTCTGATGCTTGCAAACATGTTGAATCACGTTTTCTTTCTCTATTCTAAAACTTCCCGGAAAGCGAGAAAACTAATAATCACACACGTATAAACATCTGGGAGGCAGAGCACCAACGATAATCCGGAAATTGCAGCCGAAAACTATGAGAGCGAACGCACGCACAAAACAGAGAACAAACTTAAAACACAATCGTATCCAAAGGCGTTCGAAACTGCACCCGCACTTTAGGTGAACCATCCTGTCGCAAAAAAGCCATGCAGGAGACGGATTCTTCATCGCCTTTAACTGGTTTAGCGCATTGGTCACAGGCGGGAGTCATGCCGACTCAGTTTCCAAAAGTGATTTAGAAACAGCAGTGGAGATGCTCTAATACGCAAAGAAGAATTGGATTCTCAAGATCGCCCAATGCTAGACAGTATACACTACAATATGTCTGAATGGATAACTTTTTCACTGTTTTCACAACACAAAACATGCTCTAATTAGACGATTATCGCAACGAACTACACTTTCCACTAACAACCAGTACAATATTACAGGTATACCGAACGGAAAAAAAACGAATAACGATAGCCAGTGTGATAAAAAATCGACAAATTTAGCAGCGCACAATCACGACGATGTGAATAACACCAACTGTCAACCAAGAAAAGTGACTTTAGTGACTTGGCCTTAAAAAAGAGACTTGAAAAAAGTGACCAAATCACTAAAAAGTGACTCGCTACCAGCCCTGCATAATAGACCTGTGCTGTCCTGGCCGGACTTGGCGAGCTGCCACTATGGGAAAAGGCAATCGAGTGGTACGATGCAAACAACGTGGTTATGGTACCCAAAGACCACAACCCTCCCAACAGCCCAGAACTATGCCCTATCGAACGGTATTGGACCTTGGGCAAACGGAATCTCAAAAAAACTAATAAATCCGTGGAAAACGAGCAGCAGTTTAAATCTAACTGGCGTACGGCGGCGAATAAGGTCGATGGGACCACTGTGAAAAATTTAATGGAAGAGGTTAAGCGGAAGGCACGGCAGTTCGGATTTGGCAAAATAAACGAATATTTGTTCCTTTAAATATATGCATTGAACTACCAAAAGAAAAATAAGAAGATTTTTGTTATATGAATTTTGACTGATAGAAACGATTTTTTTTGTCGACTAATTTTTGCGCGTTCCAGTCTTTCGGAAATTTAACGCACTTATCTAATCTACAATAATATTTAGGACTTACTTTTAATTATTTTTTTTCAGTTAAAGTGCAAAAACCGTTATATCGTCACGTAGAATGTGTCGAATGATTTAATAAAAGAAGGGAATACTTCCTTCTTTATTCAAACGTTCCCATTGTTTAAAGCAAAACGCAAATTATGTCGAAAGGCTAATAAGCCGAATGCCCGATATGCTTAACTGTGTTAGCCCCGTTTTTTTCTGTTTGTTCTGAGGTTGTGAAGAGTTGAAGCATTCAACAATTGGTATCTGTATCAATTTTCGGGGTTATGAAGGTACATTTGGGGTTGTTGGAATATAAATTTTAACGGGATTCGAAGTAATTAGCAAAATCTTGGTACATTAATGGGATTCGGAGTTCTGGGGCATTCGGAGTAATGGCGTTCAAGATAATGATATCCGGAGTATTGTAGTACAATCCTCTAGTTACGTTTTACAGAAAAATCTTCTGTGCTTAGTTCCCATTTAATTAAGATGCATCTGTTGATTTTGGCAATTCTAATGCCTTTACTTACATGGAACCGAACCAAGACGGTATTTGTGCAGAATTACAGTGGAGGCACCATATTCGAAGCGGTTCCTAAGCCGACGCACTCAATAATGTTCGACTAAAGTAGAGAACTACACCGGCCTAATCGCCCATTTTGGGCCTATCGAGCAGAAAACATCATATAAAACCATGATTCCGGCGTTAACAAGTCAATTATGCGTTTTTTACTATACTTCTGTTTAAAATCTACCGAACGTAGTCTAAAAGAACGTGTGTTATGAATGTTTGCACCCATTATTCTCAAACACAAAAGAGGCGCTCTGACCGAATCAATTATTATCTTCATCCGATAGGCCGAAGTGAATTCAATTGCGTTTCAATGCGTTAGGCCAAGTTTAGAATCCGTAGACCGAGTTTGTGGTCATGAAGCAGTGTTAGATTTTTAACAATATCTCAACAATGTGTTACTCTTTATCAAATCTCGATACGTACGGAAAGTTAAATAAATTTGGAAGGTATCTGCAGTGAGAACATTCGATTTTATAAAAAAAAATCGTTTAGTAGGCCAAAAATTAGATCTAAGCCCTATTTTCAATCATTATTTTTGAATGTTACTTCTGCAAATATTAGTTCCAGTGCTCTAGGGGATGATGGTGTCAAGTCAAATCAAGTAGCGATAAAAAAAAATAGACGAGTGCGCTATGATTAGGAACGCGTCAAATATGGTGTGCCTGCTTTGATGGTTGTCAATCTACAATTAAATAGTCGGTACTAACTTAAGCTTTTCCGTATGCTTATTAATACTGTCCATATGTATTCTTCAAAATTCAACTGAGCCACTTTTGAAAAAAAAAAATTAAAACAAATTGTAATGAATTCGACAATGTTGGGCTGTATGTAATATCTTTTGCTGTAGCACTATTTTTTTTCAAAATACATTTTTGCATCTCAAAACAACGAAAAACCTTCTGGGAAGGAAAGGGCTAACAATTCGAATGGTTTCTTAGAGGTTCCCCAGTGCAAAGCTGTCAAGTTATTCTGATTCCTCAAATACTGCCCATAATTTATTTCTTTGTTATTCAGAAAAATCCTGACACGATCCTGTACCCCAGAAAAAATGTTATGAAATTCAAATACTAAATAAAGACATAACTGAACATTCCTCACGACACACGACCATGCATGTAATACAGGTGAGCTATATTACAAATCATACTCCCTCAAATATTACTTTTTGGCCTGGTCTTGGCTTTGTATTTGCACACCACACACGCCTCTCACTTATCCACCCCCATCCGTATTCAAACGAGCGAAAAAAAAAATACCACCACTTACTTGAGCTTGTTCAAAGGCGTAAAAACACTGCACGGTTTCAGCCCTCCTGGACCCCCACCATACGGGGAAAGCGTCGATCCTTCCGCTACAGCAGCTGGCCTACGACGCTTGAAATTAATCCGCTTCTTGCTCGTCGTGCAAGCAAATCGTTGCTGCTGCTGCTGCTTCTGGGACGGTTTACTGAAACTTCCAACGCTACTGTTCTCTTTGTCCTCCTCGGAATGTGACCGCTCGTCCGCTTCGAATCCTCGGAATAACTTTTTCCAACTGATTGATGATGGTGGTGTTTTGATGCGAATGCTGCTGTTGTTGGCACTTGTGCTGGTGGCGGACCACGAACCGAACCCCCGGGGAAAGAAACGAGAAAAAAACAATCAACTATCAACGCAACCGTGCCACGGGGGAGCTGGGCCACTTTTCACTGCCTCCGGGGAAAGGACTAGAGGGAACAATAACACACAAAATCTCCCTGTGTCCCCCAAGGAATGAACCGATGAAAAACGGGAACCACAAAGATTTGACACCCAGAGGATTTTGACAGGACTGGACGGTTCGAAAATCGATACTTTCCGGAGAGAGGGAGTGCAGGTAGAGAGCGTGTGCCATTGCGCATGATTGCCACGGTTGTTGCGAATACCGTTGCAAAACGTTCGCTGATGGGATGTGAAACCATGGGAAAATTACCTTTCCATTTTGGGCAGCTACAGGTGGTTCCAGGTGGACGTTAAAAAAGCTTGCTGCAGACGCGAATGTAATTCACTGGATAAAATTAACTAATTCGGCACAATTGAACATAGAATAATCACAAAATAACGTAAAATAACACAGAAATTGTATACAGACATGAAAACTACAGCGAATAATTAAAACTAATGCACACAATCGTTGGCAGTTGCACAAAAAAAACGGATCTTTTGTTCTGAAGCGAACTTTTGCATGACAGCTGTAGCGCGAAATTTAAAAATACTGATAACAAAAAGAAAATAACAATAAAAGAAAGACAACAAATAAGGGAACGCGTGAAAAATGAAACGGTTCAAAGCTGGGATCAAAGGAGGTCACAGCCAGGGTTGGCTTTCAGCCCTAATAAAAATAACCATAAAAGAGAGCGTAACGGCGTGTTCGGGGTATCATCTATTCTAAACCATTTGTGGGATAGTTTACCCATCCGGGATATAGCTCGTTTATGGTATTTGTTTATTAGGGCGGGTGTTCATTTAAAAAAATGTTCCCCCTAATAAAAATGTTATGGTTAATTTACTTAACGACGTGCTCGAGGTATCATCCAAACCATTTGTGTAATAGTTCAATCCTTTGAGTTATCGTTCGGTTATGGTATTTTTTATTAGCAGCCTCGATGCTGGGGTAAACGCTTCTTTTTGGAGATTGCTGACGTTTATCGTACCAGACTACGTCGCGCTATACGTATCCAGTATTTTACATAAGCGAAGCAATTTTACAACCCGCATAAACAATAACCATAAGAAGCGCCTAACCACCAATTCGGGATATCATATCAACTTTATGTGGGATGGTCGTACCATCTATGATATAGTTAGAGTATGGTACCCGTTTATTAGGGAAGTGCTTATGGCCGCCACAATCTGGCTGAGTTTGTGGTAGGGAACATAAGATTTGAAGTGTGGGTTGTGTCATTTGACGTGTAAACGACAAATCATATGTTCCCTACCAAAAACTCAGCTACACGGTTAAAAAAAGTACCCAAAATTAAGTTCTTTTCACTCATCTCGGCACTATAGTGCAGGAACCTAAAAATAGGTAAAGCGGGTCAAAGTAATTTTCATTTACTTGTGTGCAATTCGTATGGAATTTTCCACTGGCTTTTTAACCAAAAGTAAGTTAGTTGTACCCAACAGTAGGTATATATGATTATACTCAACGTTGGGTTCCCACACTTTACTACCCCTGTTGGATGGTTTTGCTCCTTCGTTTTCGACAACATTAGTAGGAGAAAAGGAGACAAACTAGTCAAAAGTAGGTAAAAGTGAACTGGCCGTTGGGTACTTTTTTCTTACCGTGTAGATTGTGGCGGCCATAAGCACTCGTAAAGCCTGGTACGCAGCTGAAAAGTAATGACGTTTTTACGTGCTACGGGATAGGACACGGAATGCTAAAGAAATTTCTTTTAATTAGCATTTCTTGACCCAGTACGCAGTTCAAAAGAAATCGGAAAGGAAAGATCGATTACATTAGTATCGTGATCGACATGAAGGTGGCGCATTCTGAATGCAATTTCACTTTCCTTGCGGAATAATGGTCTGATCAATTATTCCGTTAGGTAATGTTGGCGTTTATTGCAAAACTGATGTTTTGGATGCATTTAAACAACATAAACACTAATAAGTGTTGATTTTACAATTTGACGACATCTCCCTATAATCTCAAAATTTAGCAGACTATAGCTGTCAAATTTTCTTTTGGGAAAAATCCTCAAAAATTACTTTTCCGTTTTCTTTTCAGCTGCGTACCAGGCTTAAAATGCTGGATAAACAAAATGTTTTCATCAGGAAAAAAAATCATAGCGGTAAATTTTCCTGATGCAAACAAATCACTGATACAATCACATTTTAGCAATCTCTATGCAGCTTTCCATGCTCGGCAATGGCGGCCTGTTTGTATGAATAAATGTATCCTTCACTGTGCTTTTTGACACTATCTGGATGTTCGAATTTCAACCCCTTCCCTTTCACTCTCCCAGGAACAGAAGAAAATTGAACAACATACGCCCTCCAGTTAGTGTCAAAATGCACAGTGAAGGATACATTTATTCATACAAACAGGCCGCCATTACCGAGCATGGAAAGCTGGATAGTTGCGGTACGTTAGAAGCGTTAGGTTCCTATAGTTGTGTTTGAAGATTCCATACACAGGTGGCTGTCAAATACGAACAATCGTCGCCTACCTCGCGTAACTGGTTCCAAACGTAAACAAGCCATAAGAAACCTACAGCGTTTGTTTACGTTTGGAACCAGTTTCATACAAGAATGATCAGTAGGCTGATTTGACAGCACGTCCCCCCCCCCAGTGTCCATGAGATAGTTGCGATCAGCTGACTTTTTTGTTTACCAAGAACTTTTGACAGATCACAGTAGAACTGGCAGTTTATTCTCTTATGAATTTCTGCTTTGTTTATGTTTACATTCAGCACAATTAACACCAGATCACTCACACACTCTAGAATTCTAGCTGTCAGTTCCACTGAGAAACGTCTCTTGGATCACCTTATGGCCGATGTCAATCATACAAGGTCTGGAACAACAGGAAGCTTGCTGGTGTTAGAAGCTAAAATGTTGTAAACATTGCTGAGCAAGCGAATTACGATGTCACGGCAGCACAACATTCCATACAGCGAATGGCAGACGTGTTGTCACAGCAAACAGCTGTTTCGTTTAAAAAAGATGAACTACAAACGCCACTAAACATTTCCACATTTCACTAATACCAATAACACAGACAAACAGACATAACACATTGAATATTTCTCACTGTAAAACATCGTCGCTGAAACATTAGCGCCATCTGTTGAGAATACTGTGTTGGGTAGTACGCTGAACAGATGGCGGTAGTGTGTAAACGTCAAATGCAAGGAAAATGACTATGCGCGCCACAGGTGGCGGTACTACCAACTACGATACTTTTAAAATAACCGTTAAGTGCTTGTTCGATGAACAACTTAAGAGTGTTATGTCTGTTTGTCTGTGCCAATAAGCCGTTTGAGCCAGACCTTGTATAATTGACATCGGGTAATGGCGACCTGTTTATGTATGCTTCACTGACGACACCAGCTCATAGAACAAACATTTCTCTGTCAGATGATTTAGTTAGTTTGAGTGGGTGTGTTGTCATTCGTATGAAACCGACGATCCAAGTCATTGTTTACGTTTCAAGTTAGACCCTTCTGACATACTTACCTTACCAATCAGGCTAAGGCCTTGTTGTCCTCTGCTGTCCGAAGAAGTCGTCTCCACTCTACTCGATCCATGGCCACAGTTCGCCAGCCTCGTAGTCTGCGAAGGGTCCGCAGGTCACCTTCTACTTGGTCGATCCACCTTGCCCGCTGCGCGCCTCTTCTTCTTGTTCCTGTTGGGTCGCTTTCTAGAACCATTTTCACTGGGTCGTCGTGCGGCATACTTACGACGTGCCCAGCCCACCGTAGTCGCCCAATTTTTGCAATGTGGACGATGGATGGTTCTCCCAGCAGCTGGTGCAATTCGTGGTTCATTCGCCTCCTCCACGTTCCGTCATCCATCTGCACTTCACCGTAGATGGTACGCAACACCTTCCGTTTGAAAACACCAAGGGCGCGTTGGTCCTCCACGAGCATAGTCCAGGTCTCGTGGTAGTAAAGGACCACCGGTCTAATCAGCGTCTTGTAGACAGTCAACTTCGTGCGGCGGCGAATTTTATTCGACCGGAGCGTCCTCCGGAGTCCAAAGTAGGCACGATTCCCTGCCATAATGCGTCTTTGAATTTCTCTGCTGGTATCATTTTCGGCGGTCACCAGTGAGCCCAAATACACGAACTCATCGACCACCTCGATTTCGTCACCGTCAATCTGAACTCGAGGTGGGAGGCTAACATTGTCTTCCCTAGAACCTCTTGCTTTCATGTATTTTGTCTTTGATGCGTTGATGGCAAGTCCAATCCGTCTAGCTTCAGCCTTCAGTCTGATGTACGTTTCCGCCATCATCTCAAAGTTCCGTGCCATAATGTCAATGTCATCGGCGAAACCAAGGAGCTGGATGGACTTCCTGAATATCGTGCCACTCGTGTCTATCCCAGCTCTTCTGATCACACCTTCTAACGCGATGTTGAACTGCAGACACGAAAGTCCATCACCCTGCCGTAACCCCCTTCGAGATTCAAAGGGACTCGAGAGTGTCCCCGATACTCGAACAACGCACATCACTCGATCCATCGTCGCCTTGACCAATCGCGTCAGTTTATCCGGAAATCCGTACTCGTGCATAATCTGCCATAGCTGATCTCGATCGATTGTGTCGTATGCGGATTTGAAATCGATGAACAAATGATGTGTGGGCACGTTGTATTCGCGGCATTTCTGCAGAACCTGCCGAATAGCGAAAATTTGGTCCGTGGTAGCGCGGGCACCCATGAATCCCGCCTGGTATTGCCCCACGAACTCTCTTGCATATGGTGACAGACGGCGGCATAGAATTTGGGAGAGTATTTTGTAGGCGGCGCTCAGCAGTGTGATCGCGCGGTACTTGCAGCAATCCAACTTGTCGCCCTTTTTGTAGATTGGGCATAAGACACCTTCCATCCACTCCTCCGGTAATATCTCCTCCTCCCAAATCTTGGAAATTACCCAGTGCAGCGCTCTAGCCAGTGCTTCACCACCGTATTTTAATAGCTCACTTGGTAGTTGATCTACACCAGTTGCTTTGTTGTTCTTCAGCCGACCGATCTCCTCCTCAACTTCTTGAAGATCAGGGGCCGGTAGTCTGTCGTCTTCTGCGCGTGCTCCAAGGCCTGTTGCCGTGCCACCTTCGTTTTCTGCTGCTTCACCGTTGAGGTGCTCGTCATAGTACTGCTTCCACCTCTCAATCACCTCACACTCGTTCCTGAGAAGGTTACCGTCCAAGTCCTTGCACATATCGGCTTGCGGCACGTAGCCTTTGCACGAACTATTTAGCTCTTCGTAGAACTTCCGTGTGTCGTTTACGCGGTACATATTTTCCATCGCCTCGCGATCTCGGTCTTCCTGCTGACGCTTCTTCCTTCGGAAAACCGCGTTTTGTCTGTTCCGCGCTTGTCTGTATCGCTCCACATTCAATCTCGTGCGGTGTTGCAGCATTCTCGCCCGTGCCGCATTCTTCTCCTCTACTAACAGTTTGCATTCGCCGTCAAACCAGTCATTTCTTCGGTCCGGGATTGCAGTACCTACTGCCGCTGCAGTAGTACTACCTATGGCTGAACGGATGTCCCTCCAGCCATCTTCAAGAGAAGCTGCGCCAAGCTGCTCTTCCGTGGGTAGTGCAACTTCCAGCTGCTGCGCGTAGTCCTGGGTAACTCCGGCGTCCCGTAGTTGCTCAATGTTGGGTCGCGGCGTTCGACTCGAGAGTTTTGAGCGCATGCATACTGCAACTAGGTAGTGGTCCGAATCTATGTTCGCACTGCGGTACGTGCGGACGTTGATAATGTCGGAGAAGAATTTCCCGTCGATTAGAACGTGATCGATTTGGTTTTCTGTGTGTTGGTCAGGTGATCTCCAGGTGGCTTTGTGGATATCCTTGCGGGGGAAAAAGGTACTTCGAACTACCATACCCCGGGAGGCTGCAAAGTTCACGCATCGTTGGCCGTTGTCGTTCGATACGGCATGCAGGCTGTTTGGCCCGATTGCCGGTCTATACATTGCCTCCCGTCCTACCTGAGCGTTCATGTCGCCGATGACGATTTTGACGTCCCGTTGCGAACAGCCGTCGTACACCTGCTCCAGCTGCGCATAGAACGCTTCTTTCTCGTCGTCGGGTCTCCCTTCGTGTGGGCAGTGCACGTTGATGATGCTGTAGTTGAAGAAACGGCCCTTAATCCTCAACTTGCACATCCTCGCGTTGATCGGCTGCCAACCAATCACGCGTTGGCGCATCTTACCCAGCACTACAAAGCCGGTTCCCAGCTCGTTGGTGGTGCCACAGCTCTGGTAGAAAGTAGCCGCTCGATGCCCGCTTTTCCATACCTTTTGTCCCGTCCAGCAAAGTTCCTGCAGTGCTACGACTTCGAAGTTGCGTGGTTGAAGTTCGTCATAGATTAACCTATCGCAACCCGGGAAGCCGAGCGATTTGCAGTTCCATGTTCCGAGTTTCCAATCGTAGTCCTTATTTCGTCGTGTAGGTCTGTGCCGATTGCTCCGATCCGTATTTCTTTCTTCGGTATTTGCAACTTTGTTTTTTTTCCAGGGCGGCTTGTTGGGCCGGGGGACCATCGTGCACAGCTCTGTTTAGAGTCCCACGCTGGCACTAGGACGGTGATCAGCCGCTCCTAACATGGAGAACAGACGCCGTTTTGAGCCGCACCTCCATGGTGAACAGACGCTCAGGTTACAAGAACAGGTCAGGAAGTATATGTTTGACACATAACATCTGTCAAAATTGCTTTCAGTGTGCCACAATCAGCGATTTTACGACTCGTGAGTGCTCACCCTGAGTGAACGCTCACGAATCATAAGATCGCTAATTGTGACGCTCTCAAAGCGAAATTGACAGGTTTTATGAGTCAAACACATACATTACTACATCTTCTTGTTACTTACAAGTGCAACATAGCATTATTGCATCTAATGATTGCATAATTCCGAACAATATTTTTTTATAGCAAGTGAGTGGAAGCAACCCTGCTTACAGGTACAAATTATTTTTATAATATCTAATATTTTCGTAATTCGGAAAAACATTTTTTTTTATAGCAAGTGAGTGGAAGTAACCCTGAACTTGGGGAACTATGCCACTGCAGTTGGGATGGATCAGTGGCCGAATGAAGAGAATCCTAAGAAGGTAAGCATCCTGCTGTCAGTCATCAGAACACTACCCAACAAACAATTTTAGCTGCAGACTAGCTTATACAGGCAAAAATTAGCTGAATAAGCCAATTTTTCTCTGTATAAGCTAATCTGCAGCTAAAATTGTTAGTTGGGTAGCTCTTAAGAAGTAATTTAATTTCGAGCTAACAGTGGAAGACAAGCAGAATACAGAAACTGCACTCAGCAATCAAACGAAAAGTGCACGTAATATGATTGTAAACCGATTAGATTTTTTTTTACTGCTGCACAATCAGCAGGAGAAACCAATGACGATTTTGTGTCAAGATTGAAGGCGATGGCAAAACCATGCAAATTTGGCGCTCTGGAAAGCGAAATGTTGACCTACAAGCTAGTGGTTTCGAATAAATGGCCGCACTTGAAGACTAAGATGCTAACGATGCCGGAAATCACTTCAACCAAGACCTATGCCGGAAGGAAGAGATTACAGTAAGACATTCCCAGGCACTTTCTCTGGACAGGAGTGTGGACGTCAACAAGATCAAGTCAACTAAGTCACGAAAATGTAATTATTATGGTGATTGGCATGCTTTCGTGAAGGTTTCTTGTTCTGTATGCGGAAAAAATCACTTCGAAAAAGTTTGTCGAGCATAAAAAGGAAAATTCTCGAAGTCAGTTAAAAAAAAAATTAATTCAAATAAGAATCATATTACTATAAGTACTCAAACTTCTCACAAACTCAAAGTTGAACCAATAAATCTTGAATATTTGATTTTCCAGCATACACAATTCCACATTTAGAACTGAGTTTGTGTATTGGGAAAAATACAAAGTTTAGAGTGAGATGCCCCTAGGATTTCTTCAAAGTATGCTAAGAATGAGTCATAAGCCGGAAGGCACTTGATGGCCTCAAGCAGTAGGGTCTAGAATTGTCAGTTGGGTGAAGCGGTGAATCTAATTTTCAAATTTACGTCAACACAACGCAAACGGATCTAATGTGGGTAACCCTAAAGATTTTGGACTAGAGCGTTCACAAGTCGATCCATATCGTCACTAGCTATGTTGTTCAATGCACAACACCTGACCCATCGTCACCTTGTCCAATCGCGTCAGCTTATCCGGAAATCTAATATGTGCCAAAGCCTAACCGCTGAATAATATATGCACTTAAATTCCAATTTATATTTTTGATTTGTCATCACAATAAACACTATGTTGATTTTAATTTCTCAAATCCTTATGATTCGTTGAAACTTTTTTATTAAGTATTCTACCAGATCACAATACTTCTACAATTTAACTGACTTCTTTCGACCACAGCAGCTACCACAGTTCAAACTCCTATTTTGCCCTGCATGCATTTGTTCGAGAATTTCATCCAATGACTTGCCCTTCGTTTCCGGCACAAGCACGAACACAAAAATCAGAAATAGCGACGAAGATAACGCGAAGATCCAGAACGATACGTACGTCCCAAGCTCGTCGGATATGACCTGATAGAGTTTTGCCACGCCAAAGCCAATGGACGATGCAACCATCGTATACATGGCAGCAGCTATGGCTTTCACGTTGGACGGGAACAGTTCGCCTAAAATTGCAAATGGCACCGTTGCCAAACCGATGGTGTACGAAATGATATACAGCATTATCACGACCAATGGAATCCAACTGACGCTTTGAACTTCGACTTCTTGGTGTTGCAGGAAGAAGTACAGCCCCACGATGAATGTTCCTATAGCGCAGCCAGCAGTTGAAAGAAGTAAGAGTGGTCTTCTGCCAACTCTATCTACGATAGATGACGAGCATGCTGCTGTTGTCAGCTGGATAACTGCCATAATGATCGATGACTCGTGAGCTTGTAAGCCACTTTGAACTTCTTCAAAGATTTGCTGCGAATATGCAATGATAGCTTGGCTACCGCAGAGTTGTTGAAGAGCTCCCAATCCCATAACAATAATCAGCGATCGTCGGTTGCCCCGTGTTAGCAGTTCGCGGAATGTTCCTTTGTTCTGTTTGGATCGTTCCACGGCTGCCTTCATCATGGCTAGTTCGTCGGTAACTTCGTCGCGTTTACGAAGCCAGCTCAAGCTCTTCTGGGCCGATTCATCGTTGTTCTTCGCCAGAAGGTAGTACGGTGATTCTGGCATCCATATAAACAGCAGGAAGAAGGATGTTGGGAAAGCCAGAGAAATCCAAGCAAGAGTCCGGAAGCCAACGAAAGGTCCGATGCTGTATTCTACGAGAATACCTGCCTTAGCCATCACGGTGAGCAGCGTGCCGATGGAACCTCGGATAGGATCAGAGGCGATTTCACCGAGATAGATTGGCAGCGACGAGTATGACATTCCATACGAAATCCCACTGAGAAACCGAGAAACGTACAGGACTGGAACGGATTCGGCCACGCCGATCAGAATCCATCCGATGATGGCTGGGATAGCGGCGAAAAGCATGGTGTATTTGCGGCCGAATTTGTCGATAGACCACGCCGTCGGTATGGGCCCGGCAATGGACGCAAGGACCAGTATCGACACGATCCATGAGCTCTCATCTGGGGTGATGGGCAGTGGGGAATCATCCGCTAGCAGGATCGGTAGCGTTGGCGAGGTCCACCCGTATGATGCAATTACGGAAAATGTGAGCAGGGTGACTGGAAGATTTTTCGAAATAAAATAATAATCACTTTGTAAGGGAGGAGCCGCTGATAACTGGTTGTATACAAACATAATGAGAAATAGCTAATCCACTGGTTGGTTTATTGATAGGTGGGAGATGTGAAATGATAAGATAACATGCAGGATGAGGTCGACGGTCATCGATTAGCAATCATATAGAGTGTCGATTAGGCGTGTGGGAATTTTCACTGTTCCATTGCTGACCATGCTGTGAGGAATGAGATGATGAGCTTAAATGGTGAAAGACAACTACAATATGCTTTAAAATAGCTTTTAGCAAACGATTAAGATTATTCCTTTTGCTTTGAAAGGTATTTCTGTAACGATGAACTTCCCAACTAGCAACTTTAGCTGTAGAATAGCTTATGCAGACCATAATTGGCATATACAGCTAATTTTTGCCAGTATAAGCTAGTCTGCACCTAAAATGGTTGCTAGGATTGGGCTCTTAAATAACAATGATTACCTGTGAAAGCTGCCAAATATTGGTTTGAATATTTCCCGAAGTCTTTCACATTTTCCCAAACTCCCATGGTCAATTTTTCGCGAGAACGCCAGTCCTTTTCGAATTGAATTTTATGTATGGAACTCAGGTCTCTGCAAGTTCTCTCTCAACGTCCAGTCACCTTCAACTCACAATTCCGAATAGGCAAAGTTTCGCCAGCAAAAATAATCTCGATTATAGCCAAAATAGCTTGTTCATGATTGATTGCTACTTGTTCATCATCGTGATTGTCTTGAAGCTAGAGAGGATTCAAGATAACCCAAACAAGCGCACGCTAGCAGTGGGGTTTACTTATCTGCATTGCTACGCATAGCTGACCACCAAATCACTACACCTTATGTGTAGGTACTTCCAGTACAACCAATCAAAGTGATAAGGATTACCCAAACGATTTGATAAGGTAGCAATTGAAAGGCACGACTCGACGTCACCGTTTTACCCTTCTTACAAAGAAGGGTATAGATATCACTTGAAAAACCGACTATCGATCCGAGGCCCGGAGGGCCGAGTGTCATATACCATTCGACTCAGCTCGACAAGATCGGAACATGTCTGTGTGTGTGTGTGTGTGTGTGTACGTGTGTATGTGTGTGTGTGTGTGTGTGTGTGTGTGTGTGTGTGTGTATGTGTGTGTGTATGTAACGAAATGAATGCGCTCACGTTTCTCAGCAACCGCTCAACCGATTTGGACAAACTCGGCGCCAAATGATAGGTCTTGGGGTCCCATTGAACGCTATTGAACGGTTTTGGAATCGGTGAACCGGTTCCGGAGATATGGCCGGAATAAGATCCGGTGAATATGGGCCTTCACGCTGGATTTAACGGAAAACGTATCAAAACCATCATGCGACACATCAAATTACTACAGAATTCAAAAATAAGATCAATGCAAGTCGTGTTAAGTGTTCCAGACCACATTGGACACACTTGGACATGTTCCGGGTACCTGCTTGAATATTTTTTTTTTTTTTATCTAGTTCGTTTATTTGGGAGGCTCAATCGCTTTAGCTTTACGGAGCCGATAATTCATTGTTCACTGTGTGTAACAAAATTCACTTAATTCTATGTCTAGTAGGAGTTGGGCCGATTACTCGCGGCTTACTCGAGGTTAGAAGGGTACATTTTCGAAGGATAGGATCAGGGGAGGAGCTTGGGGTAGGGTTTCGTTGTCTCATCAGAGCGTTGTCGCCAGTATGAACGGTAGTGCTGTTCTAGCTTCGTCCGGAGTTCGACCGGCTATGGTGGGTGACCAGTGGGCGACGATGAGACTCATCGAGACGGGGGGACAAGACAAACAAAAACTAATAAAGAGAGACAAAAGACAAAAGGAATTAAATTCTTATACTAGACATTTGAAGAAAAACATAAACGGACTGCATATAGCAGAGATCACGGGTTGCCAACACGTCTCTGATATGAACATAGGGTTGTCTTCCTTGGGCCTCGAGGGTATTCAAAAGTCGCTCTCTGGCGGCGTCATTATCCGTACATTGCCAAACTGCGTGTTCGATGTCATCGTAACCGTTTCCACACCGACAGATGTTGCTGTCCACGAGGTTTATTCTATTGAGATGAGCATCTAGCGAGTAGTGGTTGGACATAAGTCTACTCATCACGCGAATGAAGTCACGACTTAAGCCCAAGCCTTTAAACCACGCTCTCGAAGAAACATTAGGAATAATTGAATGTAACCACCGTCCAAGATTTCCAGTGTCCCAATCGGTTTGCCAACTCGAAAAGGTACTCTGACGCACTAAATGGTAAAATTCATCGTGTGAAATTTGCCTGTCATACAATTCGCCTTCCTGCGCGCCCACCTTTGCGAGAGAGTCCGCCTTCTCATTGCCTGGGATTGAGCAATGTGATGGGACCCATACAAAGGTAATCATATATGATCTTTCGACCAGTACACTCATCTGCTCCCTTACCTTTGAAAGGAAATAAGATGAGTGCCTACTTGGTTTCATCGACCGAATAGCCTCAATCGAACTGAGACTATCCGAGAAGATGAAGTAATGGTCTGCGGGCATGTTGGAAATCATCCCCAATGCGAAGTTGATTGCTGCCAGCTCAGCAACAAAAACGGAACAAGGTTCCTGAAGTTTGCGGAAGGCGCTAGAGTTTTCATTGAAGACACCGAAGCCAGTGGATCCATTGAGACGGGACCCGTCTGTAAAATATCTTTTCATGCAATTGACTTGTTGGTACTTTTCAGTAAAAATACGCGGAATAATAATAGGTCGAAGTTGATCGGGAATCCCATGAGTTGCTTGTTTCATGGTCAGATCATATTCAATTGAGGAACTGCGATTGGTGAAGTGAACACGGTCTGGAGTATAACAAGGAAGACACATATCTGATGATATGTAGTGGTGGTAGATTCTCATAAATCGAGATTGTGTGTTCAGCCCAAGAATTTCTTCAAAATTAGCAATTATAAGTGTGTTCGTCACTCCGCATTTGATTAGTATTCTGAGAGAGAGCTCCCAGAAACGGTTCTGGAGGGGTGTTACTCCTGCCAGAACCTCGAGACTCATGTTATGCGTTGAGTGCATACAGCCTAGAGCAATACGCAGACAACGATATTGAATTCGGTCCAATTTTATTAGGTGACTTTTTCTTGCCGAGAGAAAGCAGAAAGAGCCGTACTCTAGAACAGAGAGAATAGTTGTTTTATAAAGCGTTATGAGGTCTCCCGGATGAGCACCCCACCATGTGCCGCAAATTGAACGGAGAAAGTTGATCCTCTGCTGACATTTTTGCTTCAAATACGTAATATGGGCATTCCAAGTGCACTTTGAATCAAACCAGACCCCAAGGTACTTGAAAGACAATGATTGAGTAATGTTTCTGCCCAAAAGATTAAGATGCATTTGGGCTGGGTACCGCTTTCGAGTAAACACTACCAGTTCAGTTTTCTGCGGCGAGAATTCGATCCCTAGATTCATAGCCCAAGAAGACAAGTTATCTAAGGAATTTTGCAATGGTCCTTGCAAGTCCACGGCATGTGGACCTCTTACGGAAACCACACCGTCATCTGCAAGTTGTCTTAGCGTGCATTGTTCTGCCAAACAGTTGTCGATATCTTTGACGTAAAAGTTATAAAGAAGAGGGCTGAGACATGAGCCTTGGGGCAGGCCCATGTAGCTAATTCTGGAAGTTGTCAGTTGTCCAAGGGAAAAGTTCATTTGCTTTTCTGACAACAAATTGTACAAGAAATTATTTAAAATTCCAGAAAGTCCACATCTGTGCAGATTGTCTGACAGAATTTCAATGGAAACTGAATCAAAAGCCCCCTTAATGTCCAAGAATACTGAAGCCAATTGCTCCTTGTGTGCAAAGGCCAGTTGAATATCTGTGGAAAGCAGCGCTAGACAATCGTTTGTTCCTTTGCTCTTGCGGAACCCAAATTGTGTATTTGATAGCAAGTTATTTGATTCGACCCAGTGATCGAGTCTCCGAAGGATCATTTTCTCCAACAATTTCCTAATGCACGAAAGCATAGCAATCGGACGGTATGAGTTATGGTCAGACGCTGATTTGCCAGGTTTTTTAATGGCTATTACTTTGACCTGTCTCCATTCAGGCGGTACAATGTTGTTTTCTAGCAAGGAATTGAATAAATCTAGCAAGCGTCTTTTAGCGATATCTGGGAGATTTTTCAGAAGATTGAATTTAATCATATCGCTTCCCGGTGAGGAGTTGTTCGATGAAAGAAGAGCCATAGAGAAATCCAGCATTGAGAATGGTCTATCCAGAGAGCCGCCGCTAGGAGACGCTTCTCGAAGAATATTTTGTGCTGGAACTGAGTCCGGACAGACCTTTTTAGCGAAATCGAATATCCATCGGTTGGAGTATTCTTCACTCTCATTGAAAGATGAGCGGTTACGCATGTTGCGAGCCACCCTCCACAAGGTGTTCATTGAGGTTTCTCGTGAGAGTCCCTCGACGAAATTGCGCCAATAACCGCGTTTTTTTGCTTTGATTAATTGTTTCAACTTTGTCTCAAGCTTTGAATATTCCTCGAAGTAAGTGGAGGTTTTGTGTCTACGAAAAGCTTTGAAAGCATCAGATTTTTCTACATACAATTTTGTGCATTCTTCGTCCCAACCAGGTGTGGCTGGTCTCCTTTTAAAGGGTGCACTTGGAACTTTTCTTTTTTGTGCTTCCAGTGAGCTTTTGTAAATCAAATCGGCTAGGAATCGATATTCTTCCAATGGTGGAAGCGCATCTATTGATTCGACACCGATTGTCACCGCCGTTGCATATTTCTGCCAGTCGATGTTCCTTGTAAGATCAAATGGAACCCGAGATGGTTCTGCAGAGTGAGGGCCACACTTTATTGAAATGATGATTGGCAAATGATCGCTACCATGGGGATCATTGATAACCTTCCACTGACAATCCAATGACAGCGATCTTGAACACAAAGATAGGTCGAGTCGGCTTTCTCGAGCCGGAGGTTTTGCTATACGTGTCGCTTCACCAGTGTTCAAAATAGTCAAATTGAAATCGTCACATAAATCGTAAAAAATAGCCGCTCTATTGTCGTCATATAGATCGCCCCACCCAGTACCATGGGAGTTCATATCACCCAGAATTAATACTGGGGATGGAAGAATCGAAACTAGATTCCAGAGTTGACTACGGCTAATGGAGGTTCTTGGTGGAACGTATACTGAAGCTATGCAAAGATCTTTGTTCTTCACATTTATTTGGCAAGCAACGATTTCGACGCCGGATAAAGCAGGAAGCACTTTTTGATCCCTAAAAGTACTCCTCCATAAGAATCGTCTCTATCCAGGCGTATAATGTTAAAATCGTGGAAGTTGAGTTCTTTATCGGAAGAAAGCCATGTTTCACAGAGAGCAAATATATCACAATCAGAATTGTGAAGTAAAAATTTGAACGAGTCTAGTTTAGGCACTAGACTACGGCAGTTCCACTGTAGCACAGTGATCATATCTTCAACCTCGTTCGACGAATTATCCATCGAAAGATATGATTGATGCAAGGAGGGGCCATGAAACAGTCAATTGCTTAAGATATGATTCTAACGTTGGAAGCAAGGCAGAAACTAAGCTTCTTAGAGGGTCTTGTATGTTGAACATGTTTAATATGAATTCCACAATGTCCGAAAAAGCTAGCAAACCTCGTTCGGACTTGGATTTCTTTTGAGAAGTTTGAGGAGCAGCTTTTTTATTTTTTTTATCTTTGTTGGGCAATGGCGGAAAATTCTTGCTGCATCCAGGGATTGGATCAACAGGAGCCTTCGGTTTTGTTTTTTCATCCCCATTACCCTGGGAATTTGGCAATCGTCTGGAGGTGACTTTAGTTTTCTTACGGCGCACTTTCGGGGAGGGGCATTTTCTTTTTGAGGAACCGTCTATTTTTGAAGGTGCGTGTACCACCGTAGAATCACCTTCATCGGATGAGTCAGAGTCCGATTCTTCAACTGACAAAACCGAAAATTGGTTTGCATCTTGGACGGCTGATGCAGCCTTCAACATTTGAGCATACTGCTTGAATATGAATTGAATTAAAACCCATTAAATCACATTAAAATACGATGATAAGGTGATTGGTAGCCTCACCAAATAGACTACACCCGGATATATTCCGGGTACCCCCAGGCAGTGGCGTAGCGTCACTGGATGACACGGGGGTGGGGGGCTTGGTCACTGATAATGACAATAAAATAAATAAACTTGAATAAGTAAGAAGGGTCTGATCACACCATAGGTGGATAAATTCGGGTTTTTTTTTGAGTCTGTGGATCTGGTTTTAACCGAAAATTAGCAAGTACAATAAACGACATAACGCATGGGCTTATCACGATAAAAATGCTTCTTTATTACAATGCAAATAAGTGAAGGAATTAATGTCGCTTATCTTGCGGTGTTTCAATTATTTGTAGATTGCAAATTGTCAGAGCGAGTCATTTTAATTGGCTCTCATGGAACCGTCGAAAAATCGTCTCTTTTAGCAAAGGTTGACAGTTTGTTATGGGAATTTTCAGTGGAGTGAACGGATAGTACGAAGTCCGCGTTTGCTTATAGATTTTACCATATGAGTAAAGAGCCGTGAACGCCAATTACAATCAATGCCTTTGTTTTCATCTTCTAATCTCTCCGCTAATTCTTTAATTCGTATCCCACGCTTCGATTAGAAGTATTGCTGACGTCCTTGATCACAACGTTAAATCGCATGCCCATCAAAGTGTCTGTCATAGTGGAGAAAGTAAGACGTTTGAAAAATTCGGTCAAGTGCCATGTCATAAATGGTTGCGCTGATAAGCCTGACGACATAATTATCATTATCAAGGTCTTTACGCCGCAACTTTAATGCTGGACCCGGCTACTAACCCATTTCGGAGATGTTTACCTAAGCTAGTAATGTTTACCTTGAGCTATAGGTAAAATCGAACCGGAATATTACACAACTGTCCACCTTCAAACGGCCATAGAGCTTGAAATAAAGACAATCGGATGACACGAAAAACCGCTTCAGTGAATGAACTAAACTCAAACATTCGCCGTGTTATCTATATTATTTCTTAATCTTTATTAGAGTCACTTGCATAGAGGGTTTTAATTAATCTCGGACAGTAGTCCGTCCATCATCTTACCCATCTTTAGTTCCATTCGGCAGGTCGAAAAAGATGGTCACAAGAAGTAACGAAGCCGGTTCAGGCAACTATCGTAACGAGTATTTTGCAGCTGTTACCGGTAGGCAACAACACTATTTACCATTCTGAAAAGCCAACAATCCACTAAGGCAGTATCATTTCAGCCACGTTGTCTCTGGTGGCAACGGTTGCAACAGCCGGGTGGTCATCTCCAGCAATTCCGGCACTCCTGAGTCCAGAATCACACATCAAAATCACACCAGACCAGGGATCATGGATTGTATCGATTCTCTCGATCGGAGGCTGCTTCGGTGCCATCATCATGAGTCCACTGGTTGACCATTTTGGCCGTAAATTTACGTTGATCATCTCCATGATCCCACTGGTCATCGGATGGATCATGATAGTGTTTGCCACTAATGTTCCAACGATCTACGTAGCACGTTTTTTGCATGGCCTCGCTTATGGAACGACTTACGGCGTGGCGCCGATCTATCTGGGCGAGATATCCTCGAAAACCATACGTGGCTCAACAGGTGTGCTTGTCACCGTCATGGCAAAGCTGGCGTTCCTGTTACAATACAGCATTGGACCCTACGTGAGCTTCCGCTCTTTGGCATTGATCTCTCTCGTCTTTCCGGCCATCTTTTTAGTCACATTTTGTTGGATGCCAGAAACACCGTACCACTACTTAGCTCACGGAAACGACGAAGCCGCTCTCAACAGTCTACGTTGGTTGCGAAGATCCGATTTCTATAACGAAGATTTTCGCCAAGAGTTTCACCAGATGCAATCGTTGGTCGAAAAAAATCGTCATGATCGCAGATCCTTACTCGATCTATTGACGAAACGTAACCGGAAGAGTTTGGGCATAATTTTGCTGCTATCTTTCGGCATGCAACTCACTGGCATCAACGCCATCCTAGGTTACTCACAAACGATATTTTCCGAATTGGAAATGAACCTGACGGCTGCGGAACTGTCAATCATTTTGGCAATCGTACAACTGGTGGCCGTATTCATTCCTACATTTTTCGTCGACAAAACCGGACGACGACCACTGCTGCTGATTTCAAGTATCGCATCCGTCATTGCACTGACAATTTGCAGTTCATATTTCACGCTGGACGCCATGGGTTATCCGGTGGACACACTTGGTTGGATTCCATTTGTTGCCACGTTGGGTTTCATAGTATCATTTGCTCTCGGGCTGGCAACCGTTCCGTTCGCCATATTGGGTGAAATCTTTCCCAAGAACATCAAAGCCAACGCGAATGCAGTGTTTACCGTCATTACTTCGCTGATAGTGTTTACGGTCGTCAAACTGTTTCAAATTATTTCGGACGGGGCGGGGACGTATGTGGTCTTTTGGATATTTGCTACGTGCACTACTGTGACCACTGTGCTGATATATTTTTGGATTCCCGAAACGAAAGGTAAGTCGTTTGAGGAAATTCAGCAACTGATGGAGCGAGATGTGGACAAAGAAGGCAAACTGACAACGACAGTGTGCTGAAATGATTGATGAGGGGGTAGAAATTGAAGTTCAAATTATATATGCATTAAATTAAATTAAGTAATTGTTTGATTTTGTTAGGCTTTCCGAAAACTTTGAATGGGTGATATTTACGGTATCCTATAATTCTCGTTTTCAGCGACGCCAGTGGTGTAGTGGTAAGCGTGACTGTCTATAACTTAAAAAGGGCCTGGGTTCAACCCCATTCGGCGCCGTCGGAATTTTCTGAGGCATAAAATCTCTGATCACGGAAAACAAAACTGTTGGTCCATGAGTTGATGGGTCGATAGCTAGGGTTCAGGTGTGGGAGCTGCCTCTTTGGCGTCGGTAACGTTGGTATTCAGTACGGAAAACAAAATCGACGGAAAACATATCAAAGGAAAAAAAATCTCGTAATTCATGGACTATTAAAAAAAAACAATCGGAGGATTTTCCTGTAGTATCGGTTCAACAATCTATTATAAACCCTAAGCGTAAATGATCTTGACACAGTATCTTGATCTTGACAGTGTATGGGTATTACCATAGAGGTAACTCTAAGACCACTGGGTCCCGAAGAAAATCATTATTATTTTTGGCTCACTCAGTACCAGAACAACGGTCCCAAGCAGTCCCAAGCTATTTCACTTACCCCTGCATGTTCTGCATGAATCCACACACCCCTGATGTTATCTGTCAAACTTTCATAGCGAATCAAAACAAACATAGTGTAGTAATAGAATTTCAACTAGAATAGGGTACGTTAATCGTTTGCTTGGGACCAATAGGTAGGCTACTAAAGTGGTGAGCCAATTTAAAATCGTTAGTTTCGTATTGATTGTTGGTATTACCAAAACCTTGACATGTATCACCTGAATTTTTTAATACCGTGGACTCCAGGTTTTACCGTTTGTAATCTGAACACTTTTTAATTTGAACCCCGCTAATCTGCACGCCATGCAATCTAAAAACGATTCGAACGTCAACGTAAAGCGAATTGGAACATTGTGAAACAGCACGGAGAATCAAAATAAAGCAGCAAACAAGGCTAGAAGTTCAATATGAATGAAGTGTCCACAGACAAACAGACGTAACACTTCATTGTGTATCTTCGTTCACGCATTTAACGGTTGATTTGAATATTATCAGTTCCGCGAACCACACGCCAGCGCTGGCATCGGATCACTTTGACGTTTCCACAGACAAACAGACATAACACTCGCAAGTTGTTCATCGAACAAGCATTTAACAGTCAATTTAAAAGTATCGTAGTTGGTAGTACCACCACCTGTGGCGCGCATAGTCAATTCTCTTGCGTTTGACATTTACACACTACCGCCATCTGTTCAGCGTACTACCCACCACAGTGTACTCAACAGATGGCGGTAATGTTTTTGCGACGATGTTTTACAGTGATAAATATTCAATGTGTTATGTCTGTTTGACTGTGACGTTTCTATACATTCTATAGAACTTTTATGCAATATTGTTTGCGAGTTAGCGAGCAAGCTTGTTTTCCACGAGAAACCCGATAGATGTCGTTACTTAGGTCCTATGTTTTGGGTACTATGTTTTCAAGAAAAACTTTTTCAAAGCGTTACGTCTGTTTGTCTGTGAAGTGTCGTTTAGATTAGACGGTATACCTATATATGTAAATTTGTTCGCTAAAACCCCGGACAGATTATGGCTTATATCATGTAATATAGGCTGGCTTGCAATGAGCATTCATATATAGGATTTCCAGTGAAAATTAGATGTATGAGTGCTCATTGCAAGCCAGCCTATATTACATGATATAAGCTATAGTCTGTCCGGGGTATAAAACTGTGTACATCAAGGTGACTATATCAAGCTTAACATTGCATTAGATCCTAAGTAACATTCACGATTCTCTTCGTCGACTTTCTCTTTGTTTCCATACGGGCATGTACAGTTCATTCTCAGGTATTTTCTGCACACAGATCGATAAAAGAAGTTTTTATCTAGCATCTAATACGGCAAATACAACAAGAAACGCATATGTGCTCAAGTTATTAATGAAAGAGAAAGACGACGAAGAGAATCGATCAATGTTACTTAGGACAATGTTCAGCTTGTTATATAGGTGTTCTAATGTGACTATATATAGGTGTTCTATTGTCAAATTCATGATCAAGCCAAGATAGATTTTTGATGGTACAGCGATCTCCTCGCCCATAGAGTGACAAATCTGTATCACCATATACAACTGATGGAATGACAGTTTCCATTAATATTTAGGCTGTGTTCCAATTGGATAATTTTCACTTAAACTTGACAGATGAGAAATTATTTCCCCTCCGTTGAATCATTCAAGTGTCAAAAATAAGTTTTTCTTGGGCCAATTGATCTTTTGCTTGGCTGGATTTATCGGAAGATTAGCTTTGGTTTGCTGTTTGATACCGTGCCGCTTGTCAGTGTCCCCGTGTCCGTTCCTCGTATCGACCGAAAGTATCGTCCGGCAGTTCGTATCCGGATTAGTCGATAGTTTCGTTCCCATGGAAAGGGAAGAGTTCTGTGCTGGTCTGGTCTCCATCCAGTATCCGGTAAGTTCCGGAGTTGAACACGATGGAGGAACAGGTAATTATTGATAGATCTTTTTTTTTCAGGCTAAGCCGTTCTGAGTGGCCGTGTCCGGGAGTTTATATCCGGATGAATCGACTGTTTCGCTAGTGTTTGCATGCGCCATCATGTTTTCGGATGCTGAGTTACTGATTATTGTCCTGCTAGTTATTTATTTTTACATCTATAAGCTACGTGAAGATGATTTCGAATTTTTAAAAATTTCGTTGTTTTCGTCAAATGCGGTAATTATTTTTTTCACTCTGTGATTTTTCACTGTAAAGTTTGATTTTTAATTAGTTTTGTTGTTGATTTTTAGGAACCCGGCAGACGTAAATATGCTACAAATGTCCCTTCAGCCTTGATGATGAATATTCTAAAACAAGATCCCAAGACCATCAAGAAGCATCTTCGCGTTTCTGTTGAAGTGTTCCGGAAAATCATCAGCTTGATGCCACACAAGCGTTCTGGGTGGGAAGTAGAAATTGAGTTGTCCGTGTTTTTGTTTTGGCTGGCCGCTGGGACAAGTTACCGCGTCGCCGGAGCAGTATTCGATATACCACGAACAACAGTCAAGCGGGTCTGCTCAAAAATGTTGGAATTTTGCATCGATGTTCTGATGATGCAGGTAATAAAGTACCCAACTGAGCTCGAATTGCGTGAAATAGGGTCACGTTTTTGTAACCGAGCTAACACTTGCATTTTTGAACGAGCGGCTGGTGCGATTGATGGGTCACATGTACGGATAAAGTGTCCTCCTACTCTGCATGACCAGTACATCAACCGGAAGCTTAATTACTCCATTCAATGCCAGGCGGTGTGCGACAGCAACTTCAAATTTGTTGACATTTGTGTGGGATTTCCAGGATCGGTTCACGATACAAGGGTAATGTATAATAGTCCTTTGTACTATCGGCGTTTGTACCCTCCGGTTGGATACTATCTGCTCGGGGATAGCGGGTATCCGTGTAGTATATATCCGATAGCTATCGTAACTCCCTTTAAGGAGACCGAGCGTCGACGTCTAACACCGATGGAGAAGAAATTCAACAATTTTCACAGCAAGGCCAGGACTGTTGTGGAGTGTGCTTTCGGGCAGTTGAAAACGAGATGGAGGAGTATCTTTAATAAAGATTTGGAGCTTCGAATCGATAATTCGGTTAAGGTCATTGTGGCTTGTTGCGTACTCCACAATATATGTGTTGACGAAAAGGACGTAATGGAAGCAGAACCTATTATTGAAGAGACGGAGCAAGTTGCTGACAATAGAACAGAACGGAACGAGTGTGGTGAACCACCTGGAAGAGACACTGGAGAAGGAATCGCATTCCGTCAGACTCTTTTGCAACATATGCTGAATCAAATTAGTTGAATGCATTGCACACATTACCGACTCCAAATAACTTCAGAATTACAATAAAATAACTATAAAATACAGTTCTTTATTTTCTTGACAAAATAGCTTAGCTACAGTGATCGATTTTCTTCATTCGTTTCCTCCTTTGTTAATAACTCAGCTGGATACTGGTGCATTCCCTTTGATTTTGCTAGCCAATACAAACTTTTACTACACTGTCTTGAAATATATATTAAGCGTTAATAAATCATACGGGCTTTTTTGATTCTGCTAATCTACCTTCTCTATGAACTAGTATTATAGTAGCGTGAACTAATATTCCGATTTTTTCTACTACAGTGACATTAAAGGTTTTTTTTTTTTTTTGGTTATTAATTTATTTGATAAGGCTCAACCGAATTAACTTTACAGAGCCGAGGATTCTTGGTCACTATACAATACATCTTAAAACTATAGTCAAAAGGTACAACACAATAAACACTTTATCTTCCGCTAACCAAAAAGCCTCCTCCACCAGAACTGGAGCCGCTTCCAGTAGTTTCATTGTATGGCAAATTCTTGTATGCCAACGAGGGTCAGAGCGCGTCCATTGCAGCACTGGACACAAAACGTGGTCAGCACTCACACACTCATCACGAAACGGTTGCTTTCCAAAGTCGACGACACATCGACCGAAAGAACTGCTGATGAAGAACAATGAGGAGGACCACACAATGGTTGCTGTCGAGAAAACAGACGATCGCGTAGCACACATCGAGAGTGGCCTGCTTTTGTCGACAGCCGAGTGAACACTGACATTAAAGGTTGTATTGGCTAGCACTCAGAATCATAAAGGCCTTCCTGCAAATGATCGATTCTCTTATTCGAATTTCTCTTTTGTTAACAACTCGGCTAGATTACCATTCCTCGGTGTATTACTTTTTACGGTGCTGTTGCTTTTGCTACTAATACAATTTTTACAGCTACATTGATAGCATTTCGGTAACTTATTTCACTTCGCTGTACTGCCCAGAATCGCTTGTTAGTCGATATGGATATTCGTCAATTTTGAGATATCAACGCTATACACTATCAATTGGCATCTAGTTTCATATTATGTGATAAAACTACAGACTTTGATCATGAAAAATGTGAAAATAACATTAAGCCAGTTTTTCCCACCAAGCAAAGTAATCGCATATCAGTCCCAATCTGAAATTCCATCGTCAGAAAGTCAAGTTACAATTCTGCTTTTTGAATTACCATATTTTTCGCTGAATAGTAAAACATGCAAACCTCATTGCCACTGATTATAACTCGAAAACAATATCAATAAATTTGCTATTGTTTTTCAAATATTAACATGAAAATTGCACTTCATAGCTTTGACTGTCATTTTCTCAACACCTACTTTTTTTCATATGGGACTGATTTGCGATTCTAGATCATTGCAGTTAAGCCGAGGGGCACGCACTAGTCTTTCAATACAAAATATTTAAAATCTTGCCATTACTGCATTCATTACTTTAAATACACTTTAAATTTAATTAAATACTTTAATTACTGACAAAATTTGGTATTTCAATTATTTTCAATACACTTAAATTACGTTTCATTATTTTAATTATCGTTAATTATGTGTTGATTATTTTCAATACCGCTAAAAGTATTTAAATTCAAATTATTACTGCCTTCAAAGTATTTAAATTACAACGATGTATTTTAAATATCACGCACACAAACCTGGAAGGGCGCGCCCCTCGAGTTAAGCCCTTATGAGTTAAGTTAAGGTCCTGCTTCCGGGCTGGATAATATTGGCCCTGACTCAGCGCTTGAAATATAAGCATCTTTATCTTCAGCTTCATTGGGTATATTGTGAGAATTTTGCACCACAATCCCGCAACTGTTTACCACCAACGGTGGGTTAATGATATGTTGCGTTGCCATAAAATCATGAAGTTGGTTGAAGTGTTCCCAATCGTCTGGGGTTTGTTCCCCGTTCTCCGTAGCTCCGCCAGTGGGAGGTGTAACTAGTACCTGAAAAAGGAAATCGTTAAAATTATGATTATATTCAAAGCGTTCCACACTTACTTTGTATTTTGTTGTCAAGTTGGCCCACTTGATTTTAATCTGCTGAATGGAGAATTCACCCAGTCCTGCTTTTTCTTTAATTGTACTGTAAATAAAATTAAAAGAAGAATTAGAGTCCACACTTTGGCTATAAGGTTCAATTTTCTTTGATGCATTTTCGAAAAATTCAAAATCATTTTTTTTCGACGCATTATTTCAGATTGCAAAAAGCTCGCGTCATTTTGTGTAAAATAGCAAAAGGAATCAAATGACGCGAGCTTTTTGCAATCTGAAATAATGCGTCAAAAAAACTGCTTTTGAATTTTTTGAAAAAGCATCAAAGTAAATTATACCATAAACGAGGAAAGTAATACACATAACTGATTATTTAAACGCAAAATATATGGCAATTCACAAAATAAAATTCCCTAGAAGATTCAAAGAAGAATCTCAGAACGCTTATAAAAGGAATTATTTGAAAAAATATTCATAAGGTATACTTTTCGCAATCCTTCATGAACTGCTCGTGGTATCCTTGAAGGATTTTAAAGGGAATCATTTAGGAACCCAGGCATATTTTTTTGGAGATGATTCCACGTTAAATTACTAATGAATTCCCAAAAATGTCCTTTAAGTATTCTGAGATCATGTTCTGAAAAAATCCCCTAAGAAGTTCGTAAAAACGCGTAAGTATCCTGGAGGATTTTTATGGTATTTATGTTTATCAAATTCATTATATCTGAAAAAAGAGTTTCTGAAGCATTCCCAAATAGATTCAAGAAAGCATGTTTTCCCGAAGTTACCTTTGAATTATTTAAAAGAAATTCCTGAAGGATTACCCTAATACAAAACATTTAATAAACGAACGATTACCCAAATGATAGAGCGATTCCACATATGGTTTGAATGATACCCCGAACACGTCGTTAAGCAAAATAACCATAACATATATTAGGGTACTTCAGAACTTCAAAAGCATTCAAGGAAGAATTCCGGAATGGATTCTTGAAATATTATGGAAGCAATCCCTGGCAAAATACCTGGAGGATTCTCGGTGAAATTTTAAGAAATTCTGATGGATTCCCGAAGTTTTAAGAAGTTCAGAAAAAAATCTTGCAAGATGCATGCAGAAATTCCCAAAAGATTTAAAATAGGATTCCGCAATGAATCTTTAGAAAATAGCAGAAGAAACTACTGGAAACATCTATGAAGGATTCCTGAAGAAATCTCTTCCCGAAGCAATCCCTTAAAAATGTAAGCAGAAGTTAATGAATAAATTCAGAAGGATTCCCAAAGGAGATCCTGAAGGATTTAAAAAAAAACCAGAATTAAAAGAAATATGAAGAAATCTCTTACAAAAATCCCTGAAGATTTGCAGAAGCAATTTTTAAGGATCCTCAAAGGAATCCCAAAAGCTTTTCTGAAGAATTTTAAATAATTTTTTTGAAGGATTCCGGAATGTTTGTTTGAACAACTGTAGAAGAAATCACTGAACAATTACCGAAAAAATCCCTGAAGGATTCCCAAAGAAATCACTGCATTTGTTAAGAAATTCCGTGAAAGATTCCCAAAAGAATCCCTGCCGAGATTTCCGAAATAATCACTGAAGGATTCTCGAAGAAATTCCTAAAACAAAATTGGAGAAATTTCTGAAGTAACTTCCCGAATAAATATCTGAATGTTTTTAAAGCATTAGCATTAGTATTAGTAAGGAAATCCCTGAAGAATTATCCTTGTTGTTCTTGGAAAAATTCATTAATAAATCAGAGTGTCTACTACCTTCAAAACCTGGAAGTACCTGGAATGCTCAGGGAATTTAATTTTTCCTAAGAAGAACCCTGAAGGAATTTTAACATCCTATGAAGATCTCCAACAGTATCAAGATGATTCATACAATTTATTTTAAGATCACAACAAAAAACTGAGGCTTATACATTTTGTACTTGATATATTATACTTAGAAATGTTATCTTGAATATGGGTTTAGTAAAATTAAATCTTCAAGATTTAAATATTTTTTTTTACATTCTGGGCTTATAAAATGTGAATCCTCAGATTCCAGGCATGGAAAAATGTCCTAGATTTTGAATCATGAGAAGCTTTCAAGATTCTTAACTAACAGAAATATTCGAATTTTTTAACGTATTTTAAATAAAGGTTTCATTGATAACCTGGAAATGTTTTGTTGAAGTCCTGGAAAAAAACCAGGAAAACTAAAGGGAATTTTATTTAGCATAATGAGTAGACACGCTGTAAATCTTTGCATAATTGCAGAAGAAATCTCAGAAGATTTTCTGTAAACATTCTGAAGGATTCCCAAACGAATCCTCGAAAAATGTTCGAAGAACACACTCCGATATAATTCCAGAATAAAATAATGAACAAACCTCCCGAAGAAATACCTGAAAATTTTTTGAAACAATTCGGTAGGATTCTCGAAGGAACTCCTTAAGGATTTTCAAAAGGATTCGCAAATAAATGAAGGAATTCTGGAAGAAATTCTCGGAATAATTCATGAAGAAAAGCAGAAGCATTGCTTATTTAATTTAAGGCCTGATAATGCCACAATAGTGTCCGAGATTAGGTCTCTAGAGAACTTGAAGTGACAGTGAAAATCCCTATTATGTGTGGACGCTGGATCGTATCACCTTGAAGGATTCCCAAAATACTCCAGATGGATTTCGGAATGAATCTTTACAGAATTGCCTCGAGAATTGTGGAACAAGATACTGAAAAATTCACGAAGCAATTCAGTGACGGACTGTGAGATTTTTTGAACATCTAAATTTGCGATTTAGATGTGTTGCACTCCTAGTTCCCGAAGAAATTCCTTATATAATTCATAAGAAATCCAGGAAAAATTCTTAAAGGATCCGCAAAAAAAATTCTAATAAATTCAGAAGATATTCAGAAAGGAAATCTCTAAAGATTTTTCGAAGAAATTCTGAAAGATTCACGAAGAAATCTCAGAAGGATTTCAGATAGAATCTCTGAAGCATTCTTGAAGAAATGATCATTAAAATTCATGAAGAAATCTCTCTAAGACTCGCGAAAGAAATTTTGAAGCCTTGTCAAAAAAATCATGGTTTTTCGCAGAAGTTCACAGGAAATTCTTGAAGGATTCGGAATGCATACTTGGCGAATAGCAGAAGAGATCCCGATTAAAACCATGGCATTTTAAAAGGATTTAGGATGAGTTCTGAATATGATGGATAAATCAAGAAAGAATGTCTTAATGATTTCCTAAGGAGTATTGTTGAGAATTCCAGGAGGAATCCATGGTATAATGTGAACGAATATAATTCACTTGCATCATTATGAAAACCGTTGTGACAGCAATAACATCTAATCATCTTGAAAAATATGTTTGAGGAAGGAATCGTTGGAGAATTTATTGGGGATATTCTGGAACATTTTAGTAAGAATCCGTGTAGCGTCCCCAGAGTTCATGGAAAAAAAATTCATAATAAAGCTATGTAAAGCTAAGGGTGTTTAGGGTATTTCTCGCAAGGTTCCTGGAAGATAAAATATCAATAGCTTGCATTTAACTTATGGAAAATCTTATCGTTTCGAAGATATCGATATGATAGGTTATAATTTTTACCGGAATCGCCGGACTGACCAGAGCATTTTCAGAAGAGTGTATTACGGTCTTCAATGGTTCATTGATTGCTCAAAATTTGATTGCCGGACAAGATCATAAAAAATATAAAATAATTCATTCAATCAAAGTATAGTGTTACTTCATATGCGAAGTTTACGATTTTCAGAGATGAGAGGTGATGCTATACTAATATCAACATGAAGGTTTAGTGCGATAATTTATTAGCTACAGAAAGTTCTAAAGAGAATAGATTGATAGTACTCTAGTGGAACTATCAATCTATCCTCTTCAGGTCTTTATCTAGCAAATAAATTATCACTTTAAAGCTTCATGTTGATATTATAGCATTTCCTCCCAACAGTGATAAAATAATTGCTAACTTAATGGAAACAGAAGTATCGGTATGATCATCGATCAGTGTCGTAATTGTAACAAACAAACAATTAGGCATCTCGATTGCCAAATCAAAGCTAGGTAAATACCATATAATAAAATCAAGCATCGACTGATACCGGTAAAAGCCACACAACAGTGGTAACCTTAACCTACGAACTAATCTGAACTGCGGACTCGGGTCCGAGTCGGAGAGTCTTTCCGTAGTATCTGGGGTCAAAATCAGATAAATTCATTCTATTCCACCGGTAAAAACACCATTGGCAGTAACTACGACCCAGGATCCTACCAAAAATGGCTCCGACTCAGCAGCACTAAAATTAACACACGCATGAGAGTGAATAAAATTACTGCAGGCTACCATCCGGCAGTTTGCCCTTTCCTTTTTAGGAAATCGTGTGACACGAAACTGATGCCTATTATTGCCACGACCGCAGCAGTGAAATAATGATTCATAATTTGAAAAAAAAACTTACGCCCACGCTGCTTTCCTGTCAAAAAATTTTGTGGTGAAAAAATGGTTGCACTCCACCCGGGCGGTAATCAAGCGTCTCACTTGCTCCTCAGACACTGCAATGTAAAAATTCAGAATAAATGACAAGGTTACGTTAATTGCTACAGGTTTACTTACTTTTTCTGCTTCTTGAGCTACCCTCCATCACAGCTAAAAAGTTTATTGGTGATAAAATCCACCGAATAATATAATCACCGACCGAAATCGAAAACTGCGCGCGATCTTTGCCAGCAACCAACACAGAACAACAACAGAAGCTAACAAATTTCCATCTGTCAAAAATAAGTCTCCTCCGGAGCAGACTTATTTTTGACAGATTGAAATTTGAGGGGAAATAATTTCTCATCTGTCAAGTTTAAGTGAAAATTCTCCAATTGGAACACAGCCTTAATATCCATCAACCTTTTTGCTGTGTAGGCAGAACATAAAAATAATCAGATCAGTTATGTTCGCTTGTGCGGATGAGTTTTGATTCGCGGGAAATCAGCAATTTCTGTATGCAAAATTCAATTATTTCAACCACGTGGCAGCGATGAACATCCAAAGCGTATGCGCGCCAAATGACTCAGTTGCATCGAAACGGACCATTGAATAACCCCTCGCATCTCATTAGGAACTCCAAAGGAACAGTCGAAATACGGAACACCAGCGATGAGAGAAACGTCAAAAAGTGTAAACAACAATCCGCAAAACAAAATCGCTCGAACATAAATTCTTATTACTTGTTGTTATAAAATCTGTAAATTTGGCTGTGTTCATCGCTAGAAACTGATAGTTTCTCGTTAGGCTAAGCTTCATTAATCTCGTTAGTTAAGTGTAATCATTAAATAGGAAAATAATAAATAATGAAACCATCATCGTGGTGTGGCCCGACAGTGCTCTACCTTCTGGCTGCGGTCATCCCCTGCAGTCTGGAAGCGGTCGAAATCGATTGTTCGGATCTGCGGATGGGCCAGTACCTGTGTCCGGATCCCAACGTGCGGCACATCGATCCCAAAACGCAACAACTGCGGGGATGTACCAAAGATAACAAAGCCCGCGTGTGGTGCCTAGCCGTAGAGGGCATCACCTGTAGCGAGACGAAAAATTCCAGCTTTACTCGGGAGATGCCATGCAAGTGGACGTAAGTTGAATCCGACGAGTGAGGGTGTGGTGTGAGGCATGATATGGCTTGTCGAAAAGATTCATTTTCCGGAAAGTAATTTCCCGGCAGGAATAGAATATATTTTAAAATACCATGCAACCCCACCGTTAATGCACTCCATATGTGGAAGGCAGCACTTAGTAGTAAATATCTGTTTTCCCTTTTCTCATTCCAGCAACGGGTACCACTTCGACACGGCGCTGCTGCTGTCCGTCTTTCTGGGCATGTTCGGAGCGGACCGGTTCTATCTGGGCTATCCGGCCATTGGTCTGCTCAAATTCTGCACCCTCGGATTCATGTTCCTTGGTCAGCTGGTGGACGTCATACTGATAGCCACCCAGGTGGTCGGTCCAGCAGATGGATCAGCCTACGTGATTCCGTACTACGGCCCGGGTATCTCGGTCGTCCGAAGCGACAACTGGACCTATCGGTTACCGCAGGATAATTGGTGATTGTTGGCGAATGTGTTCAAGAATCACAAAATAAAGCACTGACTGCATGGTGGAATGAATTGCATAACAATTGTCTATTCCTTGCTGGTTGGACCTTTCCATATTTTGACAACCGATAAATCATCCCAGTCCCAAGGGCGTCCCATTTATCATTTGCGTTTCGACCTCTTGGCACACGCCGGATGTCCCCTCTAACCATGAGTCGCGAATATGATGACTGCAAGTCGTTCTTTTTTCATGCCAAAAAATAAACAATCTATCAATCAGTCACGGAAGATGCCAACGTGTGGTACCTACACAGAAATTCAAAACAACCCAAAATTAAGTTCTTTTCACTCATCTCCCATGTTCCGTACGATAAGCCAAATTTGGGTAAACCGGCTCAAAGTAGTTTGCATTTAAGGACGGCAAAAAAAATTACCCATCGCTAAGTTATTTTCAATTTTTTCTACCCAAAATTAAGTTCAATTAACTCAAATTTGGGTATATCGCATATTACTCAATTTTGGCTTCTTGTACGGAACTAGACGGTTGAGTCGAATCTTTCGTTCTATTTTTGACAACAATAGCGAGAGGAAATGAAACGGACAGAGGTCAAATAACTCAAATTTGAGTTTAAAAAACCCAAGCGGTGGGTAGTTTTGTTTTTCTGTGTAGAGCGCGAATAATCAAACATGCGAATCATCCTCGACGATGTTCGGTTCGGCAAGCAATCGATGTTCTCGGGGGAGTTTGCTGCCAATTTGATGCAAATGATGGTTTTACGATCTACCAGTTGTTGTAACGGCGCCCATAGGGGTATGAGAGTAGGATAAACAATCGGCTCGTCTGTCGCATTTTATTGAATCCCTACCCTGATTGACTTGAAGGTAATGCAACCGTAACAGTAGCAATAGCAACGAGTTTTATTGGGTGGATATCTAATATTAATTTTATTATCCTGTCCTTAATGGCTTTTAGGAAACTCTGTCCTTGTGCTACTCGATGATTTCTTTATACCTTATATTGGAAAACTGTTTGTTTGGATTTTAAGATGTTTGATTTATGACTTGCGATTCGTCCAATCCAGTCTATACCGACATTGGTTGAACAACTCGTAATGTGGTTTCTATGACTTCTAAATTTGAAAAAAGCTGTTAACACGGTTCAATTTTCTGGTCGTAGATATTGTCCAGAACAAACATCTGCCATCCAGTTGAGAATCGAAAACATCAAAGAACTAAAGCGGGAATCTGAAATATTTCTATGGCCAAGCTTAAGCCGAAGAAATGGTCCACACCTGCAATTCGGTCCTTTCAAAACGTATGCACAAAGGCTTACGGGTCTATCAAAAGTAAACGCCTGAAAGATATACTTTCCGTGTAACTTATACTATGCGATCAAACCCAATTGGCAGTTATGAATGCTTCCGACATGGAAAATAATTAATAGCGATCTATGCACCGACGAGGACTTTCGAATGGAATATCAACATCCTTGATCGGATAAGCCGCCGTGCAAAAATGGTGTTGAGATGGAACGAAACCACGTGCCGAGTCGATTACATTGACTGCACATATCAAATGGTTGCTACTCCGTGATTGATCAGAACCAGTGAAATTGGCACATGTTTTATGATCAATAACGGCGGCGGCCACGACCTTGCAATCAGTTGGGAGTAGGGAAGGAATATTAGACTGACCTTCCTCTAATAAAAGTACCTTTCTCAAATAAAAAAAAACACCATACCCAAACAATAAACCGAACGATAGAACAATTCCACAAATGGTTTGGATGACACGCTGAACACACCGTTAAGCAAAATAACCTTATAAATTGTGTAAGGGTTGTTGTTTTGGGGACCGTGTTTACCTCTGCGTCCCCACAGACCTTTGTCAAAGGTCAAAGGAGCGATATTTTGTTAGTAGTTTGGGTTCATTGGTCAGGATTCACCTTGATAATTGATGAGCTCGTAGTTTTGATATAATGTATTGATTTCCGAAATTGACGCGAATAATCTTTGGAATGGCTAGAAGGCAAATGAGTCAACCCTATCAATCCAGTAATGTAAAGGGGTCTGGGATAAAACCCCCTCGTTTTTGCTCAGTAAGCAAAAACGGTTGTGTCGTGACCTGACCGAGGTTTCAAGCCTCGGCCATTTGTCTCAACAAAGACTAGCACAATGCACAACCGTGCGCTACAAGATTAGTTAAATGACTGATTGCACCATGCAGTCATGCACAAGGCGAAGATCATTCTTCGGGTAGTTTCCTCATCGCATGTATATGTATGTGTGCGTTTCTTTGATCATCAAATAATCGCTACATGCTGATTTAAGTATACTCAAGTCGTTTGTATTATAAGACTACACGCTGAATCAAGTTTACTCAAGGTATAGTTATTGTTATTCACTACCAACTCTATCTACCACAGGTTGGACTAGATAACCAAGCCCCTTGCAAAACATTACATTACATAACCAACGACGATTGTTGACGTCCGGTGGCATGAAGCTATTCAAATCCCCGTAACGTGGGTAGATCACCTTTTCGTGGTACGTTACGGGATGTAAGATCTACCACCGATTCCTAGTCCTGACTACTTTAAACTAGGGGAACAGGATTTTTCAGTAATCCAAGGAACACATCCTAGTCCTTGTTACTTTTTATGCTTTGTTGATAGTGCCAAGACTCGGCTTTGTCCACCGAGGATGATCTTGAAACAAGGAAAAAATGAGTTAGTCTTCATCTATGTGATTCCTAATCTTCTATTCGTTGTTCCCTAGCTTGAAGTGGTTAAGACTAGGGTTCTGATGCATGGTCATTACCGGTTTCATTCCTTAATTTTGTTGCTAAGGAATCCAATTTTGACTGACAAAGGGGCGCGCCTTTCGAGGGTGTTTCAACACTCCGAAGGGTATAAATAGCGGAACCTTTCAATTAGAGTCGGATCCTTGCGATATGTGCAAGAATGACAACTTTAAAAAAATCGACTAACTAAGGACATGTGATATGCTACAATAAAGGGTGATACGGTCAAAATTTGGTCAAGGGAAAACGCGTGTAAATCGGTGAAATCGTTTATTTAAAAAATCAAATTAAATTTCTTTTTCAAGTTCAATTAGTATAAAATTCAGGAAAAATATTCAGTTAGGCTTCCGCTTTTCCAAATCCGAATTGCCGGGCCTTACGCTTGACCCCTGCCATCAGATTTTGTACAGCCACCTTGTCCACCTTCTTCGCCGCAGAAAGCCAGTTTGCCTTGAACTGCTGCTCGCCCTTAGCAGTTTTTTGGTCTTCTTTAGGTTCCGCTTGACAATAGCCCAGTATTTCTCAATTGGGCGGAGCTCTGGCGTGTTGGGAGGGTTCTTGTCCTTGGGAACCACCTGCACGTTGTTGGCGGCGTACCACTCCATGGCCTTTTTACCGTAATGGCAAGATGCCAAATCCGGCCAAAACAGTACGGAACAACCGTGTTTCTTCAGGAAAGGCAGCAGACGTTTATTCAAACACTCTTTCACGTAAATTTCTTGGTTGACAGTCCCGGAAGCTATGAAAATGCTGCTTTTCAAGCCACAGGTACAGATGGCTTGCCAAACCAGATATTTCTTTGCGAACTTTGACAGTTTCATGTGTTTGAAAACATCTGCTACCTTTCCCCTTCCTTTTGCCGTATAAAACTCCTGTCCCGGAAGCTGCTTGTAGTCGGCTTTGACGTAGGTTTCGTCGTCCATTACCACGCAGTCAAACTTCGTCAGCATCGTCGTGTACAGCCTCCGGGATCGCGCTTTGGCCGTCGTATTTTGTTTATCATCGCGATTTGTAGTCACTTCCTTCTTGTAAGTCGATAGTCCGGCTCGTTTTTTGGCTCGATGCACGGTTGTAGACGATACACCCAGCTTATTTGCGGCATCTCGGAGAGAGAGGTTAGGGTTTCGCTTGAAACTACCGGCAACTCTCTTTGTCGTCTCAGCGGCTTCCGGTTTTCGATTTCCCCCCGATCCAGACTTCCTGGCTGTCGACAAACGTTCCCCAAACACTTTAATTACATTTGTAACGGTTGATTTGGCAACTTTTAGCGATTTTGCCAACTTTGCGTGCGAGTAGCTCGGATTTTCGCGATGCGCGAGCAAAATTTTGATACGCTGCTCTTCTTGCTTGGACGGCATTTTGACAACTGAAGAGTGAATTCCAAAATCAAAATAGGAGCAACATTCTACACACACACACCTTCAAAATGAGGGGTGTTCAGGTTTTTTAAATGCAAAATTGAAAGAAATACGTCAAGTTGATATTGACCAAATTTTGACCGTATCACCCTTTAGATCAAATTACTGGTCGCAGTGGTGTTAGGTCCCGGACAGAGGAAAAAAAAAAGCTATTCAAATAAAATGATGTCCCGCATCAAGCATATGTCATTGGGGTGGATGCCCTAGCTACACTCATGTTAAACATCAGTCGGTCGCTTAGGCGACGATGCAGTTGTTTGTGCTAACGTAAGCACGAGTGAACTGTACCCGCTTACGAACGTGAGACCAACAATCAATACGAAACTATTGATTATAAATTGGCTCACTACTTGACTAGCCTATTCGTCCCAAGCAAATCGATTAACGTACACCATTCCAGTCGAAATTCTAGTACTACCGTATGCGTGATAATGTTTGCACCATCGTACAAATAAGGTTCCCGTTTCACCTGTGCATACAATGCCTTGGTTTTCTTGACATGCACGTAACCTATAGCTCATACCGTAGTAGGCTGTGTATAAAAGAAAATGATTTACTTAGTTTGACAGTCGCACCATGAAGAAGTGGCAGCGTATTCGTAATTTGTCCCACGCACAAATGTCGCAAAAAGACATTTCAATTCAATCGCCGTGGGAGTGTCCCGGTGGACCGTCAAAAGAGTTTTAGACCGAGAAAAGAAAGGACAACTATCCGCGAAGGTGGCCACAGGTCGTCCGAGGTCAGCTCGGGTTCCGAGGGTTATCGCTGCTATCAAAAGGAAGATTCGGGTGAATCCAGTGCGTTCAATAAGGAAAATGGCAAAGGAACACGGGATCAGTGACTTTACGGCATGGAAGATCGTAAAAGAAGATTGCGGGTGAAGTCGGAAAAAACTCACATGATTACCAACCGCATCCGGGAGCTACGAGTCGAATGATGCAAGAAAATCTTGAACTTCCTTAAGCGAAAAAATCCGGTATGTCCGACGAGAGCATGTTTACCGTCGATTCCGTATCAAATTCCAGAACCGACCGGTATATTAGTTCTCTTCCGGTAAAATACGTGGTCGACGAGCACAAGAACTTGTATCTGACCAAGCATGCTGCTAGCGTTATGGTGTTTGGATTGGTGGCTTCCGATGGCAAAAAAATGGACCCGGTGTTCATTCCAGAAGGCGACAAGGTCAACACGGAGGTCTACATCGGGATTTTAAATAAGTATTTTCTTCCGTGGATCAAAGAACAGTACGATCCGAAGCCAAATGTTATATTTCAACAAGATGGGGCTCCGTGCCACACCTCGAACCGCACTCAGAAGTGGTTGCAGGAACATCTTCCGTTCTGGGTGAAGGATAGGTGGCCGCCATCCAGCCCCGATCTTAATCCACTGGATTACTCAATATGGTGCGTCATGAAGGCCAAGGCCTGTTCTAAACGCCACCCGAGTACGGCAAGCCTCAGACAAACATTGGCCCGTACCTGGAGAGAATTTGATCCTGACCGAGGGGGACGACTCTATCTACGATGCAGAAAAGATTGTGTTTTGCTGTGGCTAGCTGCACGCACGCTGAGTAGATAAAAGGAAGATTTATGTCGATTTTGAAGATTTCCTGCAAAAAGATGAAGCACGATGCAAGTAGATGCGAGAAATGAAAGATGAGTTTTCGAAGATTGATTCGTTAGTGTGAGATTTTTTGAGCATCTAGAATTGAGATTTAGATGTGTCGCCCCCCTCGATCCAGACTACATTATTAGAACCTGCCGTGCATTCCGGAAGCGTGTGGAGCACAAACGAAGTGACAGACGACTAACTGGCGAAGAAATCCATTAAAATAATGTGGTTCACTGTAATAGAATTTTCTTGGAAGCTTGTGCCATCATCCACCAGATGGGTTAGTTTTTTTGTTTTGATTTGAACAAAGTTGATTTTGTGTACAATGATTCTTTGACAGTGTGCAAAGAGTGCGTATCATTTTGTCATTTTTTTATGCATTTCAGTTTTGAGTAGAGTGAAAGAGATAGAACCAAAACATTCTAGTACATTTGGTGAAAATGCTAGTTCAATCTAGTAGTAGTGTTGCCATGTGGTACAATCCAGTAGTAGTGGTGTTGCCATGTGGTACACTGAAAAATTGCAATAGCAGGTTAGTCACCAAAGTTTTCGAGCCGCTCCGTCTGTCACTTCGTTTGTGGTGTGGAGGCCGTAATTGCAGCAAGTGGAAACTCGATCGATGATTAACATAGTTTAATCAACAATCAATACGAAACTAACGATTTTAAATTGGCTCACTACTTGACTAGCCTGTTGGTCCCAAGCAAATCGATAACGTATCCCATTCTAGTTAAAATTCTAGTACTACACTATGTTTGTTTTGATTCGCTATGAAAGTTTGACAGATAAAATGAGGGGTTAGTGGAATTTCCTATGTTTCGAGGGGTGAATCGATTAGCTTGGGACCGAAGATAGTACCAGATCTGAGCCAAAAAGTTGAGCACATTTTTTCGGGACCTACTAGCATAGAGGTAACTCTAAGACCACTGGGTCCCGAAGAAAATCATTATTATTTTTGGCTCACTCAGTACCAGAACAACGGTCCCAAGCAGTCCCAAGCTATTTCACTCACCCCTGCATGTTTTGCATGAATCCACACACCCCTGATGTTATCTGTCAAACTTTCATAGCGAATCAAAACAAACATAGTGTAGTAATAGAATTTCAACTAGAATAGGGTACGTTAATCGTTTGCTTGGGACCAATAGGCTACTAAAGTGGTGAGCCAATTTAACATCGTTAGTTTCGTATTGATTGTTGGTGAGACTGTGCTGACTCGACTGATATGCTGCGGGCCGACACCAACCGTTAAGTTGTAAGAAACGATTTTTCAAGAAATCCACATTCATTAGTAAAGCAACAACTGGAGTGATCAGTTCAATATCACATCATACTTTACCGAGAACAATTTTAAATTGGCTCACTACTTGACTAGTATATTGGTCCCAAGCAAACGTATCCCATTCTAGTCGAAATTCTAGTACTACACTATGTTTGTTTCGATTCTCTATGAAAGTTTGACAGATAAATGAAGGGTTGGTGGAATTTCCTTTCTTTCGAGGGGTGCATCGATTACCTTGGAACCGAAGAGAGTACCAGAGCTAAGCCAAAAAGTTGAGCACGTTTCTTCGGGACCTTCTGGTCTTAGAGTTACCTCTATGGTTCTATGTCAGTAACGATTGTCTGGCGACGATGGTCACAAAATGAGCAAGAGCATTAACGACCATGCAATTCTGTACCTGCTATTCCGTGATTGAACAGATCTGGCGAAAGTCGCAATAAAGCCATCCACAATTACTCGTTTGCAGTAATTGCGGACAGCTTTAGTACGGGAGTTTGAAGGTGATAGCTCTATTCCAGATCCAGCATCCAATTTCAGAATGTCTGGAGAGTCACGCTCATTCCGAGGTCACTTTCACTCACAATAAGCCCCGCATGTATGCATCACCGTTATCAAATGGATATTGGTATTACATACACACTTCCTGGTTCGAAAATATTCTTTTCAAACCTGGAACGTATTTAGTTTAATTTTGATATTTAATTTATAAAGAATAATTGAACAGCTCGCACCATATATTCTACTCTTCTGCCACCGTTGATTGCTTCTATTGGAATCCCGTGTACTTTATCTCTCTAACGCTTTATATTTCTCCAGTCATAATGACTTCTAGTAACCGGTGGAAACTAACGGTTTTAAATTGGCTCATCCTGGACTAGCCTATCGGTCCCAAGTACACCGATTAACATACCCCATTGTAGTATAAATTCCAGTACTACACTATGTTTGTTTTGATTCGCTATGAAAGTTTGACAGATAAAATGAGGGACTTGTAAATTTTCCTATGCTTGAGGGGTGCGTCGATTAGCATGGGACCGAAGAGAGTACCAGCATAGAGGTAACTCTAAGACTAGTAGGTCCAGAAGAAACGTGCTCAACTTTTTGGCTCAGCTCTGGTACTATCTTCGGTCCCAAGCTAATCGATTCACCCCTCGAAACATAGGAAAATCAAATCACCCCTCATTTTATCTGTCAAACTTTCATAGCGAATCAAAACAAACATAGTGTAGTACTGGAATTTATAGTAGAATGGGATACGTTAATCGATTTGCTTGGGACCAATAGGCTAGTCAAGTAGTGAGCCAATTTAAAATCGTTAGTTTCGTATTGATTGTTGGTACCAGTGCTGAGCCAAAAAGTTGAGCTCGTTTCATCGGGACCTTCTGGTCTTAGATTTACCTCTATGGTTGTAACGTCGAACCAGGAATGCAACGTTACAAAGTTTGACAGATTTTTTTATTTTTTTTTATTACTTTAATAAAGTACGTACAACATATCAAGAAGATGAATTAGATAGCAAAGGTTTCATCACAGGAGTGGAACTTCGGATCAGAAAGTGGCTCCACTTGTCTTTGCGAACACTAGCGCACCTAGCGGTAGAAGGCATCTTCTGCCTGCAGTTAAAATAGGCAGCATGCTATGATAGTGTGAGTGCACATAGAAAGCCCGTGTGGAACGCTGCCACAACACATCGCTTGTTGAGCAGAAAAACGAACACTTTTTGATTCACCGATTTGTTTGCACTTCTCCTTCTGTTCTGTGGTTTCATCCTCAGAAGAAAGGTTTGTGCATTTGCTCATTTTGCTCATAGAAAATACATAACATTTTATAATCTTGGACATATCTCGATTACCTTTTCGAAGGGACGTATCTGATTTTGTAAACATTGCATTTGATCGTCGATTTGGCGGAACTGGTAGCTCGCCTAACACTACCAACAGACAGAAAAAAACCCCTTCCTGATAGTGGTGTTAGTATGCGTGGGCGAGCTGCCAGTTCCGCTAAAATCGAAGATCAAATGCATTGTTTACAAAAGCTGATACATCCCTTCGAAAAAGTAATCAAGATATATTGTTTTTATAAAATCTGGTATTGGAAATGTTTGGACAAATACTAAGGCAATCGAGCTTCAAAGATTTTTCAAAATTCTAGTCTTCAAAAAATGTCTAGAGCATGTAGTTTTCCTAGACAATTTTTCGAAATATTTAAGGCTTGGAAAAACTTTCAACATCATGAAGTAAAAAATCCAAACCTCAGGAAATTTGTGATGCAATTGTCTACGACTATTTCGAGATCACAAGCAAGGAAAAAAAAATCGAAATTTTATAATTTTATGGGTACAAATTTTTAAGATAATGGACCTCTTTTTAAATAATAACTTTATTTGTACAGGCTCAATCGAATAAACTTTACAGAGCCGAGGTATCCTATGTATAACTTATTACTGTCTTATATTTAAAGTTAAAGGAACTGGACCGAGTACTCGCGGTTGTCTCGAGGTTAGTGGAGATTTACAATTTTTTGGATGGGAAAAGGAAGGAAAGGAGGTTTGAAATGTGGTTTACGATACAACTATTTAATTAATCCTAAAGCATGAAATTATTTCTATTCATCTTGAAAACAAACATTGAAAAAAACCCACACGTACCAAATACTAACTAAACAAAAGGTTCATCAAAGATAACGGACCTGAATGTCTAGAAAATGAAGTTGAAAAAAAAGTAAGAGGTTGTATCTGTGTGGGCTGAATATGTCTTAGTGTTGCATGAACTAAGGTTGGGCGAAATACCCTGTGACGAGCTTGGAGAGCAAACTCTACACAGACCAAGCATGAACCATGAGAGCCGCCATCGCACTTGGCTTTCCATCTTCAGTGCTCGAAAAGGTAAGACGTGTTTCCGCAGACTAGCCAGCAACAGCAGCTACGAAAAACATAATTTTTCAAGACACCGCCGATGCAAACGGCGACAATATAGAATTGGCTCATTTCGTTGAAGTTCGCACGGATGAGACCGGTGCCTCGACCGGTGCTGAAGCCCATTCCGCTGGAGTTGAGGATCCCGAGTCAGACGAGGACAGCATTACTGAGGACAGCGCTGGTGACAGCACGGATGATAGCGATGAGGATGTCAGCTCAATTCCAGAACCAACTTGCGGTACGGTGAATTCGAAAGGTAACCAGGAGACTAACGCGGTCGTGAAGGAGAAATCAAGCGGAGAAACTTCGACTGAACGGATGGAACGCATCGAGAGAGTTTTGTCGGATATGGCTACAGTCATGACACGATTGCAGTCATACGATCGGCCTTCGTCATCACGTCTTCAAACTGACACGAGCTGGAACGTACCGAGCACAGCGACCAACACGGAAGGTACACCGTCAACCATTCGTTGGGACAATATCAAGCCGTTCCCTAGTGGCGTCCCAGCCAACAAAATGTGGGAAGAATGGAACCGGTATATTGAAAATTTTGAAATCGCGGCCTCCTTGAGCAATGCAAATGACCCGGTCAAAAGAACTCAGCTGCTGTTTCTGTCTATGGGACCGGACCTACAGGAAATCGTTCGAGCCGCCAAGCTGCGTCCTAACCTCGGAGATGCAAGTTGCTACAGAGTCTTTGTAGCGAACATTCTCGATTACTTTCGGTCCATGACGGACACGGCCGCAGAGCATGAAGCGTTTTCTTGCATGAAACAAGAACGGGGTGAGTCCGCAGTGGCTTTTCACGCCCGCCTAATGTGCAAGGTACGCCTGTGCAACTACAGCGCTGAAGATCAGGATCGGTTCGTGCGAGCGCAACTCCTAAAAGGTTTGAGAAATAAGGAACTGGTTAAAATGGCTAGAACCTATGGACATGAGGTGAACTTCATCGTACAGGCAGCAACCCGTGACGAGGCGTACGAAGCTGAAACTGCCCAGCCGGCGGATGCCAACGTGTTCGAAGTGAGCAACCGCTATGACTCAAACCGCAAACCGAACAGGAAACACAAAGCTCCAAGCGAACGCGATGGCGAACCACCCGTGAAACGCCGTCAATATGATCATGGCCAAGGCCGACGTTCGCGTTGTACAAAGTGTTATCTGATGAACCACAGGAACGGTATTTGTCCAGCACTACAGAGAAATTGTAACAGTTGTGGTAAACGCGGTCACTTTGCGGCAGCCTGTCGCAAAAAAACGTGTAAATGCTATCCATTACAAGCGAGAGGACCCAGGAAGTGACCTATCCGATGATGCACAGGAAGAAACCAAACAGGTACTGAAATGTTAAATCCTATTCACATGCCATTGAAATGGAAATCAATTAAACGAATAATACTATTACTACGTCGTGTTTTACTCCTTTTTAGTGTGTTAACGCTCTCTCCTTGGAAGACGTCTTGATTGGGTGTAGCTTGGGGTCATCGAGCCCGATCCGCTTTCTCATCGACTCAGGTGCTGACGTGAATGTAATTGGTGGGCAGGATTGGGAACGGCTGAAGCATGAATTTGACTCAGGCAAAGCAAAATTTAAAATGATTGAGCTACCCAATAGGGAAATACACGCGTACGGTACTAAGGATCCAATGCTTGTGGAATGCACGTTTGAAGCTAAAATTGTCGTAACAGATATCATCAAACCCCCTATCACTGCTATCTTTCATGTTGTACGCCGAGGACTCAGGTCGCTTTTAGGTCGCTCGACAGCCAGCGACATGAGGTTACTTCAGATTGGGTCAACCGTTAATACTTGTGAAACCTTGAACGACGAGGGAAAATTCCCGAAAATGCCAGGGGTCATGGTCAAGTTTAGTGTGAATAAAACAATCACCCCGGTGAAGAACGCGTACTATAACGTACCAGCCGCCTACAGGGATGGAGCAAGGCGCATGTTGCATGAGATGGAAACGCGTGGTATAATCGAAAAGGTTACTTCGGCACCCACCTGGATCAGCGGAATGTCAGCCGTTTCAAAGGGGAAGAACGATTTCCGTCTCGTGGTGAACATGAGGGCTCCAAATAGAGCCATTAACAGAGAATACTTCCGGCTCCCCCATATCGAGGAAATGAAAGTTAAACTTTATGGAGCGAAATATTTTTCGAAGCTGGATCTTAGCAACGCGTTTTACCACCTTGAGTTGTCAAAGGAATCGAGAGATTTGACAACTTTCTTAACCGAAGACGGCATGTACAGATTTACCCGCCTCATGTTTGGGGTAAACTGTGCTCCCGAGGTTTTCCAACGGGAAATGACGCGTATACTGAAGGATCTAAGCAACATAATCATATACATAGACGACATCCTCATATTTGCGCAGACGCTAGAAGAACTTCGACAATCTGTTGCAAAGGTTCTGCAAATACTGAGGGAGAATAACTTGACCCTCAATACATCGAAATGTGAATTCGATAGAACTAGGGTCAGGTTCCTTGGTCACGAGCTGGACGCTGAAGGCTTCCACATAGACGAAGAGAAGATCAACAGCGTGCGAAACTTTCGAGAACCGGCAACACTTTCGGAACTAAGAAGCTTTCTGGGGTTGGCTTCGTTTGTCAGCCCATACTTAAAGAACTTCGCAAACATTTCAAGCCCCCTATGGGCCATGACAACCTCAAAATCATGGACGTGGGGACACAATGAAAGGGAAGCGTTCAACTTAATTAAGCAGCAGATCCTAGAAAGTACGGTATCATTAGGATACTTTTCTGAGAACGACAAGACAGTCCTATACACCGATGCGTCACCAGTGGCTTTGGGAGCTGTGCTAGTGCAAGAGAGTGATCGGCACACACCAAGGATAAGTAGCTTCGCTTCGAAGGCTTTAACCACCACAGAAAGAAAGTAAGCCCAAAACCAGCGAGAGGCACTGGGCGCAGTTTGGGCGGTCGAACACTTTTCTTTTTACCTTCTCGGGAGGCATTTCACACTGCGCACGGACGCGCAAGGAGTTGCGTTCATCCTGAACCGAACACGAGAAGAATCAAAGCGGGCCCTTACCCGAGCCGACGGCTGGGCACTCCGATCGAGCCCGTACAGCTACGATGTGGAATATGTCCGTGGCCGGGACAACATCGCCGACTCCTCATCAAGGCTGTATTGTATTGTGGCGAAGATGAACCGTTTGACGAAGATACAACCCCATGGGAGATCACAAACCTTGAGGCAAACAGCATAGAATTTTTGACGGAACAGGATATCAGAGACGCTACCACACAAGACGAAACTCTTCAAAAAGTAACGAGTGCTTTGGACACAGGTACGTGGACTAAAGATATGCGAACGTATCAGGCTATACAGAATGACTTGACCATGCACGACGCCATCCTTATTAAAACCGGCTGCGCCGTTATACCTCAGTCGCTCCGGATGAAGGCTTTGGAGGTCGCGCACGTAGGCCATCCGTCAACAGCTAAGATGAAGAGCATAATTAGGCAGCGTGTGTGGTGGCCCGAGATTTCAAAAGATGTTCAAAGATGGGTTGAAGCATGCAAAACATGTGCCATGAACGGGAAACCAGAAAAACCGACCCCAATGGAGCGTGTTTTCGTCCCAAGAACCGTTTGGGAAACAATAGCCTTGGACTTTAATGGCCCCTATGTCAAGTTCGGGGGTATTTCTATTCTCGTAATCGTCGATTACCGGTCTAGGTACCTCTTAGCTAGACCAGTAAAATCCACCAGCTTTGAGTTCACCAGAAAGGTACTTGAAGAGGTGTTCGAGAAAGAAGGCTACCCCAAATGCATCAAGACAGATAACGGGCCGCCGCACAGTGGCACGAATATGAATAAAGACGGTCAAAAATATTTTCTACCCTTTTTCGACGTTTTAGAGACTGGGTGTCTTGGGAGAAGTTGCTCAAAATTATAACTCGCATCTTTTGAAATACACACCTGAATAATCTTTAAGCTAGTATTACACATCCAAATTCTAACTTTTTCCAGTTACGAGATAATGGTTCCATGCCTTGGACAAAGTTGCAGAGCAGTTGATTTCATGAACATTTGCTAAAGACACCAAATTTCTACATCATAACTCTGTAGAGCTATAATAGATTTTCTTTTAAGACTACCTTAATATTGGTTTTTTAAGTTAATTAGTGCTTTTTTCAAATTTGATCAATTTATCATGTTCTAAGAAATTGTTGGCATCATTAAAATATACAACTTTGCTGAATACACCAATGCTTTTCATTGACATCCATGTGATATACAGCCCATCAAGCGTTTTTGTGACGTCATATTCAACGGCTCGAAAAGAGAGTGGGCGGGCCCTGGCGGGGTCTAAAACTGGTTGTATTTTGAAGATTACCTTATAAAATAGTACTTCTGAAAATTTCAGCGTTGGGTACTGAGGGGTACCTAGACAAATCTCGATTCGAAAATGTCAATATTATATACAGCCCATCGGACGGTTTTGTGACGCCATATTGAACGGCCCGAAAAGATGGTAGGTGGCCCCTGGCAGGGTTTAAAACCGATTGAATTTCGAAGATTACATTATAAAATAGTACTCCAGAAAATTCCAGTGCTGGGTTTCCAGGTGTATCTAGTCGAAATAGTCAATGTTATATGTACTCCATCATGCGTTTTTGTGACGTCATATTCAATGGCTCGAAAATAGGGTAGGCGGGCCCTGATGTAGTCGAAAACTGATTGTATTTGGAAGATCACCTTATAAAATAGTACTCCTAAAAATTTGAGCTTTGGGTACCGAGAGGTACCTAGTCAAATCTCGTTTATATATATTTGGTACAAGTTATAAACCAATGTGTGCTACGAGTGTGCTACTTACTCATGATAAAATTTACAACTACATAAAAAACGCATTATCTTGACATGTAATCAATGGGTTTGTTCATCAACTGCATATTCTAAACTTTGATATTTTGAGTATGCCAATATTGAAAAAAATATGTTTTAATTACTCCTTACCTGACTATCTTCGATAATATTTGACATGACGATTTCCATGAATCTGCTCCGCCCACACTTTGAACAATTCCATCCGACAAAGATTGAATGAATTCATTTTGAACCACAACTTCAATACAAGTTGTTCGTGAAAAAAATCACACCTAGATAATTAAATAAACTCTATCGCTCTTTGCTATCGCCAAAACGTCAAGCGCAAAATAGTCATCTGCAGCAGCGTTCAGCGATGTGCACGAGGAAGTTTCAAACATCTGTTGTGAAGTCACGTTCCATGTTCTGAAAAGAGGGTGGTGTGGGTAGATCCAAAGTTGGAACCCTTTAGAACCGTAGTCAGAATTTTATCATTAATTCTAGTTTTCTTGAAAGTTATACCGATATTTTAGTCCATATTGTATATAATAAAGGGCAAAGAATATACCAATATTATTAGCTTGCATTATAATATTTGCAACTATCAACATATGAGTATCAATATTGCAATGAATGTACATATCAATGTAGGTACACTGAAGAACAAACACATTAAGAACAAACCCATTAAATACATCTCCAGATTAAGCTTAATAATTTAAATAATTTGCAAGTTCAAACATGTGTAGGTTAAAATCATTGATTCATAGCTCCCAACGCTGAATTTTTCAGGAGCACTATTTTATAATGTAATCTTCGAAATTCAATCGGTTTTAAACCCTGCCAGGGGCCACCTACCATCTTTTCGGGCCGTTCAATATGGCGTCACAAAACCGTCCGATGGGCTGTATATAATATTGACATTTTCGAATCGAGATTTGGTTAGGTTCCCCTCAGTACCCAACGCTGAAATTTTCAGAAGTACTATTTTATAAGGTAATCTTCAAAATACAACCAGTTTTAGACCCCGCCAGGGCCCGCCCACTCTCTTTTCGAGCCGTTGAATATGACGTCACAAAAACGCTTGATGGGCTGTATATCACATGGATGTCAATGAAAAGCATTGGTGTATTCAGTAAAGTTGTATATTTTAATGATGCCAACAATTTCTTAGAACATGATAAATTGATCAAATTTGAAAAAAGCACTAATTAACTTAAAAAACCAATATTAAGGTAGTCTTAAAAGAAAATCTATTATAGCTCTACAGAGTTATGATGTAGAAATTTGGTGTCTTTAGCAAATGTTCATGAAATCAACTGCTCTGCAACTTTGTCCAAGACATGGAACCATTATCTCGTAACTGGAAAAAGTTAGAATTTGGATGTGTAATACTAGCTTAAAAATTATTCAGGTGTGTATTTCAAAAGATGCGAATTATAATTTTGAGCAACTTCTCCCAAGACACCCAGTCTCTAAAACGTCGAAAAAGGGTAGAAAATATTTTAGACCGTCTTTATTCATATTCGTGCCACTGTGCGCCGTTTAATGGCGATGACTATAAAAGCTACTGTAGTCAGCGAGGAATTATCACGGTTTACTCCACTCCCTTGTTTCCACAACAGAACGGGTTGGTGGAATCGTGCATGAAAGTGATAAATTAGGCGATGGTCGCAGCTTCGATCGATAAAACAAATTTCGTCGAAGAACTACGGGAAGCAGTTAATGCGCATAACGCTGCGGCGCACAGCATCACTAAAGTACCACCGGAAGAAGTCATGCTTGGACGTAAAATCAAGCGTAAGCTTCCTCTCTTGCGACACGGGAAAGCAACATTCGATGAGGAACTATTCGAAAAAACCGACCGAGAATCGAAGCTTTCAAGTAAACTTCGTGAAGATACCCGACGTGGTGCTCGGAAGTGCAGGGTAAAGCCTGGAGACATGGTAATCGTCGAACGACACATCCGCGCGAAAGGAGAATCTCGTTTTGCTCCTAAACGGTATACAGTCATTCAGGAAAGAAACGGCAGTCTTGTCCTCAATGACGATGAAGGGCAGGTATTAAAACGCCATGTTTCCCAAACAAAAAAGGTATCTCCTTGGCGCAGCAGCAGTAAATCAGCAGACACCGAGCAATCCCGCCGGACTTCCACTAAACCAGCTGAGGCACCAGAGTCAACACGAACAGTTCGTCAACCAGCAGACACCGGGAAGATTTCCACCAAACCAGCTGGAACAACAGCGACAACGCGAGCAGTACGTAAAAGAAAAGCTCCTTCGCACCTGAGTGATTACGTTAGATTGATCGATAACAACAGCACAAGATGATCAGTTGAGCCTTCGATTCAGCCAGCTACAATGAAATCAATATTAATAATAAACAATCATTTCCTTCATACCTAATTCCAATGGATTTCTTCCTGCAGTAATAAAACTTTTCAAATAAATCCGAAGAAAATTGCAAGTTATTTCACTTTGTTTTGCTCTGAGTTCAATTTCTGATTTGCAGGATTTGCAGACGAATGAAAAAAATTAACAGCTGAACCCAATGTAAAATATATGGGCTATGACGCACGTGCACGGTAGGGAAAAAGTACCCAAAATCGAGTTATAGTTCCGAATACTACACGGTAAGAATTATGTACCCACTCATAAGAAGGAAAAAAAAAGATTTTGGAACCAAATCAATGGCTCGATCAATGGCCCATTTGCAAAAAAGGAATCTCAATAACTGATGAGCGAAACTACCCATACAAGAGTAAGGGAAACGCACCAGTATTGGTCGTGTTCCTATTTGACCACCTTTTTGATGGTTTTCATAATTTCAAGATGTTAAATTGCATTCAATCTCTTGGTACAAATCACATTCGTCGGTGCACTTGCCCTAGTACCGATGATGTATATATAGAGAGAGGTGCTGCAGATCGTCAAATGCGGTATTAACCCAAACAAAATGGGTATGGTGAGTATTGAAAATCTCCGTAGAATTATAATAGCCAAGATAACGAAGTACCACGATTTGGCAGAAGAGTTGAAAATAGAACGAGAACTCAACAGCATGCATAAGGCAGATATTGGAACCCGTAACATTGTCTGACAGTTTCTGAATCATAATAACTGAACCAACTGAAGCAAACAAACTACGATATAAGAAAACCGGTGAACAAGATCCACAGATGTTAGGCTTGGTCGAGGGCTTAGTACAAAGATAACCTGGGACAGTTGAAATTTTTCAGCAAATTTTGTTGTGAAGTGCCAGTACTCTATAATAAGTAAATTAAAGAGATTGTATTTCCATTTTATTCTGAGGAAGGGAGATGTGTGGGCTGAATATGTCTTAGTGTTGCATGAACTAAGGTTGGGCGAAATACCCTGTGACGAGCTTGGAGAGCAAACTCTACACAGACCAAGCATGAACCATGAGAGCCGCCATCGCACTTGGCTTTCCATCTTCAGTGCTCGAAAAGGTAAGACGTGTTTCCGCAGACTAGCCAGCAACAGCGCTGGGTGATTCCTAGATGGCCAGTCGGAGCTTCACAGTATCCAAGGCACTTTTTCCCATCACGGAAACGCCTAGTTTTTTGATGACGAAATTACGCATTTTCGTGCGCAAAACGCACGAAATTTTCGGTCAATGCCACAAGGTCAAGTGGTACTCAAACATTGCAAGAATTTTGCAGGGTGCATTATCAAAGAGCTTTGGGGGTGATGTGGGTCGCAGCAGGGCGAGCGAACGTTCAATGAAAATTAACGCTTAAACAACAATAATTTATGGTGGTCCTGAAAAGAACCGTTTTGTTGTGATGGTTGAGTATTGCTGAGCTATTAGGGTGTTCAATACGGATTAGGCTGGCAAGCTGTATGTTGTTTGGAACGAGGGTGACGCGCTTGGCATCGCTCCCACAGCGGCTCACGACGAACAACTGAATCCGATCAGTAGCGGTGCGGCTTCTCCTTCCTTCTTCGGTGAATCGAGGGCTCTTGATGGCAGCCTTGATAACTTGCGGGGAGCCTTTCGTTGTGTACTGAAGAAAAATGTACAACGTCATGTGATTGAATAAACACCGTTCAGCGAGACCGGATGGAATTCGATTTTGAAATTTTTGTGTTAGGGAAAGCGCTTTTATATAAGGAAAGGCGGTGATAATTTTAATTACCATAGCAACAGTTGCACATTCGTGACCTTTTGAAAATTGATAAAGTCTTAATTTTAAAAGATTTGTTGAAAATTTTTCAATCGATTGGTTTGTTTAGAATTAAAAATCCATCCGCTATTGACAGAGTTATAATTTGGCAAAACCTGACCACTTTTCGTAACGTGGTTGATTTTAGTTTTTTTGAAATTGCTCCCCAATATGTTGCCAAAATACGTAGTCCAAAGTAAAACAAAAAACAAAATATTAGGGATTATGATTAGTGATGATAATTAGAAAGTTCTGGTTTGTTTGCAATTGTTCTTTGTCGGACTTAACACGCTGATTTTTAATTAATCATTTGGCACAAATTTGTTACCAAATCAAGCTGTGATTTGAAGTGATTTTTCAAGGCAAATTTTTTACGCTCAACGTTATTGGTCGCAAAAATGTGACTAAATTTGAAGAAATAGTGACTTTTAGGTAAAAAAGTGACATTTTAGTGACTGACTTAGTGACCTAGCCACTAAAAATGTGAGCTGCTACACGCCCTGACGTTAAGTATACGACTACAAGATAAGTCTACTATCATTATCGCGATTTAAGGGGTGTTTTGATGTTCGAAATTTTATAATCCATTGTTTTTTCACTAACTTAGTCCTAGTCCTGAGATTTCTTTAAATGCATTTATAACTAGCGAAAGAACACTGTAATTCGATAGACCTACAATTTATGTTTCTATGCCCACTACTGACTGTGGGGGGTAACAAACCAACCAAATACCAAACACCAACATCGCTATCTATCATGCTGGGAAATTGTGCGAATCATAATTGCTTTTTTCAAACCAACAACTACTGAAAAGCACGCTTCAGAATAACGATTCACTCCTACCGGAATATTGGGGCAGTTATAGGTAATCGCTCCCGGCGAGGTTGAAGGAGCACAGTTTTGCGAGTTGCGGTCATGTTTGTGAAATGATATCCTTAACACAATAACCTAGCTAAATGTACCTAGACATATGAACCTACATAGCAGCAGAGTTCAGTGGTTCAGTTGCTTGCCTGATTCGGTTGTTTGTGAAAGTTTGTTGGATCGTACAAATTCCTCACACGTGTCTCTATTGTTGTCGTCGTTGGGCACACGTTCTGCTGAGGCTGGAAGTTTGGTGGATATGTGAAACATGTGACGACGGTTCCCTGGCGCGTGGCAGTAAGCTAACCCGCGAAAGTGTGGAACGAGTGTGGTGCGGAGCGCGATTTGTGAAAATATATGTCAAATCGGTTTCGCGATAAGAAAATAGTGTGCAGAAAATCAACAACAAAATAAATATGGTAAAACGATGGCGTTTGGAGTAATGCTATAGTTGCAAATATAGGGAGGATAGAAAAGGGATTGTTTTGTACGATACACGTATAGGTAGGGGAAATTGAGTTCACAGTGCAGTGCACGGCGGATAACCGTTCCAATGTACATTCATAGACGGATCCAAACGCGGTGAAGGTTGATTGTTCATTCCTTCAAAGGGATGGACCTAGTGGAAGCGTCAGACCAAGTAGGATAGATAGGATTTTCACTACAAATGTTACGATCTACAAATTTGTTTGTTGATTGAGTTGATTATTCCATTACCTGTATTGTCAGCATTAGCCCAATTGACAAATGTACAGTAGTAGGACAAGGGCTCAGAAAATTCTTAGTCACGGGAAAGTATGAATTTGCCGGACCATGTTCAGAACTAAATCAGTTTAAATAGTTTTATTGATAAATTTCCCACTGATCGAGGGGATAACTATGACTACTGCAAGGAGTAAATCGAAACAACGGCTCGAACAGATACTCAAACAGTTGTCCCAATCTCGGAGCACCACAGTTGGTCATCTCATCGGCAACGCACTTCCTTCGCCGGACTATACTAGCACATTCCTCCGGTCCGTAACTGGCCCAGTCCAGGCCGATGAAAAGCTCGTCCCAGCACTGAAGGCCATTCCGAAAGCATTCCTCAAAGTTAGCGGATGGATCTGAAAAGAGTTGCAATTGTTTCAATTTCCAACAGCAATCAACGACTAATGAATTACTTGAAAATATAGTTCCATTCTTCCGGCCGACACAAAGAAAACTCACTGCATGTGGAAGGCCAACATTTCTCAGAGCGTTCAGCTTCTCCAACCCATCCAGATCGAAACATTGCCCAACTATGGATAAAATCGGCTTCAAGCAATTTATCGACTTGGTGATATTCGGACAATACCTATTGGAATGTTAATGAATGATTCACATGATTTGTACCACCAACAAGATAAACATACTTGCTAAGAAACTGAGTCTGATTCGAGTAAGACAGTAGCTCCAAATCGTCTTGCAACTGGTCCAGGTCCAGTTTTGAACTAATACAGCTGGTTAGGTTTTGAATGGCGGCGACGAACCGTCTGTACACCTTCTCAGATCCAGTTCTCTGCAGACACATGGCATCCATTTTGAGTCCCAGGTCACGCGATCCTAGCAAATCGATCGTGTCCGTGTCAACGCATCCAGTTACGTTCCAAACAAAAAAGGCTGAAATAGCAAATATGAGTAATATTTGATATGAAATTATGTGCGAAAGGACTTACCGTAAATGATTAAGAACGAAAACGCCAAATTTGAATATCGCATTTTTATCTTATAGGTCACTGAGCTCGAACGGGACCTGAGCCAACAACACATAGCAGCTAGAGTTGAGAAACGGTTTCAATAGACTGTCATGACATGATTTTACGCAGATTAGAAAGTTTGTTGCTTTAGAGTTTAGAATAAAACTAAACATCGGCTCAACTGATTCTGATCGTAGCGAATCGATAAGAGGTGATGGTGATGAATAATACTTGGTAACATTGAATTTAGGGTGGATGTACCATGCTGTTCATAAACTAGGTAGACAGTTTCTGAGAGGTTTTAAATTTTTGAAAATATTTGTATGGACCGTAGACACTTACCCACTAGCGCTAAGGTGTCTACGTGGTTTATGAACAGCCCCCAATTTTAACGTATAGAAATAACTTGTACATCTACCCTATTCAACACTGCTGAACTTTAAAACTGTTTCGCTTTGAGCATGCTAAGAAATGATATAACGTTAGCATTGTTTAGCAGCAATGGTCCAACAACAGATCGTTTTACTGATCGGTGCAAATATGCATGATTATTCAATAATCTTGGATTTAGCGCTGACATTCCAAAGCACTCTAATTAATATAGGATTACTAGATCAAACTATATCGACTTACCTATGAATTCGAATTTGACAGTTGATTACTAAAGATGAACATTAGGGTGGGTAAACTTTACAATCCACTAGCGAAAATCGATTTACTCAATATTCATTTTTGGAAACTTAAAACTCACCAAAACACTTCTGCTTTTACGGAAGATTAAACTGTCTGCGATTGCAGTTAATTTTTGGCCATGCACTCGAATAGGTAATAGCGATAACGTATTTCTGGTCTGATACCGGTCAAGCTCAGTGGTTAACTGATGATGAGTAGTTGTTGTTTTACCGCTCTCGGTCGAGTAGTTGCGGAATAGCATGATGACATCGAATGTGGGGAAAACACGGCATTCGGTCGCGATCGATGGCAATCATGTAAGGTCTGGAACAGCAGGCACATTGCCCGTGTTAGAAACAAAAAAGTTGTACACATTGCTATGCGAACGGCAGACGTGACGTTACAGAAAACAGCTGTTTCGTGTAAAAATATAAACTTTGCCCTGAATACTAAACAATAATCCCAATAAGCCGGTTGGACGCCGGTGCCGGTGGTGTAGTGGTAAGCGTGACTGCTTTCTCACCCCAATGGGTCTGGGTTCAATCCCAGCCGAGGTCGGTGTGATTTTTCTGAGGCATAAAAATCTCTGGTCACATCTTCCTTCGGAAGGGAAGTAAAGCCGTTGGTCCCGGCCCATGTATTGTGTTTGAATGGGTTTGATATCCTACACAGGTGTGGAAGCTGCCTTCCTGCACATTCGATTGCCGTCAATGCATGGCAATCGATGTCCGTCGGTGATTGGCACTAGATTGCGGAACAGAGACCGACGTTAAATAAAGGAAAGAAGAATAAGAAGAAGCCGGTTGAACCAGACCTTGTAAGATTGACATCGGGTCGGTCGTCCATTAGTGTTAATTGATGCCCTTTTCAGCAATACACATAAATAAGCACAATATGCAGTAGTTAGTAAAGAAGCCAAGTCATTGGGTGTCTTGCCGGTTTGTCATTCTATGGAAAGTTATCTTTCTATTTAAAATGTAACCCGCGCGATGATGACCTTTCTAAAACGAAGCAGGCACGGCACGTTAGACTTCCCTCGTCATCTCCACGGCAGAGAGTTCACAATAATTGGCAATGCATAAGGAATACATTTTATTGGGGGTTGAACCTGGATGTTTCTGACCTATACTGCTAATTGAATCATCTGCATTCGTAGATCGTTTAATGAGCCAGCAGTCATTCTGGTCAGTATATCATTCTATAATATCACGTCCGCTTTCTAAACTAAAGTTGTCCCGAAGAAACGTGCTCAACTTTTTGGCTCAGCTCTGGTACTCTCTTCGGTCCCAAGCTAATCGATGCACCCCTCGAAACATAGGAAGATCCACGAACCCCTCATTTTGTCTGTCAAACATTCATAGCGAATCAAAACTAACATAGTGTAGTACTAGAATTTCGACTAGAATGGGGTACGTTAATCGTTTGCTTGGGACCAATAGGCTAGTCAAGTAGTGAGCCAATTTAAAATCGTTAGTTTCCACCGGTTGGTATTACGGTAAGCGACTTTCAGTCAAATTAATTAATTATACAGTGCCTTCCCGTTTTTGGTAACACTTGTTTTTGGATTCATTACTTTCTATAAAGCTCATCCGAAACTTATTTCAATTTATGGCAAATCTCAACTGATGAGCCCCCTTGAGAGAATAAGGTAATCGAAGTGTGCCCTGCGTCTAAGCTGACGTGAAAGTTTTCCGGTTGTCAAATTGATCGTCTATGTTTTTCCGTCGCGTTTTTTTCGATTTTTGATCGGAGGCTATCAGCCACTCGATAACATTTTTCTAAAGAAGTTCGCCGGTGCAGGATTTTATGGCCGAACTAAGGATAACTTCAGATGTATTTTCAACGGAATTCTGGTTGCTGAAGCTGTAGTTTGGGATTCCAATGATTTCGGTTCCGTCGGAAGTGTAGTATTTTCTTCAGAGTGAGCTATATTCCGACGATTAGATGATGTTATGTGTATTTTTGGAATAAAGCATACCCTAATAAAAAATATCATAAACTAACGATAACCCAAATAATAGAACTATTCCACAAATGGTTTGGATGATACTCCGAACACGTCGCTACGCAAAATAACCATAACAATTTTATAAGGGTGGCCCACTTAGTAATAGAACAACATCAACAAACATATCAGAAGGGTATAGTTCGAAACGTAAACAATGACTTTGACCGTCGATTTCTCTTGAATGACCACACACCCACGGAATCTGACTACACCAGCTCATAGAACAAACATTGCTCAGTCAGATGTTTTTTTTCTCCTTTGGTTTGTTTTCCGTCGGTTTCGTTTTCCGTCGATTTTTTTTCCGTCGATTTTGTTTTCCGTCGGTTTTGTTTTCCGTGCTGAGCACCAATGCTACCAATGCTGCCAGGAAGGCAGCTCCCACACCTGGACCCTACCTAACGACCCATCAACTCATGAACCGGGGACCAACGGCTTTACTTCCTTTCGGAAGGAAGGCGTGATCAGAGATGTTATGCCTCAGAACATCCCGGTGGCGCCGACTGGGATTGAACCCAGGCCTGCTGGGGTGAGAGGTAATCACGCTTACCACTACATCACCGAGTCGCAAGAAATCGACGACCCAAGTCATTGTTTACGTTTCGAGTTAGACCCTTCTGACATGTTTCCCCTGATTTGGGTTTATCTCGGATTAGAATTAACGGATTTGAAAACGGTTTTCACTCAAGTGCATACGATTCCTTATATGTTAAGGAAAAAATACGATTATTCGTCGCGGTTTCGATGGAATTCTCGAACTTTTGCTTAAAAATGGCCCATCAAGCGGCGCACAACGGTCTTGTTCACTGTTTTGGCGATTTTATCCCACCAAATGTCTGAGCTGGGGACAATTGGGCGGACTGGGTTTTCGGAACAAACTGGATTATGTTGTCATTGTACCATTGTTGTACTTCCGGGCTGTAATGACAACTCGTAAGATCCGGCCAAAATGTCACTGGACCATCATGTGACTGGATGAAGGCCAGAATTCGCTTCTGGAGGCATTCGGTTAAACCTCCGAGTTCATCATTTTCTGTCTTCTGGCCGCAGCCGCAAATTCCCTCCCCCGGAAATGCTCCTCGGGTTTATTCGCGAAATGGAAATCAATTTAGAAAGACATTTGTGACCAGCGTACACGTTCCGACAGTATGAAAAAGGTCTAATTTTTTTATAAAAAGAACGTGGATATCGTATTTGCTACTCCTTTTTTGATCAGAACAAATGGATTGCACAGAGAACCACATATATGGCGCTTGGGATTAGCTTATCATCTTCAATGTGTAAGTTATTAAGCTATTTATTGATGATCAGCACCGGGCGCCGGCCACGTCCACAAGGTCTTTTGGGAAGGGAAAGGATGAATAGTACAACCGATGTTATAGAGACTGTGTTCACCTTTGCGTCTCTACGATTGCCATTGGAAGGAAAGTTGTGTTAGTGTGGGTCAGGTTATTTTAACGTAGGACTACGCCTGTGATTTCTATATCGGGGTACACTTTGTGAAAACCGAAAATGGAACATGTAACAAAATTATTAAAGATTTTGAACATTAAAACTACTGAAGCATTGGAATTGCCAAGCATTGTCCAATGTAAAAATAAAAAGTGATAATGTTATCACTGTTTTTTATGAAATAAACGTTCTTCTCAAACCCAGCCGTCATAAGCGAGTACCACTTGGTTGCTGCTTTAACCTGAAAAGATATAAAAGAGCGCTGCTGTCTTCGGACGGCATGGTGAGTAGGCAGCAGAAGCAGCAATAGCAGCAGTAGGAAGGTGGTGGCAAGTTAGGTAGTCCGCTCTTCTACCCAACAAGCAACAATGACTGGTCGTGGCAAAGGAGGGAAAGGTCTTGGTAAAGGAGGCGCCAAGCGTCATCGCAAGATTGTTCGTGATAACCGTCGTCTGGCTCGCCGTGGCGGTGTCAAACGTATCTCCGGTCTGATCTACGAGAAAACACGAGGTGTGCTGAAAGTGTTTCTGGAAAATGTGATCCGTGATGCTGTCTCCTTTGACGCGACAGACACACTCTGTACGGTTTCGGAGGTTAAATCAAAGATGAATACTAAGATGAAACTGTCGGAAGAAAAACTTTCTATTTTAGTGTCCTCTTTCACGGTCCCTTTCATCCAATGAAAACCCCCCGTATGCAAGGTAATTTTGTGGTTTTGCTGCCCCCTCGGTAGAGATGAAATTTTGCACTCATTTTTATCAAACAATCACACCAAAATCAGAGATGTCCCATTTTTTAATTACTCGATTAACAACCAATCGATTATTTTTTTGTTCGCTGTGCTACCATTTTTCCTCCAATGAGAGTGCAGCACATGTTTGAAACGATCGGTGATGATCCTCTGGAGATGTTAATGCTTATATCGGCATGATATAACCGATTACAAATATTTTACTTTTCGGTTCGTTAATCGATTAATCGATTATTCGAATAAAAATCGGCCATCACTAGATGAATAAGAAACGTCATTTAAAATATAAGGACCGTACATAAATAATGATACAATTTGAAAGGGACCGGGGCTAATCACAAATTACGTCCCCATGGTAACTGAAATAAACACGAGTTTTCACCGGTTGGTTCTACGTCATCATTGCGAACAACGGTAAAACCCCATAGGGCTGTCCCTTGTAGTTTTTTTTATAAAAAGAACGTGGATATCGTATTTGCTGCTCCATTTTTGATTAGAACAAATGGGTTGCACAGAGAACTACATATATGGCGCTTGGAATTAGCTTATCATCTTCAATGTGCAAGTTATTAATTCAAGCTATTTATAGATGATCAGGTCATTTGGGAAGGGAAAGGATTAAACCGTTGTTATAGAGACTGTGTTTACCTTTGCGTCTCTACGATTGCCATTGGAAGGAAAGTTGTGTTAGTGTGGGTTAGGTTATTTTTTTTATCTGGATTCACTGTGGTAAGCGATATGCGATCGGTAAAGCAGATTTGTTTATTCAAATCTAATGAGGATAGAGAATTAGACATAGTGACAAATAACAAGGAAAGAGATGGGCCTGGGATTGAACTCCTGACCATCTCCTTAGTTAGCAGAAACGGTAATCGCTAAGCTTTTCATGAACATTAACGACAAAGAACTCACCAGCTCTGTGCCACCTCTTCTACTAACACCTAGATCATAGGAGACATATGATGATACCTTTCCATTATTGTTATGTTTAACATTATATCTCGATGAACATTTCAAATGGCCCTATCTGCTTTGATCGATTTTCTTTATCGACTGTCTCTTATCATAACCACTGCTATGCAAACAGATTTCGCGCTAATTCTACCACATAGTTTGATAGAGGAGGTTCTTATCTAGTGTCCAAAACGTCAAATACAACATGCAAAGGTTTTGCAGCTGATTTATTGATGAAGAGAATCGATCAATGCAGATAGGACCTTTTGAAATGTTTATCTAGATATATACCAATCGCATGACATATTATTATAATTCAATTGATTTAAGGTGATACTCTAAGGAAGCCTTAGCTTGAAACTTTAAAGGCACAAATGTCAGCTTCCACAAAACATACAAATTTTAATTTTTTTTTTTTTTTCCTTTGGTTTGTTTTTTCCGTCGATCTTCTTTTCCGTGCTGAGCACCAATGCTACCGACGTGCCAGGAAGGCAGCTCCCACACCTGGACCCTACCTATCGACCCATCAAACTCATGAACCGGGGACCAACGGCTTTACTTCCCATCCGAAGGAAGGCGTGATCAGAGATGTTATGCCTCAGAACATCCCGGCGGCGCTGACTGGGATTGAACCCAAGCCTTCTGGGGTAAGAGGTAATCACGCTTACCACTACACCACCGGCGCCGTTACAAATTTGAAATTGCTACTTCTTGTTTGCTGTGCTACTACAAACAGAGAGTAGCAATTTCAAATTTGTATGTTTTGTGGAAGCTGACATTCGTGCCTTTGAAGTTTCACGCTAAGGCTTCCTTAGAGTATCACCTTAACTAGAAGCGTTTAGTACGGTATGCCCACACATCCTTACATCCCTGATGATTCACGAAATGCATCGCTGTTTGAATATTTTTATTTGAACTTGATTCATTTCACATTTCATTTCAACCATGCGACAAATACAATGCAGTAGTGTGTCATGGTTCACATTGTATGCAAACATCAATATTGATAAGAAACATGATAAGGTGATGATAATGATAATGATAAGAAAAATGATAAGGTGATAATGGTTAGAACCCAATTATTTTTAGAATACTTTCTCGTACTGGGTGCGTTTGTATTAGATTCGATTAGATTAGATCTGAACTGTTGAGCCCCCTTGAGAGAATCAACTCGTGTGCGCATCTACAAACCAAAAATCTCACTTGAGATTCTCATGTGGAAATTCACTCACACTCACATCGCCAAAAAATCATTTCAAGGGAAAACTCATAAAAACTCAAACATCAATTGATAACATGCCCTTTTTGGCAAGGATGGATCGCTCTTTTGGGACTTTTTCGTTACGTTTTAATATTGAATGCTTACGTTAAATCCAATTGAATTTTCAGTTAACATATCTTAAAATAGATAGTTTAGTGCTATTAATCTTCCTCTCAGAGACGAACCAGCCAACGACTGAAAGTCTCTATAAAATAGAAATGAATTAATCAATACCTATCATAATTAAAAAAAATTCACACTCTATTGTAGTTTATAAATCTGCCACTTCAGCAGCAGTGTCTGCGTACCTGACGTTTTTCGACCTAAAAAGTTTAAATTTCTTCACAAAAATGAAAAGAGAAATAAAATAAATTTCAGACATTCAATGAAAATACTCATTGATGTGAATTTCAATGTTGTGATATAACTACTCTATGCGAGTCTACAGTGAGCTCTGACCCTCTACTATATTAATTACTAAAAGTAAAATTAAGTTTCATTAACTGAGTGAGAAGTTATAAACAAAAGAACAATTTGTGTGAAACAAGAGCATGCCAACTCTTTGCAACCATGTCGTCTGTTGTCAGCGGGGTTTGATAGAACAGGTTAGGTTGAGTTATCTTTATTAAAGAGATTTTCAACCAGACGCTGGATTATCTCCGGCTGATAGAAACAGTTTCAATCGACCAAGAATTGATTCTAGTACCGTGGACCCCCGGTAATCTGCACGGTAGTGTTTTAGCGACGATGTTTTATGCCTTGTTCAGATTACAGAGTTATAACATGTTACAGCGCTATCTTGAGGGTGGTTTCTGTGTTGCAACTATTTGTCAACCGTTATAGCATGTTATAACTCTGTAGTCTGAACGTACTATTACAGTGAGAAATATGTTGTCGGTTCCGATAGCTCTGCCGACATGAAATTGGGGTTTCACCAACCTTTATGGCTCCATAGGGATGACGCATTCATAATTATGTATGGCTTCTCCTCTGCAGTTTGAGTATGGTCTCACGTGTCGTACGGTTAAATACACATTACGCCAAACACATTTATTAACGATTAGACTAACATTTATTTACTACTACTTACTCTAGTCATAATCTCTCTATCTATCTAATCTCACATTAACGCAGCCAATACTTTGAAAGCATCCTGGAAAATGACGACTTCACGAATCCGTCATTTTTCTTGTCAACGGCCAGGCCAACTGCGCAGCATGTGCCGCAGAGAGGATTTCAAGGAGTCAAGTGATGTCAGAAATGAATATCTGAAACCACTCAACAACCTGAGATCAAGGGAAAGGAAGAAAGCGTGGACCTCCCGTACCAAACGCTACTTAACTCTAGTCATAAGTGTAAAAACTACGTATGGTTCCCCCGATCGAACCGTTTTCACCGGCGAATCAATAGCCACTAGCGATGAATTTGGGGTTCGCAAGTTCCATCCCGCTCCAACAGATCGATCTCTCGGCCACGATCTCGATAAGAGATAACGGCCGATTATCCTCTCCCGCAGGCCGATCGTAACTCACCACCACATAGCCTATGTGTGTTTGGTAGATGTTGCTGAGATCACCACGCCGTAAACAACAAGATCCTGCCTATATGTTCTGGATATAGTGCAGTTGTAGCCAACGACACAAGGAATAGTGGACTGTATGTAAAAATGATGACCATTCCACGGTTGTAGTGCGAGGGGTTCAAGGTGATTTCCAACATATGTAATGTGTTATAACTGTTTGTCTGGTGCTTTTACCATATACAGGGTGAAAGGTAATTCCTGTCAGTGTTCTTAAGCAATTGTAGTATCAAATGGGTTAATCACATACATGTCTGCATATTTTCTTTTAGAGTCTGTTCAAATGTCAATACGGAATGCAGGTTTGTTTTGAATTTTCATTCGTTTGATACTCGTGATAATCATGGACGCGAAAAGGGAACGAGTGTTAAGCCTGTTTTTGACGCATCATAGACCGTGTTCTATTTTGAAGACGCTGAAACCACTCGGAATAAACGAACGATTCATCTTTCGCACCATTAAACGGTACAAGGAAACCGGTTCGTGGAAAATCCCTCCCAGACCCGGCCGAAAACGCAGTGTTAGAACTCCGGAAGTTATCAAACGAGTGAGAGAGCGAATTTTTTTCGGAATCCTTGTAAGTCTGGGCGTAAGATGGCCAAAGAACTCGGAATGTCGCAGCCAACGATCAGGAGTATTTTGAAAGATGATCTCGGATTGAATGCTTACAAAACAACAGCGGGTGCATGGTTTGACCAGAAAGCAAAAGATAGGGTTAACTATCCCATTTTCAGCCTATTAAGCACAACCCGCACTTAGTCTTTCTTAATCTAGCGCAGTTTAGCACCAAACGGAATGTTAATATTACTGATGGCCTCCAAATTTATTTACCTTTCCGTACATACCGTAAAACTTGATAAAGAGAAACCAATCGTTGAGATATTGTCAAAAGTCTAACACTGCTTCTTGACGCCAAATTCGGCCTACGGATTCTAAACTTGGCCTAACGCATTGAAACGCCATTGAAACGCAAATGAATTCACTTCGGCCTATCGGATGAAGATAAAAATTGATTCGGTCGGAGCGCTTCTTTTGTTTTTGGGAATTATGGGTGCAAACCTTCATATCACGCGTTCTCATTGGCTTCGTTCGGTAGCTTATTAACTAAAGTATCGTACCAAACTCATAATTGACTTGTTAACTCTGAAATCATGGAATTATTTTGTGTTTTCTGCACGACAGGCCCAAAATGGGCGATTAGGCCGAAGTAGTTCTCTACCCTAGCTAGAGTCGAAAGATGTCGGAAACTGCTCAAACTGTGATTGCGAAATTCTGTTTTGGGATGAGAAAATGTCCCTGCTACAGGATCACCACTACCAGCAAAATGATAGGGTATATGTTGCATATCTTGCTGATATTTCTCGTGACAAACTGGCTGTTCAAAGGTTCCAGAATGTTTCCAGGGTGATGGTTTGGGGATGTTTCTCCAAAACATTGAAAGTTCGATTGCTGTTCAAACCTTTCTGGTGTTAAAGTCAACAGTAAATATTACATCGATAATGTTTTAAAGACCCACTTGCTTCCCTTCGTCCAAAAACATTATAATAATGCACCATACTGCTTCCAACAAGACTCTGCCCCGTCCCATCAGGCAAAAGTTTCATTTCGTCGAAAGAGTGGCCTGCCTCCTCACCCGATTTGAATCCTCTCGACTTCTTTACAAGGAGCTACATATAAGGCGAACTAGGGAGTACCAAGGGACTAACCGTGGAAACTTTTAAGCAACGTTTGGTTGAAAATATGGGACTAAATGCCTCAAGATTTTCACTGTAACGATTTTCAAAAACGGATGCGGCTTGTAATTAAAGGAAAGGGAGAAAGATTTGAATTGGACTAAGTTAAGACAAATGTACATTCATACCACTGTGGTCATAAAGTTACTAGAAGTTCAAATTAAAAATAAACCCCGTTAATATGTACGAAGTGACTGAGCTAATTTTTCAAAAATATTAGGTTTTTATTTTTAGCTCATAAACTGCCATGAGCTACCATTATTCAAAAAATATTATTTTTTAAAAATTTGTAGCAAAAAGGTATTTTTTTAATATTATTCCAGAAAAACATTACTTTTCTCTACAACTTTGTCTCAGACGTCATTTCAATCAAATGTGCCGTTTACGTGCTACAAATTCCGTGGAAAATTTCAATGACGATATTTTGAAAATTTTACAATTCCAAATGAGAATTATTGCCCATAACAAATAATTGACTCCTTTGACGTGGAACTGCTCAGTGAATAAAAAAAAACAGATAAATTATGTTTTCAAGGAGAACATTGTGAATAATAAAATACTTGTGCGCCCTTACTGATTTAGTTAAGAGAGGCTGCCCTATTTCTGCATCGTGACGACACGAATGAACTATTTCAGTGGTTCTGATTACAAGTACTTAGATTTTATTCGTAATACGATTGTGGCTTATTTTAATCCGAAAAATCCCGAGGAAATGCGCGGTGAAAGGATGTTACTCGTTGAAATCACAGAAGTGTGGCTTAACATCCACAAATTTATCGAGCCAAAAAAAAAATTATCGGGAAAAAAAACTACTTAGTCAATGTAAACAGTACCACTAACTGTCAAAAAAGTTCATCCGATTGATGTTAAGCACTGACGGTCTCTTCAATAAGTCAGCTGTAAAACTGAGTACGAAACCTGTACCTGTACGAGCATGGTTTCATGGTTTTGTACACAATTAAAAAAAAAAGCTTTTGGAATTCCAAACGACTAGTTTCCGTCGTCAAGCAGCTAAACAATTTGATGGACGCACCAATGGTGCTTTCGAAAATGGGTCAAGTTACAATCGATTACCAAACTCAGTGCCTCCGTTGAAGCCACTAAATTCAATGTTATCATTACCCCTTCGTAAACAGCAACAAAAAACTTTTCAGTAAAAAAGTCATTTTCTTTCGGTTTTCTTTCTCGCAGATACCGACCGGATTCCGAAGCATAACAATAAATGGTTGTGGTGGTAATTCTGCTACTGTTGCTACTACTACCGCTGCTGGATAAGAACGGCGATGATGAGTTCGTCGGAACACACCAATCAAGCTGTCCCACACTGGCTGTGCGAAAACTGCCAGCGAACAACAACAACAACAACAAGGAGAAGCAGCACGAGAAAGGACGACGGGCCTTCCTACCTGCCATAGCAGCAGAGCCCCCGAAAACCACAAAGGCAAATCGTTCGGATTTTTATGGTTGTACCTTCTACGGTTAGGAGAGGCTCCCAAACCTAATAAACAGCAACACACCATCCCCAACTAGGTACTCTGGTGAAGAAATAACAAGAAAGCATCGCGTTCCAGTAGCGAAAAAACAACAATAGTGTGTTTGTGCCTAACCTAAAAACGAAGAAAATTGGTGTAGCGAAATCCATGCTGCTGCTGCTGTTACCTACTGGAAGTACACGCCATACCATCGCAGACAGACCGTGCGCGGGTGCTACTTCAACCAACTGCACTTAGTACTTACACGCCAATGTGCAAAGGAGTCACTATCGTTGTTTTCAACTATATTAATTTTGAGTGCATTTACTGCTAAAACTGTCATAACTCATGTGTGCTGACGCGTGTGCTTCCAAAGTGCTCTATTCACAAAAATGATCGTTCAAACTTGAAAATTTCCCACGCGGTGCAAAACGACTCCCTCTGACGGTACGCGTAATCTTACCGAACTAGCAGTAGTAGCAGTCAGAAGGCAACAACGCAGTCCCCGTAAGGTTCTATGTAAAAGGGCATTGATCCAAGTTCAATCGGTGCTCGGTAGCGAACACGTGTAGACCATCTGTGTCTGTGCCTGCCACATGGGAACTTGCGACGAGTGAATCGTTTGGAAAAGCTCTGGAAGAGGCAGTGGGAAGGCCGTGTCGTTGTCTATCATTTCAATAATAAATAATATTTACGACCGGGTCCCCCAACCCATCCAGTACCACGAGAGGGAAGGCAATAGAGTGGCAGTTTGTTTCGGAGTACATAGTGAACTATCGAGCATAAATTTCAGTGTTTTGGTTGAATCTATACCGTCAATAACGTGCCATTTTCTCGTCTCTCGCGCGGTGAGCTTATATGCCATAGGCGGAAAGTGATGGTAGTGGTGCCGCAGTTTTCCTGCAGAGAAGAAGACACCTGCCACGACGACGGTTGGCAGTAAATTTTACATCGCATCCTAGCCGTGTAGTGCCGTGGTACCTCTCTAACTAGCTAGCTAACGGGGTTACATACATACTGCCAAGTCGCATTTCCTTTCCCACGTGACGGTCGTTTTCGTCGTCTTCGTCGTCGTCGTCGTCGTCGTCGTCGAAGTCAGTCAATTTTCGGTTGTATCCGTTCAGCATAAAACAAGAAAATGTCTACGAGTCGTTATTTAAACTGGTCGCGACCGTCGCCCGGGAGGCATCATCCGCTCCGTAAGCAGATATCCTGCTTCGAGTCCTTTTCCGGTGGTGGGAGAAGTCTTTCGGTAAATAACCTCGCCTCAGTGTCCGCGGACAAAAGTGTCGACTTTGCCACCTTCGTGACGGCTGCCACAATCCATAAAAATCGCTTTCAAAATTATCACACTTACCATCAGGCACACCATCGGGGAACCATCATCACAGCAGATACCGGCACCGGCGGAAGTGGCTCATCGACACTGGTCTCGGACGGAGGGCCACCGAGGGCAACACCACGTCGTCGACCTGCCAGTGCTCACATGACATCCTCGTCGTCATCGTCGCCGTCGTCCTCAGTGCTATCCGGATTAACGATGGCCAAGAAGGTGAACACGCACGAAAGCCGAAAGGTCCTGACCAAGCAGCTCTCGCTGGATCATCCCGGTGCGCTGGGTCCTGCGGCGGGCCATGCATGGACTACGGCCGCTAGTCGGGCGCCATCAATCGGCGGGACCAGTTCGGTCGGTGTAGATCATCACGGTGCCGATCCGGTACAGAGTCCGAAAGTTTGTGCGAGCTCCGGCATCAAGAAACGGCCACCTGGATTAAGTGTGAAGAATGAGTACGTATATGTGATGATGTGATTAACAGTTGAAAGCTTGTGCTTGAAGGACGATCTAATTTCGAAATTATCGAACGTTGAGTGATTGGCACTGAAGTGCTCTGGGATCAATAGAGGGAGAAGATCCTAATATTTTCCCCTTATGGTAAAATTGGACGTTTGACCAACCGTTCTTGTTCTTCGATTTTTCACCGTTTGTCCATGGTTTTTATTTTTTATTTTTTTTATTCGGTAAGGACATTTTGAGATATTTGGGTTGGGTCCGGCGTCATTTCGATCAGAAGTGCCGTTTCGACGCTAATTTTTTTTTTTGAAAAATCTCAAGGGCGCCATTAAAAAAAATATACATGATCCAAAATAGCCAAATATTAGCAAAAAATATGAATAATTGCCCATAACAAACAATTATGCAAAGTTTCATCCAAATCGGAAAAGGTTGAGTTTTTACGATTGGTCATTTGGCGTGGAACTGCTCTATATAAACAAAATTCTTGATTCATCCACCTGCCTGTGAAAAACAGCTTTCTCGTTACATGGCTTAAATTTCTATTCTAATCACTATCGCAGGGGCACTCGTAACATGCCTAAGTTTATTTGTTTGTTTATTTGTATTCCTCCATCTGACAAGGTTGTCTTAATGAAGTTGGACAGGGAAAAGCCAAATTGAGTCATGGTGAACTCAAATTGGCATAAAAACCCTGTTTCTTTTCTTAAATTAAGTACATAGAAACAGAAACTAAACATTAACAATTACACAGTTCACAGCAAAAACAATGCAAAATACAATAATTACTACAGTGTAAATTAAAAACGTTAAAATGCGGTCAGTGTCATAAAAGTGTGTCAGCAACAGTGCAGCATCGTCATTGATTGTCAAGTCCTCGTGGAAGGGTCGAAAGCAACCGGAAACAAAAATGAAAACAGGTAGCACAATTCATACAGTCATCAGGGGATGGACAGTCACTCACCTGCTCATAATCAATCCATGCACATAACAGCTTTACAATCGATTACTTAGGCGGCGTTGAAAAGTAGCTGCAGAAGCTTCAAAGTCGAAAAGCTCAGATACATCATTGAAGCGAGAGGCCATGAACCGTATTGGGTCGTGTTGCCCGTATCGACTGTTGCGGGATGCCAAATGCAGGAAGTTACGCCGACGAAGGGGGCGTTCAGGTACATAAACGTTGATATCGGCAAGAATGGCAGGTGCATCCACCTCACTAGTTAATACTTTGGCGACAAAAACCGCTTGCATGTCAGACCTTCGTTTCTCCAGTGTTTCAATTCCTAACAGCATGCATCGATGTTCGTAGGGAGGTAGATTTAGATGTTCACGCCAAGGTAGATAACGAAGAGCTAGGCGCACAAATTTTCTTTGAACCGATTCTATACGGTCAACCCATATTATACTGCTGTACGGACACCAGACTATAACAGCAGATTCAAGGATCGAGCGAACCAAGGCGCAGTACAGTGATTTCAGACACAGAGGGTCACGGAATCCATCGGCAAGTTTAAAGATAAATCCAAGCTGCCTATTCGCTTTTGAAATCACATCAGCATAATGTGTCCGGAGGTTAAGTTCAGAGTCCAATATCACACCAAGGTCTCTAACCTGATTCAGCCGTTCTAGATCATGACCAGCAAGACGATAGTGGAAGATGATCGGATGACGTTTTCTGGAAAACGAAATAGTGTTGCATTTCGTTACACACAGTTCCAGTAAGTTCCGTTTGCTCCAATCCTCAAATGACTCCAACAAACTCTGCAGGTAGGCACAGTCCTCGATGCATGTGATTACCATGTAAATCTTAACATCATCGGCGTAGAAAACACGATTTCCAGATGGTAAAACAAACGATGCATCATTAATGAAAAGCGAAAACAATAGGGGGCCTAGGTTGCTCCCTTGTGGAACTCCGGATACAATCGGGAAGGCGGTTGAATGTGAGGAGCCTAATTTAACTTTCATAGACCGTCCTGACAGGTATGATTCGAACCAACGAACAAAGGCGACGGATACTCCAAATTTCTCGAGTTTTCGAAGCAGAATAGCATGGTTCACTCGGTCGAATGCAGCTTTGAAATCAGTGTATATAGCATCTACTTGCATGCCAGCGTCCATCGATCGAATGCACAATGAAGTGAATTGAGTGAGGTTCGTTGTCACAGATCTTTTTGGAAAAAATCCATGCTGGGCACTAGAGATGTAATTCTTGCTAGCTTCGAACAAGGCATCGTTCACGATTATCTCAAAGAGTTTGGAGCAAGCATTCAACGACGTTATCCCGCGGTAATTGGAAATATCACACTTGTCCCCCTTTTTGTGAATAGGAATCATGACCGAAGTCTTCCACGCGGATGGGAATGTCATTCGCTGTAATGAAATATTAAACAATTTCACTAGCGGCATCAATAAGACACTTGAGCAATTCTTAAGAATGCATGCAGGAATACCATCCGAACCGTATGACGCAGAATGTTTAAGTTTACGTATCGCTTTTTGTACGTGCTCCTCAGTGATTTGGAAAATTCCAAAGTCGAGCCTATCTGATGGTGTGTCATGGATGGCTGCATTTAGATGCGAGGACGAAATCGACATGTCCGAGAAGGCACTCTTGAAGTGATCAGCAAACAGCTCACACTTGTGGGCATCTGTGCTAGCAGAGCGGGCACCGAGATACATAGACGAAGGTAACCCATTTTCCTTACGCTTCGACCGAACAAATGACCAGAAACGTTTGGGATGCAGGCGTAGATTTCTCTGCGTACGGTCTATATAACGAGCATACATTTCGCGGTTAAAGCTAGTGTATTTATTGCTGACCAGAACAAAACGACGTTTCAGGTGTTGTGATCGATTACGTTTGAATTTCCGAAGAGCAGTACGTCGACAGCGCTTCAATCTACGAAGCCGATTGTTTGTCCATGGAGGTTTCAGAGTAGGACGCTGAAGTGGCACGTGAGCTTCGATAACACGACGTATCTCAGAGTTGAACGACTCAACGATGTCATCCAGATCTCGTTCGTCATCCAAAAATTGCCAATCAATCACAGAAAATGCTTCACTCATCAAGTCATAGTTGACACGGCGGAAATCAAATTGCGGGTTCTCGTGTGGCTGATCAAATCTCACTGGTGACGGCAAAGAAACGGCAACCTCAATAGCGGGATGTGCAGTGTCGAGTTCTACAAGAGATTCAACCGCTTCAGAAATGCTGCAGTTAGGTAGTGCTGTATCGTTCACCAGTACTAAGTCAAGAGTACGAGAACTGGCATTTTTCACAGAGTTGATTTGCGTCAGACCATTGAAACAAAAGGCATCATATAGAGCACCATCAGAAGTTGAAAAACGGGATATACTGGAATCTATATGAAGTCCGCCATCCTCTGAAGCAGTCCAATGCATGTTGGGGTGATTGTAGTCACCGAACTGAAGCGCAAAATCATGAGGTTTCAAGCATGATATTACTGAACTAACAGAATCGCTATGAAGCTGAATGAGGGACAGATCATCTCTACGATCAGGTGGTAGATATAATACTCCAATACTGACTGAACACGTTTGCAATTTGATTTTTACCCACAGCTGTTCCAAAGCATCACTAACTGGAGCTGGGTCGACACAGCAGCACAATCTAGTAGACACTGCAATCAAAACTCCACCGCCGCGCAGCTTTCTACTGTTCAGTGGATTGCGATCAGTCCGAAAAACAGTGAATGATCCACCAAATAGCTGAGTTGATAGGATGCAAGTGTCGAGCCACGTCTCGGTTAGAACTATCACATCATACTCCGAATCTGCCGCAGCGAGATAGAAGGCATCGATCTTCGTTCGGAGTCCACGGACATTTTGATAGAAGATACGAAGTTGAGAAGAAGAATTTGAGGGAGGCATGCCAGTAATCTGTTGAGTCTGAGCGCAGACAGGGTGGATCACAGGACTACCACTTTCAATCTCAGGAACGAGTCGGTTGCGATGAACAAAAACAGCATCTTGCAGGACAAGGTCAGAGGGCCTCGATGCTTCTGGAGAATTACCTGCGACGTGCAGCGGCAACTGGATTGAACATGGTGAGGCTGGTGTGCTGTTATTGTCAATATTAGACCACAATTGTCGTGGAGCAGAGACGTGAGATGGTACTCTGGAAACCAAGATATTTACAGGCAGAGAAGTTGTTGTTTGCTGACTGTACTTGCCTACGGTTTGATTTTGGAAGACCCATGTGATGAGTAAGTGGCGTAGAACTTAATATATAGTAGTTTAACGCTGGGTAAAAACAACTTAAAAATGGGTATTGGCTTCTCAGGATGAGATCCATTTGGCGAATTTTCACTTAAATTTGACAGATCGACTTAAATTAGTCAAAATGAATTAAAATGGTCGAAAGTTCCTTTTTTTGTTGATCGGTTGATTTTCTAGAAGATGTTTGTCAAAATTGATTCCTTGTCGGGTGTTTATTAGACTGATGCAAAATTTGAAATTTTCGCTCCACAGTGTTCAAACGGTTTCAAATCGGGTCCTGATTAGCCTCCGAAAGTTTAAACTTATTTGATAAGACTGTCTTGGCACAAACCATTTGAAGTTTATATGGAAATTACTATGGAAAAACAAAACTTTTTGTTAATTGTCTTCTTGCCTTTTTACATATTGTACTGTTAACAAATTCAATTTTTATTCTTATGGGAATTTTTATCAGCTACAACTTTGCAGAAAATCGTTTTTCAGCCAAACGTCAAATTAAATAGTTATTAATTGTTCAAGAGGTTGATAATATTATGGCAAGATTAAGCAACTGTATTGTGGGCAACACTGTATTCTGCAGTGTGACATAGTAGCCCTGATTTTTGTCCTCTATTCCACGCGCCATAAACACCAATGTTTGAGCACTATCATAAGACATCAGTGACTTGAATCACTAATAATTTTTGTTCCTTACATTTGATCGAAAAGTGGTCTTCAACAAAGTTGTAGCTGAGAAAATTTTCAACAAGCTCAGCTATCATTTTCTAAAGTAGAGTGAACTGGTGAATTTTGAGATCGATATGAACCAGAATTATGGTTTCTCCATAGTAATTCCCATATAAATTTCAAATAGTTTGTGCCACGTCAGTTTCCCACTAAATGAGTTCAAATTTTGGGAGGCTAATCAGGGCCCAATTTGGAACCGTTTGAGCACTGTGGAGCGAAAATTTCAAATTTTGCATCAGTCTAGTGTTTATCCTTGTCCATCTGTCAGTGAACATTTACCAAAAAGAACACAACCTCAGTAGATTCTCTCTAAAAAAAAAAGATTTAATTACTTAGAAGTCATCAAGGCTGTGTTCCACTTGGAAAATTTTCACTTAGATTTGATTGATTCGGAAATCCCTCGAGAAAGCGTCTGTCAAAATTGATTCTTTGTCTGACAAAAATAAGTCTGCTGGAATAGGTGGTTTATTTGAAAATTTTCCATCTGTCAAATTTAAGTGAAAATTAACCAAATGGAACACAGCCCAAATCGATCAGATTCGACATTCTACAATTTTGTATGAAACTTTACAGAATTGTTATGGGAAATCATACAGATTCTTCGCTGAATATTACATTAGGTCTTAAGTAACATTGATCGATTCTCTTTGTCGACTTTCTCTTTCGTTAATAACTTGAAAACATAACCGTTGAAAATACCTGGCAATGACTTTACATGGCCGTAGGGATACAATGAGGAAGCCGACGAAGAGAATCTGTCAATGTTACTTAGGATTTATGCTAACATTCGGTCATTTTGCCATCTTTGACATTTTTCAATAAATTTTATCACGAAAACGTCTTTTGTGATCTAAATGCTGTCTGAGACAAAGTGGTTGAGAAAAATGAACTCTTTCTATACGGTTAGACCTAAAGTAAGTTGTTTTCACACATCTCACCACTATAGTGCAGGAGCCCAAAAGAAGGTAAAGCGGGTCAAAGTAGTTTTCATTTATTTCACGAAGTTCACCAAGGGAAAAGTTCGCGAGTCATAGTGAGTTTTCGCGAACTTTTCCATCACTGCTTGTGTGCAATTCGTATGGAATTTTCCACTTGAGCTTTCTATCCAAAAGTAAGTTAGTTGTACCCAAAACTAGGTAAATATGATTATACTCAACGTTGGGTTCCCACACTTTACTACCCCTGTTGGGTGGTTTTGCTTCTCTGTTTTTGACAACATTAGAAGGAGAAAAGAAGACAACGTAGGTAAAAGTGAACTGGCCGTTGGGTACTTTTTTCTTACCGTGTAGGAAAAATATACACGGTTAATTTTGTTTAGCAGATTTGAGTAAAAATCCCAAAAAGATGTTAAAAACTATTCTGTTACAAAATGTCCTTGCTCAATATTTATTAAAAAAATCTTAAAAGGCTCATGAAAAATGCAAACTTTTAAAATATTGCAAACCTTTGACACTATACAATTGACAAAAATCGTAGAACAACAACTTTTAGAAGAAAAAAAAAATAAACTTGTTAGTACAGCTTTTTATGTAATTTTTAGAAAACAATATTTGAGACAATTGAAATCGTTTTCTGTGCAAACATTAAACATAAAAGCATAATAACAAAAAATTTAAGAATTTCACCGAAAGTTGTTGTTCTACACACTAAGATTTTGTTTCCGTGTTCGGTAAATTTTACCGAAATCAGAACAGCTGAACGTTCGGTAAAACTTTGACTTTCATTTTAAAGGCTATTGAATTTGAAAATAATATCAAAACATGTTCAACCTTGTTTGAATGATCAAATCTTTTCATTTTAGTGGAGATTTAGTTTCAAAGTAGCTGAAAAGCAATTGAATTGAATTGCATAAATTTTACCGAAAAGTTCAGCTGTTCAGATTTCGGTATAAATTACCGAAGTCGGCGATAATTTCAAAGTGTGTAAGATGCTTGGAAATTTTAAGGTTTGCGCTGAACCCTATTTGATGACATTTTTTTTTTGAGAGCCGGAGTGAAATTGTAATGAGATCTTCTCAGAAGGAGTGGACGTGAGCACTGAAGGCCGGCCCACAATGGATACGTTTTCAGGTTTTTTGACAGTTAGCCCATGCATTATCTGCCAAAAAACCCGAAAACGTATGCATTGTGCGCCGGCCTCGAGGCTTTAAAACGGAGAAGCACTACTGATTACGACCCGTATTGAGATTTTAAAGGTTATTCAAGGTTAACTACATTTCATCAACCAGGGTTGTGGAGTCGAAGTTGGAGTCGCACAGTGCACGGTCGTAATGATTTTTTCTGTTTTAAATCGTAATCGTAGTAACGTATTAGATAAAATCAATTATACGATGACTTATAGCGAATTTGTTTATTATCGGGGTTGGAACCAGTTCCAACCCAGTGCGAAACCGAATTTTTTGTCAGTGCGAACCTTAACCTGAGGTAGGTTTTAAAAACAAACGATCAAACTGACGTTTGTCAGGAAGCAAACAGAGTCGATCTTGATACCCGATCCAGGTTGGAACTGAATAATAAACAAATTCGCTATTAGTCAAATTGAAGTGCTGGAGGAAATAATCGAAGCAGGCTGTTTCGAATCTAGTTGAGAAAAGCATTGACTTTCTATGAGCGGCCGGTTTTGTTTTATTATTGTTTTACATCAACAGGCTGGATGAAGCCCCAATGATGTTAACCTTATCAACTATGGTAAAAAAAATACATTCAAGCATGGTCATAACATAAAAACATATATCTTATAGTCAGTTACTCCTGCCGGCGAAAAACAGAAGAAAACTTTCGACGAAGCGCATCACGGGAGAGATGAAAGTCGAAAACAGATCCAACTCTGTTGAATGTTCTCTGCAGTCCGCAAATCGCACCGTGTACGCTCCATAATTTTGTGCGACGTAGAGGCAGTCTTAGCATAAGGTTATTAAAGGGTGTCCACGATGAAATTGCCACACACAAAATTGATTCGCAAAATTCGAGTTTTCATCCGATTGCCATCAAATTTTCAGGGATTGAGAAATAACTATTAAACTTCATTCAAAGTGTTTTTTATGTTACTTCATACGCGAAGTTAACGATTTTCAGAGTTGGTTGGAAATGCTAACATGAAGCTTTAGTGTGATGATTTATTAGCTAGAGAATGATCTTTAGAAGAGTGTAGGTGTATAGTTCCGTTAGAGTACGGCAGTATGAAAATTGAATAGAAGTTGAAAATGAGCGAAGGGCCATTAAAGCGACAGTTTTCAAGATAGACGCACATTTTTGCCTAGCCCGTACGATGTACGCGGGGACTTGAAGTATGTCTCCAAGTCCACAGGCAAAAATGTGCGTCCCTCTTGTTGCTCATAAACTGACTGCGGCTGTGGAATAGTTCTAGCGACGTTTTCATCACTGCCTAAAGCCCCACGTCGCGAGAGCATTTCCAGTCGATGGTGTGTTATAATGCAGTTCTTCTTTACCCAACAATTGTGTTGCTCCTCTCGTCATGACCAACGTGATCATCTCAGAGAGAAAGCAGTAGGGTGGTTGTTGCGTGCTGTACCATCATCAGCATTGTTGACGGCTACTCCCGCCTTGAGTTGTTACATTCAAAGTGTTTTTTATGTTACTTCATACGCGAAGTTAACGATTTTCAGAGTTGGAGACATACTTCAAGTCCCCGCGTACATCGTACGGGCTAGGCAAAAATGTGCGTCTATCTAGAAAACTGTCGCTTTAATGGCCCTTCGCTCATTTTCAACTTCTATTCAATTTTCATACTGCCGTACTCTAACGGAACTATCCACCTACACTCTTCTAAAGATCATTCTCTAGCTAATAAATCATCACACTAAAGCTTCATGTTAGCATTTCCAACCAACTCTATTAAACTTCATTTTACCATTTTACTCGTATTTTATTTACAGTCCATACGCAAATGCCCGCACCTTGGCCTTAATCCCGGCCATAAGATTCTGCACAACCTGTGAATCAACCGTTTTTTGCATGTAAACCCATACTTTCTTCAGTTCCTCGACTGTCTTCACTACCTTAGGTCGTTTAAGAAGGTGCTGCTTCATAATCGCCCAGTACTTCTCGATGGGGCGGAGCTCCGGAGTGTTGGGAGGGTTGAACATTTTCGGCACGAAATTGACCTTATTGTCCGCATACCACTTCAGCACGTCCTTGGAGTAGTGGCATGAGGCCAAATCCGGCCAGAAGATTGTTGGGACGTTGTGGGCCTTCAGGAGAGGAAGCAGCCGCTTCTGGAGGCACTCTTTTATGTACACCTGTCCGTTCATCGTGTCCTGGGTCACGAAAGGTGCACTCCGCTTCCCGCACGTGCAGATGGCTTGCCAAACCAGGAATTTCTTCGCAAATTTGGACATCTTCTGAGTGTGGACATGCTCCGGAACGCTGAACTTATCCTTGGCCGTGAAAAACAGGTTGCCGGGGATCTGTTTGAAGTCGGCCTTCACATATGTTTCGTCGTCCATGATGCAGCATTCAACTTTCGTCAGCATGTTGAGGTACAACTTCCTGGCACGGGTTTTTGCGGACTTGTTCTGCTTCTCGTCGCGATTACGGGCCTTTTGTACCTTGAACGTTCAAAGCCCAGCCTTAGTTTTGGCCTTCTGGACAAAAATTCGGCTTAGGTGCAGCTTCTTAGCCACATCCCTAACGGAGGCGTTCGGATTTCGGTTGAAGGCCCCAACTACGCGGTTGTGATTTTTGGTGTTGTACGGAATACTTTTTCTTTCACTTCTGGGCTTCCGATTGGTGGTCAACCGTTCCTCGAACCGCTTAATCACTCGCGACACCGTGGAATTCGCGATTCCCAACGTTTTAGCGATGGAACGATGCGAGAGATCTTTGTTCTCGTGATGAATGCGCAAGATTTTATCACGCACGAGCTGTTCTTTCGACTCCATTTCCGCGAGTTTTGATCACAGGACTTTAAAACTTGCAGGATGTAAATAATGCACTATGAACTAAATCCACCCAAATTTTCATTAAATTCTACCCAACGGTTAAAAAGTTAGAGCAATTTCATAGTGTGGCAATTTCATCGTGGACACCCTTTACGCAGCGGTCGGGGTTGAACATTCAGGTCAATTTGCCTCAGGATAGCCTCGCAATCTGTCCTTCCTTGCAGAATATCGGCCACGGTTAGGGCTCTGCTTGTGTCTCTTCTAGTCCGGAGAAGTTCTAGGTCGACAAAGTTGACAACGGCTTTCGTAACTGGGTAATCGAAACGGATCATTCCAAGGCAATCTACGCAACGCAAAACGAAGAAAGCGACGTTGAACAGATTCAATTCTCTCGGCACCGTTGTTGTAGTTTGGGTTCCAAACCGCTGAACCCGCTCAAGCGTCGATCGAACAAGCGAACAATAGAGAGATTTTAGATAGTAGATATCAGTGAAGTTTTTAGCTATCCTAAAAATGAACCCTAAAGTTCTTGACGCCTTATCAACAACATATGCAATGTGTTGCTTGAATGAAAGCTGCGAATCCAAGATCACATCCAAGTTTTTCACCTGATTCACGCGTTCGATTGTCGAGCCAAGTAGGTCATAGCTAAATATGATCGGTTGTTGTTTTCGTGAGAACGTAATAGCGGAGCATTTGGCTGGGTTCACTACCATTCTGTTTAACCTGCACCAACTAGCGAATACATTCAGTTGACGTTGAAGAAAGTGACAGTCAGCAATGGAGCAGATTCGTAGGAAGATTTTAAGGTCATCTGCATATGATAACCGAGGAGCTTCGATGACCAGATGCACGTCGTTGAAGTACAGTATAATAATTAACGGTCCCATGTGGCTTCCCTGAGGTATACCTGATGTGGCGAAGAAGCTAGCTGATCTGCAATCTCCTATGGCAATCTTTAGTTGCCGACCGGTAAGATATGATCGAAACCATCTCAGAAGATTACCGCATACACCGAGCCTGGCGAGTTCAACTTGTCGAATGCTGCGATCCGACATGCTTTCGGTTATATACGATGTGAGACACAGCAGATTGGTGGTTGTAGAGCGGCCGACAGTAAACCCATGTTGATCAGCACTCAAATACTGCTTGCAATGGGACAGCAACGGTTCCATAATCACTAGCTCGAATAGCTTCGAAACGGCACTTAACGATGCAATTCCTCGATAGTTATCCACAGCTCGTTTCCTTCCTTTTTTGTGGACGGGAAACAAGTGCGCAAATTTCCAGCAAGATGGAAATATGCCACCTGAGAGAGACATTCGAACCAGGCGAAGAAGCGGAATTAACAAGCTAGCAATATGCCTCTTCAAAAATACAGATGGAACTCCATCAGGTCCAGGATTGAAGGATGACTTGAGCAGAGTGGCGGCCTTAGAAATCATTTCTGCATTAACATCAATTGCACCCAGCGTTTGATCGTTTACTGGAACGTTCCTGGCAGCCAGGTTAATATGGTCGTCAGTTAGTATCTCATTAGTGAATACACTGGCAAACTTTTCGCAAAAAAGGTGGCATATATCCTGAACAGTGGCATCAACTTCTCCGTTGAATTCCATAGACGATGGGAGGCCAGATTCCTTGCGCTGCTCGTTCACATAGTTCCAAAAGGATTTCGGGTGTAGTTTAAGTTTGCGCTGGATGCCTCGTTGGAAACTAGAAAATCATTCACGACTGACTTGCTGGTACATTTGATTCAGCCTCACATAATGTAGTTTCAGAGGAAACGTGCGATACTTCGTAAATCTTCTCAATGCTGCTCTCTTGATTGACTTCAACATACGTAGCTCTCTCGTCTGCCAGGGAGGGTGAGACACTTTTTGGTGAGTCCTTTTCGGGACGTGTCTGTCAATGACATATGCCAAGACATGTGAAAATGTTTGCGCTGCAGCCTCAACGTCATCCGGATCAAGACATGCTAGACAATACATCTATGATGGTACGGTGGTCAGCTTTACGGAAGTCATAAGAAACCGTAGCAGGATAGTCGTCGAAATGTGAAACTAGCTTAGTTAGTGCACAAGGAGCCGAGGAAATTGATGGAGCCATGTCCTGTGTGCTCACGAAGCAGAGGTCCAAACTACGACCATTTTCGTTAACTACATGATTAATTTGAGAAAGCGTCACTGCGCTGTAGTTGTCGAGAAGGCTAATAGCTCCTGCGTGAAATGTAGAGCTATCAGGATCTGGGTACAGGAATCCGCTATGAGATGGACTCCACGAAACGCCTGGCAGATTGAAGTCACCAAAAATGAATATCTCATCAACTGGAGTGGCACTTTCGACAACTGTGAAAACTGACCGACAGTGAGTATCGATGAGTTCATTGTTGCGGACTCGATCAGGTGGAATGTACAGAGCGCATAGAAATAGTGTGCGATCACCCAGATTGATGGCTGTCCAAACCTGCTCCACATAGTTCCATGAATCGTTTTCGATGGCCTTTGCCTCCAACCCGCTACGGACAGCTACAAGGACACCTCCACCAGTAGATTTACGGCTGTTGTTACGATTCCGATCGCAACGAAAGACCTCGTAGTCAGGACCGAAGACTTGACTGGAAAGCGTTCGATAATCGGACAATAATATCGTAGCAACGATCCGATACAGCTAGGCGGTAGTCTTCAACATCAGAACTCATTCCACCGGCGTTTTGGTAGAAGATCACGACGTCCTGCTTGCGGCAAGGAATCGAACGACTGCTCTCCCTGGAAATCACAGATACATCAGGCAATAACTGACCATCATCAAGCCTCATTGGATACTCACCATAGTGAGTGGGTTGGAAGACCCCCTCTCCACATCCGACAGCAGGTCCGGAACGACTATGATGAACGAAGGCTGCTGATGGCAGTACTGAGACGGAGGGATTGGGGGCTTCCATGGGGCTTTCTACGGCGCGTTCCGGCTTGCCAGGATTGGGAGTTACAGAGGCATCATCACAATGACTAACATAGTCAGAATTGCTGAAAATTTGATCGGCATCAGGCAGTGAATAGTCAATATATTGATTGTACTTGCTTGTAGAGGCAAGGTGGAAGACTCCTGATTCATATCCAGCCACAGGTCCAGGACGACTATGCTGAACGCTGGCGGGAATCGGCACGACTGGGCTGGAGTAACCAGGAGCTTCCAAAGAGCGGTCTATTGTGCGTCCCGGAGATGAATTAGGATTGTTCGAACAGTATGTTGTGAATGAACAGTATCAGATGTGCTTCTCAACTGGAAACAGCCGGCAGGTGATTGAAGCGTTGCACTGGAACACGGAAACTGATCAGGCAAATGACTGTAACTAATGTATGCATACTTCCCTGAAGACGATGCTTGGGAGACCCCACCACCGAATTTAGATAAATCTGCAACTGTTCTAACTAATGCTTTGAAAACGTGTAAAAATCGATTAGTCGAGCAAAAGGTCTTTGCGTTGAAAAACTCGAACAGCTGGTACAATTTGGATCTTTTGTGTCTTAAACGTAATAGGGACAAATGGTACAAAACATTTTGTAGATCAAATAGTGACAATCATTGGAAGAGGTACAGAATCGCGCGAAATAAATATTCACAACTCGTGCCACAAATTAAGTGGTTCCTATTCAAAGTTGCTGGAACGAATAAAGCCGAAGAGTTTCGTCAAATCAACATGTTGCACACATTAGAGAAAATGTTAGAACTTGTTGCAGAAAGCCAGCTGTTGGAGTATTTAAATAGTAATAGTTTGTTGATATCAGAACAATCGAGATATCGAGAAAGTCATTCTTGTGAACCCACGTTGAATTTGGTATTAGTGAAGTGGAAAGATAACTTGGATCGTAAAGACACAGTTGTTGCTGTTTTTTGGATTTAAAAAACGCGTTTGAAACAGTTTCTAGGCCCTTATTGTTACGATCAATCTAGAGCTTTGCAATTACGAATACTGCATATAAATGGATTGACAGTTATTTGTGTGACAGGACTCAACGGACTTCTTTTAATGATACTGTTTCAAGTCCCGTGGGGAATAACCTTGGAGTGCCCCAGGGCAGTGTATTAGGGCCCCTTTTATTTATTATGTATATTAATGACTTGCGATGTGTTTTACGATTTTGCGACATTAATCTTTTTGCAGATGATACTGTGTTATTCATTGCAGCTAAGGATTTAGATGAAGCCGTTTTGCACATGAATGAAGATTTGCATTCTCTAAGTAAATGGTTGAATTGCTATTGAGAAGGAATATAAGTAAAACTAAATTCATGGTAATTTCGCGGAATCAAGTAAATTATAATGTCTCTGTTGTAATTGATGATGAGACTATTGATCGCGTGGGAGATTAAATATCTTGGCGTGATTATAGACGACAAACTTAAGTTCAACTCTAAAATTGACAATGTCATCAAGAAAATAGCCAAGAAGTATGGAATTCTATGTCGATTCATCTAGACTTTTGCCCTTCCATTTTATTTCTAGGCAATGGAACGCAAATATCGAGATAATGGCGCATGCAGAATAAAATAATGCCGCTTGATTTTGAGATGCAATAGATTAACTTCCTCAACTTTGATACTAGACGCTTTAAAATGGTTGTCGGTGAAGCAAATAATTGTATATTTGACTATGATGTTCGAAAATTCGATCATAGCAAAAGTTTCGCATCACTATCTTTTCTTGAATCACATAAAAAGGTCATCCCAAATAAACAAAGATAATCCCACTTTTCAATCCCTTTCCACCCAAGCATCGAATCAAGCGAACACATCAAGAAAGCCCTAAAGCAGGGCAAGGACTCCCGCATCAACATCAAGATCTTCCTCGGCCAAACCGTTCAGCAGGATTCATCCGACACTGGACACAGCGACACGGAATGTTCCCCAAGCCTTCGAAATCAGCCCCATCATCCTTCTTCACAATCACCACAACCACCACCACAACAGCAACAACAACAACAACAACAGGAACAACCGCAAGAGCAGCAAGGCAATCAAAAGGCGGAAGCGGAAAATTCGGTAAGTTTTTCACTTTGCTTATTTGTTGTCCCTTGGAATCGATCTAGGACTGCAAGCAGGGTATCTAACTATCGACCAACAATCGAAAAGGGCCTAATCAGCTATTGTAAACAAACTTGTAATGGCCTTTTCACGCAAACCGAAGCTTACCTATGCAAACGAACAACACCAATGGGTGGGTAAAATTCGCTCCAGCCTGATAGCGTTGTTGATTTGTGTAGGCGAAGTTCGGTTCGCGCAAAAAGGGCGTTTCAATTTGTGTGTACAAAAACTGAAAGACCCTTTTCAATTGTTGGTCGAAAAAAGGGGTCAACCTGAGCGAGTTCGAGCAGGGTAGTTCGGTGTGGGAAAAACCCACATTTCGGCACACATACCACAACAAAACACCGATCCCAGTAGGCAGTGGATTGTGAAAACTTGGGCAGTCACGCACGCTAGTCAAGTCAGGCCCGTTGTCAGCGGTTACTTTGTGTTACACGTGTATACAGGTAAGGGATTGTCCGTAAGCTACGTATTTAGATAACTTGTTTTCCAAATGTTCTATGAACCGTCGACACTTGCGAAACCTTTGCACCGTAAATGTCTACGTGGTTTATGGACGGTCCCTAATTATTTGAACGAAAAAAATCCTTCCTCGATAGTGGAAGTTGAAGGGGCGGAGGCCAAAAACAAACTTTCGAGACAATAAAACTGGGGCATCATTGACGCTTTGTGTGGCACTCACCTGCCCCCGCAGCTGTTCAGTTCAGTGTGGGTGAAAAATCAGAAGAGTAATTTCGGAAGTTGCTAACGATCGCCGTAAAACGAACTTTCATTGGCTCTGTTATGAAGCGAGACAGGTTGAGCTGTTGAATGAAGCCTTCAGTTGCCCTACCGTGCGTCTCCTTTAGACTGTCTTTTTTTGTGGATTCTTGAATTTTGATCCTGAACAACGTTATCCTAGGACACACGAAGCATTTCTCAAAGTCATGTTTATGATTTTATTTTGATGACTGCAGAAACTATACAATTTGCCAGGGCATTAAACAGGTTTATTGGAATATTCAAAGAAGATAGGTAAATAGTAGTAAAAGAAAGCTTACTGTAGTGCTAGCGACAATGTAAACCAAATGTATGTATTACCTCAAAACACCCCAACGCCGTGGCACGATCTGAATGTTTTAGCCTCGTGCTCAAAATCCATTTTCCGCCATCAAACTAGCGTGAGAAACAGATCCTACACCTACCTACCTACGTCTACAGCGCATCATTTACATCGCTACATTTGAGTTGGAAATCCCCGTGAATCAATTCTGTAACACACTAACTTTGGTGAACAATTCCCAGATTCAAGTGTCGAATATCGCTTAAAACATGGCGCGCTGACAGCTCTGCGAAAGTCATGTTCGATTACATTGCATGGCGGCTTCTGACGGCTTCGGTGATGGTGGTGGTGGTGGTGTTGGTGCAGCTGGGACAATAACTAAGCAGCAATACAACAGCACTGCAACAAACCGTCAACTTGCACACAGCAGCGGCGTGGGTGTTTGGCGAACAATTGAATCGAAGCGCATTGCAAACAAGGTAGTAAAAAACAATTTGTTTTGTTTTTCGGGTGGTGTGATGGACACTTGACACTGCGAAGTGTTGAACCTTGTTCGTGGCTTCAAGTTTGTGAATTTTTGTGTTTTTTTCTGATTTAACCTTTCACGATTTTCACGCCAACTGACGACTTAAAATTGCCGATAAGGAGAGTTACTGTAGTAGTTGCTATAACAGCGTTCCAAGGGGAAATTTCTTAGGGAATGCTAAGGAGAATTCCTAGTTAATAGTAGTAAGTAGTTATTAGCATAATTCCTTGATAGTTCTGACTCAGAACTTCTGAGGATAATTCCTGAAGAATTATAAGGATAATTACAACGGAATTTTGAGGATGATGTCAGCGGAATATTGAGCAGAGTTAAAAGGTAATTCTTATAATAATTATTAACAAGAATCCCAAGGAAATCCTGAAAATGATTCCAAGTGAAATGTGATAACAACTTAAAGGGAATTTGAACCGAAGAAACGTGTTCAACTTTTTGGCTCAGCTCTGGTACTCTCTTCTGTCCCAAGCTTATCGATGCACTCCTCGAATCATTTGGAAATCCACGAACCCCTCATTTCATCTGTCAAACTTTCATAGCGAATCAAAACAAACATAGTGTAGTACTAGAATTTCGACTAGACTGGGGTACGTTAATCGATTTGCTTGGGACCAATAGCCTAGTCAAGTAGTGAGCCAATTTAAAATCGTTAGTTTCCACCGGTTGGTTTTACTGAGATCTCAGCAAACATTTAATTTGTTTGCTGAGATTCAGCTAAGCATTATCCGAAGGGAGCGACTCTATCTAAGATGCAGGGGAAAAAATGCTTTGCTGATGCGCGCACGCTTATTAGATAGAAGGAAGATTGATGAAGATTTCCTTGGTGAAGATTTTTCGTAGCTTGATTCGCTATCGTGAGATTTTTTGACGATCTTAAATTGAGATTTTGTCGCACCCCACGGCATTATCCAAGACTCAGCAATCAAATGTCACTTTTGCTGATATCTCAGTGAAATTTATTTTTGCCGAGATTTGCACAGCCGAGCTCGGTAGAAAAACCTATGTGTGCAGAAAGTATAAGCACACTTTCAACTACCCCGCCATTTCCACCCCGATGATGTTTATCAGCTGTTCATCGATGTCGTTGTTTACGAATTCCCCGGAAAAGTGCAAACAGATCGTGCGCTATTCACAACTATTCAGTAAGGAAGCTGGTGAAAGTAGAGGAAGTAGGTATCGGAGCAGCCCAAATCGCCATCCGGAAGTTCGGTGAAGAAGTTACCTTGAAGGACACATCGATGTTTGGTCGTAAACCGGGACCGGTGGACCGAAAACTGTACCGGAAGATCACCCAAGCTGTCAATAAGAAAAGTGCCTCTGTTCGAGATTTGGCCAAAAACTGAGAACATCGAAGAGTAACGTCCAACGCGCCAAGGCAAGCAACGGGTTGAAAACGTTCAAGAAGCAGAAGAAGCCGAAACGGAGTCAGATACAAGCCGCATCCGTCAAATCGAGTGCTCTGAAGCTATATGATAGCCTGCTGTGTGGAAATTGGCGTGTGTTATCATGGACGTTGAAACATACGTCAAATGTTATTACAAGTCGCTTCCGGGAGACCAATAGTACACTGTCCGTGATGGTCAGGAAGTTGACGATACCGATAAGTCAATTTTCACCGAAAATGATTTGGTAAGCGATTTGTGAGTGTGGCAAGTTGTCATAGCCATTTGTAACGAAGGAGACGATGAGCACTGAAATTTACGTTCAGGAGTGTTTGAATCGGCGTCTGCGGTCCATGATCCATCAACATGATCGCCCAGTACTATTTTGGTCCGATTTTTGCATTACTCGAAAGACACGGTAGCTTGGTACAAACCAAAAAAAAGTGCAATACGTGTCAAAAGAGATAAATTCTCCGAATTGTCCGGAGACCTGCTCAATCAAAACGTTTTAGGCCCTTTCCAAGGGATATCTACGGAAACACAATAAGGCAGTGAATTCAATCGAAGAATTTGAAAAAGACTGGACAAAAGTGGCCAAAATTATCACCAAGGGATCTGTGCTGATGTCCGGAATAAACGCAGCGCCGACATCGCGTCTGACCATCGCCTTCTAATCGGTGAAATCCGCCTACGCATGGCGCGGATTCAGCGACGGGAGGAGAGACTCGGGCGGCGGTTCAACACACGCCGACGTGAAGATCCAGCGGTAAAAAGGTCTTTTGTTCATGAACTTGAGACTAGAGCTGCGGACGTTCCAGAAGGTGGCAGCGTAGAAGAACAATGGACGGCCATCAAGAATACCTTTATAGAAACAAGCGAGAACAACTTGGGTGAGCTGCGGAACCGAAGGAAAAAGTGGATCACAGATGAAACCTGGCGGAAGATTGAGGAGCGTAGAAAAGCAAAAGCCGCGATAGAGCGGGCGAGAACCAAAGGAGCCAAGAACGAAGCGCGTCAACGGTACTCGGCTCTAGAGAAGGAAGTCAAGCGCTCTTGCAGACGGGACAAGCGAGCGTGGGTGAACTCCCTGGCCGACGAAAGTGAGAAAGCCGCAAACACTGGCGATATACGCCTCCTCTACGATATCTCACGACGCCTGAGTGGAGCAAGGATGAACCCGAGGATGTCAGTGAAGGACACGACTGGACAATTGCTTACCGACCCCACTGACCAGCTGAAACGCTGGTTTGAGCACTTCGAACAACTTCTTCAAGTTTCGACGGCCAACCAGCCATCAACATCTCGGCATGATCCGCCTAGGGTGCGGCGCATCACTCGCGTCAATTCCGAGGCCCCATCATTGCAGGAGATTGAAGCAGCTATCCGAAGCATGAAATCCAACAAGGCTCCAGGGGTCGATCGCATATCAGCAGAGATGCTCAAAGCTGACCCCATGCTATCCGCACAAATGTTGCATCAACTATTCTGTAATATCTGGGACACCGCGACTTTTCCGGCCGACTGGATGCAGGGCATCTTAGTGAAGGTCCCAAAGAAGGGGGATCTGACTGTGTGCGACAATTGGCGAGGCATCATGTTACTGTGTATTGTTCTCAAAGTTCTGTGCAAAGTTATCCTGAATCGGATACAGGAGAAGATCGACGCGACTCTCCGACGGCAGCAGGCAGGATTCCGTGCCGGAAGATCTTGTGTGAACCATATTGTCACGCTCCGCATCATCCTGGAGCAGGTCAATGAATTCCAAGAGTCCCTTTATTTGGTATTCATTGACTACGAAAAAGCTTTCGACCGTCTCAATCACGAGAATCTGTGGGGCACCCTGAGACGCAAGGGAGTCCCGGATAAAATCGTCAACCTCATCGAAGCGCAGTATGAGGCTTTCACGTGCAGAGTTCTGCATAACGGAGCCTTGTCCGACCCTATCCGGGTAGTCGCTGGTGTGAGACAAGGATGTATACTATCACCGCTACTGTTTCTCATCGTAATCGACGAGATCATGGTAGGTGCAATTGACCGTGTACCGAACCGTGGGCTGCTTTGGCAGCCTACCACCATGGAGCATCTCAACGACTTCGATTTGGCTGATGATGTTGCTCTACTAGCACAACGGCGCACAGTGGCACGAATATGAATAAAGACGGTCAAAAATATTTTCTACCCTATTTCGACGTTTTAGAGACTGGGTGTCTTGGGAGAAGTTGCTCAAAATTATAACTCGCATCTTTTGAAATACACACCTGAATAATCTTTAAGCTAGTATTACACATCCAAATTCTAACTCTATCCAGTTACGAAATAATGGTTCCATGTCTTGGACAAAGTTGCAGAGCAGTTGATTTCATGAACATTTGCTTGAGACACCAAATTTCTACATCTTAACTCTTTAGAGCTATAATAGATTTTCTTTTAAGACTACCTTAATATTCGTTTTTTAAGTTAATTAGTGCTTTTTTCAAATTTGATCAATTTATCATGTTCTAAGAAATTGTTGGCATCATTAAAATATACAACTTTGCTGAATACACCAATGCTCTTCATTGACATCAATGTGATATACAGCCCATCAAGCTGAACATGTTTTTACAACGCTACAAACTTCTCAGGTGAGAGTGACTATTGTCGGCAGTCTCTTTTTCTTCGGCACCCTTTCCATTTGAACTGCGTGTTAACCAGCTGTTCTATTATCGGCAACTCGAAATCAGCCGTATTTTGTAGTATGTATATTTCATTTAAAGAAAAATATGGTATAACAGGAATTCACAGTCGTAAAAATGTAATCAGATTGAAGCTGAAAAGGTAAGGAATCGGCTTAATACATTCAGCGAAGAGTTTTGATGGGAAAATACAGTGAAATAAACATTTCAATTTCGGTTGCCGAAAACAGTCAATGGGTGCCGAAGCCATAATTTACCCTAGTACTCCTGAAAAGTTCAGTGCTGGGTTTCCAGGGGTATCTAGTCAAATCTCGAGTCGAAATAGTCAATGTTATATGTACCCCATCATGCGTTTTTGTGACGTCATATTCAATTGCTCGAAAATAGGGTAGGCGGGCCCTGATGTAGTCGAAAACTGATTGTATTTGGAAGATCACCTTATAAAATAGTACTCCTAAAAATTTGAGCGTTGGGTACCGAGGGGTACCTAGTCAAATCTCGTTTATATATATTTAGTATAAGTTATAAACCAATGTGTGCTACGAGTGTGCTACTTACTCATGATAAAATTTACAACTATATAAAAAATGCATTATCTTGAAATGTAATCAATGGGTTTGTTCATCAACTGCATATTCTGAACTTTGATATTTTGAGTATGCCAATATTGAAAAAAATATGTTTTAATTACTCCTTACCTGACTATCTTCGATAATATTTGACATGACGATTTCCATGAATCTGCTCCGCCCACACTTTAAACAATTCCATCCGACAAAGATTGAATGAATTCATTTTGAACCACAACTGTTCGTGAAAAAAATCACACCTAGATAATTAAATAACCTCTATCGCTCTTTGCTATCGCCAAAACGTCAAGCGCAAAATAGTCATCTGCAGCAGTGTTCAGCGATGTGCACGCGGAAGTTTCAAACATCTGTTGTGAAGTCACGTTCCATGTTCTGAAAAGAGGGTGATGTGGGTAGGTCCAAAGTTGGAACCCTTTAGAACCGTAGTCAGAATTTTATCATTTATTCTAGTTTTCTTGAAAGTTAGTCCATATTGTATATAATAAAGGGCAAAGAATATACCAATATTATTAGCTTGCATTATAATATTTGCAACTATCAACATATGAGTATCAATATTGCCATGAATGTACATATCAATGTAGATACACAGAAGAACAAACACATTAAGGGGAAGCTCACCGGCCCAAAAATAAAAAAAATATTTTCGGTACGTTTTTATTTTTCTAAAAATATTCGGAAAAATTATCAAAAATCCAAGAAAATCAGTTTCTTCCTTAGATTTTTGTAAAAAAATACATGCAAAAAATTTTTTTCTATCCCATCATGAAAAAAAAATTGAACTCTCAGAAAAACCGAAAAGTTGATGTTTTGTGGTTTTTTGAGTGCAACTTTATGCCATAATGACTTATAAAACATGTTTTTGCACGTGAATTTTCTTTAAAAAATTAGAAAAAATGTGATTTTTTTAGATTCTTGATTCTTTTTTTCAATATTTTTAGAAAAATCAACACGTAATTTTTTTTTTCGGAGCGGTCTGCTTCCCCTCCTTAAGAACAAACCCATTAAATACATCTCCAGATTAAGCTTAATAATTTAAATAATTTGCAAATTCAAACATGTGTAGGTTAAAATCATTGATTCATAGCTCAATACCCAACGCTCAGAAGCACTATTTTATAATGTAATCTTCGAAATTCAATCGGTTTTAAACCCTGCCAGGGGCCGCCTACCATCTTTTCGGGCCGTTCAATATGGCGTCACAAAACCGTCCGATGGGCTGTATATAATATTGACATTTTCGAATCGAGATTTGGCTAGGTACCCCTTAGTACCCAACGCTGAAATTTTCAGAAGTACTATTTTATAAGGTAATCTTCAAAATACAACCAGTTTTAGACCCCGCCAGGGCCCGCCCACCCTCTTTTCGAGCCGTTGAATATGACGTCACAAAAACGCTTGATGGGCTGTATATCACATTGATGTCAATGAAGAGCATTGGTGTATTCAGCAAAGTTGTATATTTTAATGATGCCAACAATTTCTTAGAACATGATAAATTGATCAAATTTGAAAAAAGCACTAATTAACTTAAAAAACGAATATTAAGGTAGTCTTAAAAGAAAATCTATTATAGCTCTAAAGAGTTAAGATGTAGAAATTTGGTGTCTTAAGCAAATGTTCATGAAATCAACTGCTCTGCAACTTTGTCCAAGACATGGAACCATTATTTCGTAACTGGATAGAATTAGAATTTGGATGTGTAATACTAGCTTAAAGATTATTCAGGTGTGTATTTCAAAAGATGCGAGTTATAATTTTGAGCAACTTCTCCCAAGACACCCAGTCTCTAAAACGTCGAAATAGGGTAGAAAATATTTTTGACCGTCTTTATTCATATTCGTGCCACTGTGCGGCGCTCTGATATGCAGAGTAAACTCAATGACCTAGCCGAACGCTCCTCTGCGGCGGGTCTCTCCATCAATGTCAACAAGACCAAATCGTTGGATATCAACACGGGCAACCCTTCCAACTTTACGGTAGCGGGGCAAGCAGTGGAGAAGGTCGAAAGTTTCCAATATCTTGGCAGCCAAATAGCGTCGGACGGCGGGACCAAAAGCGACATAGGTGCACGAATCAAGAAGACTAGGGCTGCCTTTGCGAGTTTACGAAACGTATGGAGATCCAACCAGATAAGTCAACGCACCAAAAAATCCGAATTTTCAACTCGAACGTGAAATCTGTGTTGTTATACGCCAGCGAGACGTGGTGTGTATCAGCGGAGAACACTCAAAAGCTGCAGGTCTTCATCAACCGATGCCTGCGGTATATAATTCGTGCCTGGTGGCCTCACAACTGGATCTCGAATGCCGAGCTCCATCGTCGATGTCATCAGAAGCCGATAGCAACAGAAATTCGAGAGCGAAAGTGGAGGTGGGTCGGCCACACACTTCGACGGGGCGGAAACGAAATCTGCAAGCAAGCGCTGGATTGGAATCCAGCAGGACATCGCAGCAGAGGCAGACCCAGGGGCTCATGGCGGCGGAGCCTCAATAAGGAAATTAAGCAAGTCGATAGAAATCTGACCTGGGCCCAGGTCAAGGCAAAAGCGAGCAGCCGCCCAGGATGGAAGTCTTTCACGTTGGCCCTTTGCACCGCTGGTGGTGCACAGGACCCTTAAGTAAGTAAGTAAGATCTGTGCTGAAGCTCATGGGCAGCGTCAGATCAAAAGTTCGCTCATTGACATACGATCAAAGGAACTGCGGATTATTTTCATTCAATTGAGAAAATATATCTATATGAAATAAAAATTTGAGTTCATCAACATAACGTTGAACTATTCCAATAATAAACTATGCTTATACTTTCTGGAACACCCTATAACAGGAGAGCTCCAAGGAGATTTTTTGATTAAAATTTAACCTATTATTTAAGTGACCATATGTTAAGGTATACTGTTATTTTTTCCGGTTCTTCCATAGAATTCCTGGTTATTTCCAGGATTCCCCAGTTTTATCGGTTTGCTGGCCACGCTGCAAAATAATACAAATTCAAAGTGTCAAGATGAACTGGTTTGACACAAGAAATTAATTTCAATAAGCAAATGCCATTCGGTACGTGATAAATAATAGTGTCAGCGAACGCTGAGTGTATTAGTTAAATAAACTGATTGGTTTTGTCTTAAATTTATGAAACGTAAAAATTAAGTCGAATGAAGTTCGTATTCACTTTACTATATAATTCAATATTCTTGGTAAGGTAACTATTAGGGTGGTTCAAAATAATGATTTTGCTCAATCAAGCTCAATCGATTCTAAATAAGGTCCTGATCATTTATTTGGATGCGAACTCATACTACCCTGGCCCTTTTAAGTTTATATGGAAATTACAATCGGAAAAGTGAACGTTTTGTTCTCAATGTCCTAGCCCTTCGCCATAATAATTTACGGAAATGCTTGCTATGGCAGGAAAGAAAACCTCTACAGAGCGAACTGATTTCTACAGTGCTGACAAGTCAAAGAAGACTTATTATTCAAAACATTCCTTGTCAGTTGTCCTATCGCCAGATAAACAAGCAACCCCAATAGGAAAACAAGCCTACTTCTACGGCCCAACAAACTATTCCGCTTTCCCCAAGGACACCATAATAGTTTCAATAAATTAATAACCTTCCCTCCGCCTAATATGTAGTTCCCGACCTAGATTTCAATACTTCATGCTTACGCTAGACATCAACTCTCTACAAATGAGCATGTGCCCAACCCACCCAGAAGGATGCACAAATACGCGAACCGTTCGAATACATTTGATACGGAATGATATCCGCGAGCGCGGACAAAAAACAACGACTATCGGGAAGACTCTCGCCAGTATCAATCGAACGATTGCAGCTCGCTGCTGTGGTGTAACCTCGAAAAATTTGGATCATCGAAATCCAATTTTCCACAGAAGTGAGTGTAAGCGACCTACTTCCTATTCCTCTGCTAGCTGAAAGCGAAACATTTTAATTCGGAAAATTTAGCTCACTATCGGTTCGCGTGAAAACTTGAAAACAAACTTTCCGCCCGTAGCAGTAGGCGGGTGTGAGTCTAGAGCACCCTGCTACTTGGATAAATGCTGGAAGTTGGCGCTATAATTTCCTTTTCAACGCCACCGTGTGCGACGGCAGACGAATGTATAAGCATTAGAGCCTCTCTAAATAATTATTGTGTGAAAGCAGCGAAGGTAGGAAGTGAGATTCTAACAAATCAACACGGCTAAAGGCGCAAAAGGGATTCAACTCGAGGACATGGGAACGGAAAGTAGTAGACGAAGCAGAGTGGCAGCGGTGTGAAAACCAAAACAAAGAGCGATGTAATCGAAATGGTAGAGAAGGCGCAAACTAGCGACGTTGCATTGTATCACAGACCAGAGACCAGTTCGACTTGGGAACTCGAAAGTGGTGGTAGAGGCTGGGCTGGACGCTCGCCAGGAGGTCTTCAAAAATTTGTGGGTAACCGTGGATATTTGTGAAGCCCAGTCAAAGTGTGTGTGTGTGTGTGTGGGTGTGGGTGTGAATAGTGCGAGAATAAGTTTCTGGCTCAATTCTTGTGGTTGAGGTGGAGGTAAGTCGTCCGCGTGTCAGTCACAGTTGCAGTCATCATTCTTGTCATAATAAAGTAATTAGTTGCAGCACGGCAGACAGGAAAAGTGCAATGGTAGCTTTGCTGGTTTATGTGCAGAGATATTGCTCTGCAATTGGAATGCTAATTAAAATTCTTCAAGTGTTGGCATGTTTCGTGCAGTTGGTAGATTTTGAAGAGGGTTTACATTTCGGCAAAAGCCTGCTCAGGAAGTTTAGCAGTCATGCGAAGTGGAGCGTGTCCTAGTCTAAATTGTAGGTCGAATAATTTTACAAACTTTGTTAACTACTAAAACGCTGAATGTGCACTTGGCTCTTGAGAAAGAAATGTGCACGAACTGTTCTCAAATGATTCTTCTAAAGAATGCTAAGTTTTTAGGATTGTCGTTTTCTTTTTGCGCATCAAATCTTCTTCATGCTTGAATTTTACGTCTTAACAAGAACTATACTCCAGTTTTACCACAGGGTTTTTTCAGCACTACTACAGTTGATGGTTGAGAGATTTCCAAGTCTGCACGATTTTTGAATTCATTCGTTCGTATTTTGTGTGGCAAACACAATGATACACTAAAGGGTGTGCATGACATTATTAGTAAACACAGAAAACGTTGTGCTAGACATTTTGATATCTTCCGATGGCTTTCAAACAGGGTGGCTACTAAATTTCCACTTTAAAACTCTGGGTTATTTCTCCTTATTAATGACCAATATTTTTTTTAAATTTCCCGTTTTTTCGGAGCAGTCGCACCTTCAACACTTGCTGCGCCAAGCTACATTTCCGCCGGTAGTGCTGCTTCTTGGGGTTTTATCCAGTAATTTCACTACTGTTCGTATATTTATTTTAAAATCAAATCTAAAAAAGCACAAACATCAAAATGTGGTTTAAAGTGAGTAGGACTAAGAGATGAAGATAGGACTAATAACCTATGTCAATTTGATCTGTTTTGCTTCGAACTAGGAAGCTCACGAACTTCATTACCGATCCATTTACCGAAATTATCGGATTCCGGTAATTCTAGTTGTTTTTGGAGTTATTCGATATCTCAAAGCTTCCCGGGATACATTTTAAGAATTTTGATAACAGGTGTTATGGAAATTATGACTGTTTATAGAGTTATTTACCTATATATGCCCAGAATAACATTGGAGACTTGTAGGGTTTTCAAAAATATCTGCATTTTGGTGAGCTTGTTTTAGTTTTCCCCTGAAAGGGAAAGCGAATGACAGGTTACGTACAGTGCTGCTATTTCTCCTGTTAGTGTTTAATTCAATCTTCTGTAACTTTTTTAATTGGACCGGTAAAATGGTCGTCTGAAATTTATTCCTAATTAAATACATCCACTCATCTATCTTGTAAATTCATTGCTAGAGGCAACACATCTGGCAACGCTTTTTCCATAAACTAGGTGACTTCCGGAGAGTGGACACTTTGGAATTCAATATGGAGAATATTTCCAAATATGGCGGACCCCAATACAATATTGTGCCAGTGGTGGCGGGGGGACACCCCTCACCATCCCTCTCCAAAGGGGGAGTTTGGTAAAGAGAGATGATAAAACCGATGTGTACCTTCCTAAAAGTTGACCTAGCTCGCTGTCTACTCCTCTATATGCAATTTTCACACTTCCGTACTCTAAACGGAACTATCAATTCTATACTTTCATCTCCTCACTCTATCGTATAAAAATTACCACTTCAGTCTGTTATTTGAAATTAGCATCTTCAACTAAATTAAACTGTATGTTGGGTAACACGCCCACATTCATCAGGATAAATGTGGATTCACATAAACGTAATTCAAAATCTTTCTCTTTCGTCTTCAAGGTAGATGATGTACCTTTGAAAAAGTGCATGGATTTCATAGAACACCAGAAAACATTATATAAAAGGGCGCTGACACAATCGGGTTATTACTGTATAACAAATGTGAGATATAAAGAACTGTAGAAACTTCTAGAACCTCTGCAACTCTACCAAACGTTTGAACTCATGAGAATTTCAATAAATTTCAGCACTCACGCAACAGAACTATAGAACTGCCCGAAAATTAGGAGCACAAAATCTTTCAAAACTCCAGATATTTTGAAATTATGACTACAGGAAAGTTAGGAACTGCAAGAAATCTCAGAACTCTTGCAACTTCTGGAACTCCAAAAACCCTTAGAAATCTTGAGAAGAAGAAAAATGTTGGTACTCTGTGAACTTTTAAAACTTCCAGCATCTGTCATATCTAGGCTGGTAAACGACTGAACTATGCGTACCATTGATACTTCGCGTATCTTCAGGTATAAAATAGACCCCACTAGCGGTCCTTAGCCTCTTGTTCAGTAACTCTTATCGCTACCTCCCCCGCGGTGCCGGCTGGGGTACGAGTAACTATAGGGAGATCGGGTAACCAACCCCGGTGGGACCTTGGTCGTATGCTGACAGGAAAGGGGTTGACTTCTCTCTCCGGAGAGTGCACTCTTCGAGCGTCTGTTCACCATGGAGGTGCGGCTCAAAACGGCGTCTGTTCTCCATGTTAGGAACGTCTGATTAACGTCCTGGTGCGAGCGTGGGACTCTAAACAGTGCTGTGCACGATGGTCCCCCGGTGAGACAATGGGGGTTGGTGGAGTCCCTACAAGCCAGCCGTAAAAAAAACAAAAGTACAGGAAGCAAGCAATGTACATACGGACCGGAACAATCAGCATAGACCCAAGCAACGGAAACGGACTAACGATTGGAAACTCGGAACATGGAACTGCAAGTCTCTCAATTTCTTGGGAAGTACCTGTATTCTTTCCGATGTATTGAGGGTCCGCAAGTTCTACATCGTAGTGCTGCAGGAGGTTTGCTGGAAGGGATCGTCGGTACATAGGTATAGGGATGGTTATACCATCTACCAGAGCTGCAGCAATACACATGAGCTGGGTACAGTTCTCATCGTGATGGGCGAAATGCAGAAGCGCGTGATTGGGTGGTGGCCAATCGATAGCAGAATGTGCAAATTGAGGATCAAAGGCCGTTTCTTCAATGTCAGCATAATCAACGTGCACAGCCCTCACTTGACAAGTGACGATGGCGATAAAGACGCTTTTTACGCGCAGCTGGAACGGGAATACGACAGTCAAAATCGTCATCGGAGATCTTAATGCTCAGGTCGGCCAGAAGGAGGTATGCAGACCGGTTATAGGAAAGTTCTGCGCTCACCAGCTAACGAACGCCAACGGCCTTAGACTAATCGATTTCGCCGCCTCTAAGAACATGGCCATACGTAGTACCTACTTCCAGCATAGCCTCCCATATTGGTACACCTGGAGATCACCGCAGCAGACAGAATCGCAAATTGACCACGTTTTGATCAACGACTTCTCGGACATTATCGACGTCAGGAGCTATCGCGGCGCAAATATCGATTCGGACCACTACTTTCTAATGGTCAAGGTGCGCCAAAAACTTTCCGTTGCCAACAACATTCGGTACCGACGCCCACCACTGAAGCTGCTCGAAGTCGCAACTGAGTACGTGCAATGCCTCGACGCAGCGTTGCCGGATGAGGGAGAGCTCACCGAAGCCCCTCTTGAGCACTGCTGGAGCAACGTGAAAGCAGCCATTAACAGCGCTGCTGAAGGCGCCGTTGGGTTCGTGGAGCGGAATCAACGGAACGATTGGTTCGGCGAAGAGTGTCAGACGATTTGGACGAGAAAAACGCAGCGCGGGCGGCGATGCTGCAGCAAGGAACCCGTCATAATGTGGAGCGATATAAACAGAAGCGAAGGCAGCAAACCCATCTTTTCCGGGATAAGAAGCGCCGCCTGGAAGAGCTGGAGTGCGAAGAAATGGAGCAGCAGTATCGTTCTCAATAAACACGCAAGTTCTACAAGAAACTCAACGCATCCCGCCAAGGCTTTGTGTCGCAAGCCGAAATGTGTCGGGATAAGGTAGAGGGTATCTTAACGGACGAACGTGAGGTGATTGAAAGGTGGAAGCAGCACTACGAGGACCAGGCAGAGGCGGAGGACCAAGGCGGCAGGATGAATGGCTTCGTCGGTACAGCGGATGAGGGGGACATGCCAGCTCCCACGATAGGTGAAGTTAAGGATGCTATCCGACAGCTTAAAAACAACAACGCAGCTGGGAAAGATGGTATCGGAGCGGAACTTATTAAAATGGGCCCGGATAAGTTGGCCACTTGTCTGCACCGACTGATAGTCAGGATCTGGGATACAGAACAGCTACCGGAGGAGTGGAAATAGGGAGTAATATTCCCTGTATATAAAAATGCGACAAACTAGAATGCCTACAAAGTGCTTTCCCAGATCATCTTTCGCCGTTTATCGCCGCTAGCAAGCAGATTTGTGGGAAGTTATCAAGCCGGTTTTGTGGACGGGCGATCGACAACGGACCAAATCTTTACGTTGCGGCAGATCCTCCAAAAGTGTCGTGAATATCAAGTCCCTACGCACCTCCTATTCACCGATTTCAAGGCCGCTTATGATACTATTGACCGTGAAGAGCTATGGAAGATTATGGACGAGAACGGTTTTCCCGGGAAGCTGACCAGACTGATCAGGGCTACGATGGATGGTGTACAGTGCTGTGTGAAGATATCGGGTGCGTTATCGGACTCGTTTGAAACTCGCAAAGGACTTCGACAAGGCGATGGTCTTTCCTGCCTCCTGTTCAACATTGCGCTAGAAGGTGTTATGAAACGTGCGGACTTTAACATGCGGGGCACGATCTTCAATAAGTCCAGCCAGTTCATCTGCTTCGCTGACGACGTGGACATTGTCGGAAGAACGTTTCATGCCGTAGCGGAGCAGTACACCAGGCTGAAACGTTAAGCAGAGAAGGTTGGATTAAAGGAGAATACGTCGAAGACAAAGTATCTGTTAGCTGGAGGAACCGAGCGGGATATGGCTCGCATAGGCAGAAGCGTGACAATCGACCGAAATGAGTTCGCGGTGGTGGATGAATTTGTGTACCTCGGATCATTGGTGACGTCGGATAACAACTGCAGCAGAGAAATTCGTCGGCGTATTATTGCCGGAAGTCGTGCTTACTACGGACTCCACAAGACCCTGAGATCGGGTAAACTTCACCTCCGTACTAAATGTACCATGTACAAAACGCTGATAAGACCGGTAGTTCTCTACGGGCACGAGACGTGGACGATGCTCGAGGAGGACCTGCAGTTTTCGAACCACGAGTTGGCGCAACTCTATGGCGAACCCTGTATCGAACAAGTTACGAAAGCGGGACGGGTACGATGGGCGGGACACGTGTTAAGAATGCCGGACAACAATCCAGAAATAAAGGTGTTTGCCTCGAATCCTGCCGGTAAAAGACGAAGAGAAGCACAGCGAGCAAGGTGGTTAGACCAAGTGGAGCAGAATCTTGGAAGTGTGCGATGGTCAAGAAATTGGAGTCAAGCAGCCACGGACCGAGTGAATTGGCGTAACATTGTGATGCAGGTGGATAAGTAAGTATGTAAGTATCTGCCAGATTTCAAGTATTTTTTACCGAAGCGCAAGAAAGCTCAAAAGAAATTTTCGTACTTCTAGTAGCTCTTGAGACTTCAAGGATGTTTGGTACTCTGGAATATTTAAAAAGCTATTATCTAGCTTGTAATATGACAAACACGGCAAGAACCGGTTCAGTACCCAAGTTATTAACAACAAAAAAAGTCGTTATTTCGAAAATGACAATTCGAAGAAATATCGATGCTCTAAAATCACCCAAAATTTTCTAAAACTCCTGCATCATCAAGAACTACAAAAATTCTCAGAATGCACGGAACATTTGGAGCCCCAGCAGCATTTTTAAACCCGAGAAATTCAGGTTCTCAGCAGCTATCAGCTCTCCAGGATCTTCTCGACCTCCAGCAACCTTTAGAGCTCTTGAGACTACGACTACAGGAGCTGAAGAGCACCCGGAGCTTTAAGAACTACAAGAACTCCTTGAACTCAAACCCACGATTTTTGAGAATTTTATTGGAATTCCGTTACATCAGCAATTCCAAGCCAAATGAGCAGTTTCAGGCGAAAAGCCGAACACAGAATTGGATTTTTGAATCGACTTTCTCCGATTTGGATGATAATTTGTGTACTAGTTTGTTATGGGTAATGATTCACATTTTTGCTAAAATTCAGCAATTTTAGAACTTGTACAATTTTCGAAATGGCATAGTTATTCAAAACATGTTTTTTATTCAATCAAAGTGTTTTGTTACTTATTCAATGTGTGAAAGTTACGATTTTCAGGGTTGGGAGGCAATGCTATACAAATATCAACATGAAGCTTTAGTGTGATAATGTAGGTAGATAACATTTTGAAGAGGATAGATTGATAGTTCCACTAGAGTACGGCAGTGTGAACATTGAACAGAAGTTGAAATTGAGCGAAGGGCCATTAATGCGGCAGTACTAATCATACTCGTACTCCTTTACCTAACTCATACTTTGTTGGATGAGTGGATTTCAGGTTTATCACTACTTAAAACCCCACGTTGCCGAAAACACTTCCAGGCAATGGTGTGTTATAATCAGAGTTAATGTACACGTGCATCCATCCCGCGTGATAGAGACACTCTTTCTATAAGATCGTAGGTGCCTGGTACATTTTGAGACGAATTATTTCGCGTTTCTTTTTTGTTCCTACGTGCCTCATTCGTGTCACATGTGGTGTGTCTCATGAGCTAAGCTCGGCGAGCTCCAGGGAGATCGGCAGCGTACCCACGTCCTGCGTGCATGCTAAAAGTGGCTGGTTTGTGATAAAAAAAAACAGCAGAGAACTGTTGTAGTCCTGTCACATTCTCGTGTTGCTGGTACAACTGATTGATTTCAATCAGTTGGTATTCAGTTTTAGAGGGTTGAGAGATTGTGGTTTTATAGAAGTATTTCAAGCGGAAGATGAGTTAAACGATTACGAACCAATTACCGGCGGGGTTATTTGTCACCGATCCATGCGCATGGAATTTTCTTGTTTCAAAATATTGATTTAGCTCCACCAAGTTCAAACGATTTCAAACGAAGCTCCTGATCATTCTCACAAAATTTGTTCCCATTAGGATGCGAACTCATACTGCACTTGACCCTTTGAAGTTTATGTGGGAATTGAAAAATTGAACGTTAGGATAATTAGTTATTAATTGATTAGGAAGGTGATGTTCTTCTGACATGGTTCATTTACTACTCAGCAGACAACATTGGAATAATAGGACAAAAAATCGAGGCTATTATGTCATAAGGGCAAGATGCAGTGTTGCCCTGAAAACAGTCGATTAATCCTACCAGCAAGTTATCCACTTGGAAATTAATCAATAACAAATTTTCTTGACATTCAATTAAAAAGTTGTTTTGAACAAAGTTGTAGTTGGGAAATTTTCACGTAAGAGGGGGGGGGGAGGGGGCTCTGATAGACAACTTTTCCGTAAATCATTATGGTGCAGGGCTAGAACGATGAGGACAAAAAATACACTTTTCTTATAGTAATTCCCATATAAGCTTCAAAGAGTTAGTGCAGAATCAGTTCGCTACCAAATTAGCTCAAATTTTGGGATATTGATCAGCCTGATTTTGATCCGATTGATCTTGGTGGATCAAATTGATAGGTATTTTGCAGCTGGCAGAGAACCAATAGTTCGGAGGGCCATTTAAAAAAAACTTCGTTGTTGAAATTGATTCGTGTGACTTCATCCATCAGTATTTTCAGCCTTTCAAGCTGTAGCCGACATCACTAGTTAATTCAAACATGTACTTAAATTTGAGAACTGTTCAAATATGTTTAGATAAAAAGCATGGTGTGTTCGTCCCAAGTAGTAGTCAACCTGAAAATATGATGAGAAATAAGAAAACTGGATTGTAAATTGTGGGATGAATCCAACATATTTGTCACACTCAACGGTCAGTATCTGAATCGAAAACCATGTTTTCCAAAATGTTTATTTAGTAGGCTCAATATCTTTGAAAGCTCTGCGGAGCCGAAGGACTAAAAAAATATTACAATGGAGATCTAAATCGATTTCCTATATTTTTTGTGTGCTTGCAACGCATCGAATACCGACAGATTCACAAACCCTTTATGCCGAAGATGCTGATGTCTGACAATGCACCTACAGCCACTACACCAGGGTACGAACTGCTATCCGAGTTGCAAGGAATTTTGTAGTTCTTCAAAAAACTTCGTGGTACTTCAGGGAACTTTTTAAAAGTTCAGAAAACTTTCTTGAAGTGCAGATTTTTCTTTAAAGTTCAGCTTCAGTGAACTTCGTAGAGTTTCATCGAACTGCTTCGTACCTGGAAAAGTTATAAGACAACGACACTTCATACACCTCGCAGCTCGTAATTGACAGTATGGGCTGAATGAGGCTATTCATACTGTCGCTAATGTTATTAGTAACACTTATGTTTCGTTTGACTCTAATGTTCCGTTAACTGCTTTCACTAGAACACTGTCCTGATTTTGAATGTTTATTTGGTATTATTATTATATTTTGCTTTATGCATTGAAACCAACATATGTCAGATGAATCAATGAAATTATTTGAAGTTCTGAGATCATGGAAAAGTTCAGAAAACTTCGTAGAAGTGGGAACTTTATACAAGTTTAGGTATCTTCGTAAAAGTTTATTGTTTAATGGCAGGGAACCTCTCTATTATTCAGGGACCTTTTTTTTATAACTTCAGAGCTTTGATGAAACCTCATGGACTTGAAATAGTTCAGAACTTTGCGGAAAATCAACGAGAAACGAAGACGTGAAGCAAGCTTTGATGAAGTTTTGTGGACTGCGTAATAATTCGAGGAACTGCGTATACCTTCATAGAAGTACAGGGCATTTTAAAAGTTCAGGGAATTTCGTAAATATAGAAGACTTTAGGGATCTTCGTTTCAGTTTAGGGAACTTCATAGCAGTTTGTCAGAGATCTTAAAAATCTCAATGAACTTCCTGAAGATGAAGATTTTGGACCATCGTTTAATTTCAAGGTACTTTGAAATTTGAGTAAATTTTCTAAAACTTAAGGAAATTTTGTAGATGTTCAGGAAACGCTGCATAAGCTACAGGACATTCTTTCAGACAGGGTGCCTTCCATTCATTTTGACTAAAAAAATGTTTTAGGAAATTATGGAATAATACAATATTATGATGATATTTTGTATGTGTAAGGAACAAGACAAATTTTTAAAGTTTGTGTTTGACACATAAAACCTGCAAATTTAGCTTTGACAGAGCCACAATGAGCGATTTTCTGATCGCCTCTTCGCGAAGAGTGAAGAGTGAAGAGTGGGTGAGATAAATGACAAAATCGCTTATTGTGACTCTCATGCAGCAACATTGGCTGGTATTATGTGTCAAACACAAACTCCACAATCTTTTCTTGTTGCTTACACAAACAAAATGTTATTATAATATCTTATTATTCCATAATTTTATAAAACATTTTTTTTAGCCAAAATGAATGGAAGGAACCCTGCTATGCTCCCTAGGCAGCCAGGAAGTTTTAAAAGATCAGCATTTGCTGATGTTCTTCTGGTCTGAATTAGCGAGTTGCTAAAAAAAAAGAGGGCTTAAAAATGTGCTTAAGTTTTTGAATATCATAATTTTTCAAATGGATAGATCAACTTTCAACACGTTTTTTTCAAAATTTAAACCATACTCTCTGGCAACATGGAGGCAACATGGTGGCAACATGGTGATTTGATTGGTTGATCTGTTGCAGGTTGTGGCTGTACCACTTTCTGGTTTGTTGTAGCGAGATGGTGGCGCTTGGTGGCCACTTTGTGGAATTGGTGCCGATACTCAGGCGCTTCCTTCTGACACTGTTGGTATACAAAGGTCGCCCATTATCTAACCGAAAAGGTTATTTCTTCTTAGCGATTACGGGCATCGACGCGAAAACGATGCCATCGAAAGCCGCAGAGCAATGGTCAGCAGAAGCCACCTAGATCGTACCGTGCCAACCAGAAAGCGATTTGAAGGAACGGAACAGAAGGTCGGTAGACTTGGTGATATTAATAATTGGAATGGTAAATACATCACTACACTGGTCTACACGCTCATCTGAGTTAAAGCCAACGATGCCCGCTCATGTCACTATTTTGCTGCAGCTATTTCTAGATAAACATTTCAAAAGGTCCTATTTGCATTGAACGATGCTCTTCATCGACTTTCTCTTCCATTCATAACTCAACTTCAAAAGCATTCCCTGCTGTATTCAACGTTCTAAGCACAAGATATGAACTGTTGCTATCAAACTGTGTGGCAAAATTAGCACCAAATGCATTTGCGTAGACGTGGTTATCAGTGAGAAAGTCGATGAAGAGAATCGATCAAAGCAGATAGGACCATTTGAAATGTTCATCGAGATTTAGCATAGACCGCGCCATCACCCAGTGGGTCACCGCTTCTGTTATAGAATTTATCTGAATGCTCGATCACATGAGGCACATTAAAAAAAAATCTGAACATTTTTAAAGTAATGGTAACAAAGTACATTAATACGTACGGTAATACGTCTAGAAAAAAAATTTCTGCAAAAATTCTTAATGCAGGTACAAATCGGTTTTTTCATCTCTCTTTACCAAACTCCCCTTTTTGGAGAGGGATGGTGAGGGGTGTCCCCCCCCCCCCCGCCACCACTGGCCAGGGGAGTTTGGTAAAGAGAGATGAAAAAACCGATTTGTACCTTCCTTAAAAGTTGTCCTAGCTCGCTATTCTAATATCTAGGGGAAATGACGGCTTCGGCATGACAGACTATTTTCGGCACCCCAAATTGAAACACTATTTTCACTGGATTTTCTTACGAAAACACTTCGCTGAATGCATGCAAACGATTCTTTATGCTTTCAGCTTCAATTTGACTATATTTTTACCACTGAGAAAAAGCAATCTAGCAGGGTTTTCTTGAAATGAAACACACGCACTACAAATTGTAGCTGATTTCGAGTTGCCGATAATAGAACAGCAGATTTACATGCAGTTCAAATGGAACGGTTGCCGAAGAAAAACTGGTTGCCGACAATACTCGCTCTCACTAGAGAAGATTGGAGCTTTGTAAAAGCGTTTCAAAACAGTTTTTGACAATTCTTTCGATTGAAATTGTTAGAACAGCTGGCAGCAAAAGATTGTAAACAAACCAATACTGCATAAAGGGTGATACGGTCAAAATTTGGTCAATATCAACTTGACGTATTTCTTTCAATTTTGCATTTAAAAAACCTGAACACCCCTCATTTTGAAGGTGTGTGTGTGTAGAATGTTGCTCCTATTTTGATTTTGGAATTCACTCTTCAGTTGTCAAAATGCCGTCCAAGCAAGAAGAGCAGCGTATCAAAATTTTGCTCGCGCATCGCGAAAATCCGAGCTACTCGCACGCAAAGTTGGCAAAATCGCTAAAAGTTGCCAAATCAACCGTTACAAATGTAATTAAAGTGTTTGGGGAACGTTTGTCGACAGCCAGGAAGTCTGGATCGGGGGGAAATCGAAAACCGGAAGCCGCTGAGACGACAAAGAGAGTTGCCGGTAGTTTCAAGCGAAACCCTAACCTCTCTCTCCGAGATGCCGCAAATAAGCTGGGTGTATCGTCTACAACCGTGCATCGAGACAAAAAACGAGCCGGACTATCGACTTACAAGAAGGTAGTGACTCCAAATCGCGATGATAAACAAAATACGACGGCCAAAGCGCGATCCCGGAGGCTGTACACGACGATGCTGACGAAGTTTGACTGCGTGGTAATGGACGACGAAGCCTACGTCAAAGCCGACTACAAGCAGCTTCCGGGACAGGAGTTTTATACGGCAAAAGGAAGGGGAAAGGTAGCAGATGTTTTCAAGCACATGAAACTGTCAAAGTTCGCAAAGAAATATCTGGTTTGGCAAGCCATCTGTACCTGTGGCTTGAAAAGCAGCATTTTCATAGCTTCCGGGACTGTCAACCAAGAAATTTACGTGAAAGAGTGTTTGAATAAACGTCTGCTGCCTTTCCTGAAGAAACACGGTTGTTCCGTACTGTTTTGGCCGGATTTGGCATCTTGTCATTACGGTAAAAAGGCCATGGAGTGGTACGCCGCCAACAACGTGCAGGTGGTTCCCAAGGACAAGAACCCTCCCAACACGCCAGAGCTCCGCCCAATTGAGAAATACTGGGCTATTGTCAAGCGGAACCTAAAGAAGACCAAAAAAACTGCTAAGGGCGAGCAGCAGTTCAAGGCAAACTGGCTTTCTGCGGCGAAGAAGGTGGACAAGGTGGCTGTACAAAATCTGATGGCAGGGGTCAAGCGTAAGGCCCGGCAATTCGGATTTGGAAAAGCGGAAGCCTAACTGAATATTTTTCCTGAATTTTATACTAATTGAACTTGAAAAAGAAATTTAATTTGATTTTTTAAATAAACGATTTCACCGATTTACACGCGTTTTCCCTTGACCAAATTTTGACCGTATCACCCTTTATGTGTGCGTTCCATAGAGAAAAAGGCTATAGAAAGAAGATCGCTGCTTAGGTTGCCGAGAATACGTAAATTCCCCTATATACAATCTTCACACTGCCGGAACTATCAACTCTATGCTTTCATCTACTCCATCTATCGTATAAAAATTACCTTTACAGTCTGTTATTTGAAATTAGCATCTTCAACTATGTAAATCGTTGACTTCACGTAGAAGTAATACTAAAAACATATAGTCAAAGGGAAAATAATTTCATTTGATAAAAATAAGACAATTCAGTCACGCCATTTTTGCAGTTCACTCTGGAATTGTGACGTTTCAGATGTTGGTTTCAATCAGCGCTGCCATTTATACAGATTTCTCTGTATTATACAGATTTTTTAATCTTAATACAGACCCGATACAGAATACAGATTTATCACAGATTTTTAAATTACAATACAGATTTATACAGATTTTTATAAAATGCTTGAGAAAAAAAAATCTATATCAAAATAAGTTATCAAGCAGTTCTCACTAATATCAATATATGTTATAATTTTGATATTCTTCGCATATCTTTTAGCTCTCATTTTTGTTCTGTTAGCCATCAACTCCTTCAAAATGAAATCAATTTGTGTTATCAGGAATAATGAAAACAACATAATTCTTATAATGAGAGAGAGAAGGATTAGTATTTTCCATTTAATTCCACTACTTTATTTGCTTATCCTTGACAGATACGCGTATTTCGTCTACAATGTGCAGACTTCTTCAGTGTCTTGTACTAATACTCGACTAGTCGAGTATTAGTACAAGACACTGAAGAAGTCTGCACATTGTAGACGAAATACGCGTATCTGTCAAGGATAAGCAAATAAAGTAGTGGAATTAAATGGAAAATACTAATCCTTCTCTCTCTCATTATACAGGTATTCCACTAAGACGCCCACATTCATCAGAAAACATAATTCTTGTTTTCATTTTGTTCTCACCCTCTGCTCGGGAACCTATCAAATTTTCATCGACAATAATTAATCATGTTATAGTGTTTTTGACAGCATTCACAACCAGAGGACCAACCGCTTTCGGATGCATATGGAGCTGGTAGTAAACGATTTGAGATTGTATGGGGATTTACAGTATTAATTGAATATTTCCAATATAATCATGTATGTTAAATACAAGAAAAGTGCCCGAGCACATTAAAATGGTACAAATACAAGTACTCGTAAACAATTTATTTGCATTGAAAATGTATTTCGTAAGAAATTGCGGATTTTCTGATATTCTCCATACTGCAAAAATGATTTTACCAACACTGGCGGGGCGACATCTCTCGACTTTTCGGTGTAACTACCACACAAATGATGTAATTAATTGTATTCATCTATATTAAAAATATCAAATAGTAATGAACTCGTGCACTTTTTTGCATTTAAAACTGCTTATCAGGAAGATAATGAATAGAAACTAAAATCTCCATACATTTTCAAACGGCTTCATATCACTCTTATAAATAAGTACGGACGATATCACAAATGGCACAATTATATCCCGTATGGTTAGTACGATAGCCCGAATAGGTGGTTAAGCACTTTTTATGGTTATTTTGTATGCACTGTATTTGTAAAACAACAAAACATGATTAATTAAGAAAAAAATCGTCAATACAGAAAATACAGATTTTTTAATAGAGTGAATACAGATTTTTTATAAAACCACCTGGCAGCTCTCAATAACATGGCGGCATGTCACCCAGCTGGTTGAGAGTCTCGACAGCACATTTTTGCACACACGAGGAAAATGTAACTCTGGTTATAATGCAACTCTTCTTTATCCAACTATTGTTTTGCTTCTCTCAGCAATAGCACGCAACACCACCCTACTGCTTATCTCTGAGAAAATTTATTTGGTTATTTTGAGAAAATAATCAAACGAAGTGTTAAAAAATAAATAACAAAAAATGTCAACATCAATATTTTTGATTTATAAAAAAGATTATGAAAAATTACAACTTTTGAAATGTTGCAAACCTTGGACACTTACAAATTGACAAAAATCGTAGAACAACAACTCTTTAAACTTTTGGTTCGTTTTTTCGTAACTGATGATAATTGTCTACATTTAGGCGTATTTTTGAAGTATTATGCAATTTTTTCGTAAACCACAACTTTTGTTGAAATTTTAACACCAGACTCTTCTTCAGCGAACACAAATCAAGTATAAATGCTATCTTCTGATTCTGAATATTGCATTGCACAAAAACCTGCATGATCAACTTCACCCCAGAATTGATAATATGCATTTTTAATTTTATTTTAATACTAAAAAATAAACCAATCATGCAATTTGAAAACTAAATCCGTACTTTACAAATGGATTTATTAGTGCATGTTTCAGAGGCATTTGTTAGTGTGTCAAATATATGATTGAAAAAATATTCAGGTATTTCGGTAAAACGTGATCAACTTCCCCCCGTTTTACGGTATCCATTGTCCCGCCTACCAGTCACTCTATCAGCAATTCAACCATACAAAGGCCACTCGTCCTGTCTGTCTGTCCTGGTTGTCAAAAGTGGTGCAAAGTACATTGAAATAAGTTGCAGTTTTTGATAGCGATGAAATAAAATTAATTTAACAAATGAAGTATCATTGACATGTTTAGTCTTTCCTATCGAATTCGAATTGTGAAGGTTGTCAAAAACCGAACACTGAATGCAATTTATCGATTAATATAGGAAAAACTTTTCCACATACGCCAAACGCGGTAGCAACCGGTACTTAAAATAGAATCACGCTATCACACCAGACGGGGTACATTTCTACACACGCTTCCCACATTGTACCTTCTAGATATACGTCGTTTCATTTGGCATTCCTCCGATGCACTTCCCCATTGCACATACATACATGGGACGACGTCGAAGTGAGAAGCCGCAATTTTATCACCCGACAGCATAATAGCGATATCCTGCGTGGTACTAGATGGCAGGGTGCGGCGGCACGAGGCATCGAACAGGAACTGCGTCACACCCCCAACATTCTTCTAGTTTGTACTAATCGCCTACAAACATGCCTACCCTAACAACAACCTAACAAGTTAGCTGGAAGCGGAAAGAGAAAGTATTAAACTTGTTTCTTTTGTTCTATTTCTAGCAACCGGAAGGCGCGAGTAAACCCAAACAGCAGCAATCCTCCGGTGGCAGTGGCCGCAACTCGTCCCTAGCCCAACGTAGTGCTCAGTTCCAAGCGAATCGGCAAAATTCCGAAACCGCCGAAAGACGCCCGCCGCTGGTGCGGGCTATGTCAGCTCCGATCCGACCGATAGACAACGATTCCAAGTTCCTACAGAGTAAGAAGAAGACCCGGAAGAAGAAGATTTTGCGGTACGCTGTTTTCTGTTTGAAGTGATTTCCAAAAACTTAAGATCCCTGTCCCTGCTCTTTTTCCAGTGAACGCGACGAGATCAACGAGTGCGATGAGGACGACTTCGACGAGGAAACACTCAAACTCAACACGACCAACAGCAAGAACACGCTCGCTGCAGCTGCTGGTGGTCCACGATCGCGCTCGGTGCTAGGGGGAGCGTGCGACATCGAAACCCTCGTTTCGCTACTCAGCTCCGGGGGAAGCGACTCGGAGAAGGAGGATACGGTGCCTACGCACGGTGCGGATTCCACCGGAAACAGCTCGACCAATTTCAATATCAACATCAGCTCGGCGCTCAAGTCGCGTGCTCCAATGCTCAAGAAGGCTGGCAAGTCGGGTATGTAACCACAGAGGTTCGGCAAGTGGCTGCAAAATCATGCTTTCGGTTTGTCGACAGTTTCATTCCAGGAGACCGAGCTGAAGCAAACCGCCGGACTCAACCGGGACTACTACCAGCCGGGTCATCGCAAGCCACCGTCACTGCAACCTTTTGCCAATCGAATCAGGAGAAGCCAACAGTTGGCCAATACGTTGAATGCGTTTCAGAAGAAAAAGTGAGTTGATCTGACTTTTGTTCAGTGTTTTCGGGTGTCGTAGCTTTGCAATCAGTAACATTTTGTCGCACAATGGATATTTTAAATATTATTTCTCCTCCCAGTTTAACCGAGGGCACCAAGTCCGACGAGGATAAGGACCAGCACAGCAGCGATGAATCCAAGGACAATGCCAAAAGCAGCGATTCCATCCCACCATCATCAAATCCAACGAAAACGGTTCAGGCGTCATCCCCGTCGTCGTCGGATGCCAAAACAGGAGATGCTGGCAGTGGTGCCAGCGGTCAGGATGGTGGACTGGTGGACGGCCAGACACCGAAGGAACGCGAATGCTACCGGCTCTTTCAGAAGATGTCCAACATGGGTCTCTCGGTGTCGTACGATACGATCCTGCGGGGAATGCTGACGCCAACGGAGCTGAGAGTACTCCAGAAGCAACGCACCAAGCTGCAGAAGCAACAGGAGTCATCACGCCAGAACAGCAGCGAGACGGAGAAGGAGAACGACAGTAGCGACAATAGCAAAAGCGAGGGAACTGCTAATGCTAGTGATTTGAGTAGTTTGCTTAGCAGCGGACCGGAACTGGAGGTCGTTAGTGGACCCCTGCCGGTATTAGCGGAACAAACGGTAGAACAGTGAATTTGGGCTAGATATTTTATTTAGGTTCAGCAGAAATTTGGTTTGATCAGCAAACTGTGATAGAAACTGATTACTCGAATGGGTACAAAATGGACGAAATGTTACGAAGCACCTATTATTGAAGCGCACATTGAACGAACAGAGTTTTAAGCATGTTGGCAAAAGGTTCAGAGTTTGTTTTGAAGATGAAGCTCAGTATCAGTTAGTTTTAGAAACCCCAAACAAGGACTACGGCACACAGTTGAAACTTTGTTAGAAATTGCTTTAGCTAATTGTAGCCACAATAAAGAATGTATGTTCCGAAAAAAAAAATGGGCATGGCAATGGATTACTTTGACAGCCGAAAAGATTATCGCTTGCTTGTATGATGGATTGGGCTTTCTTTCGTAGAACGTTTCAAAGGGCTTTCTTTCACGTTCTACCGGAAGAACATCTCTCGTTTCTATTTTTAAACATTTTACTCGAATCTTCTGAGTTCATGCATCTGTAATTTTCTGCAGAATTCTATTCCTGTCACGCTCCAATCCAAGCAAAAAGGACGATTGTTTACTCTTTTCGCTCTCTACTCAGTTCTCGTATAAATAGTAAGCAAATAGCATTTTCTTATAAAAAGCGTTTCTGCGTTGGAGCTGGGACCTTTTTTTTTTTGTTAAACGAAAACCTTACTGGAACAGCGTTAAAAGTAACTATGCAATCTATAATTAAATGGGATTCACTCGTACAAATAGACTAAAAAAATAACGTAAAGTTTAAATTAAATAACATATATCACACGCACTTTTAGTTCATTTCAACATACACCGATTCTCGATTCTCATTTCCCACGCGCTTTTTTGTTTTGTTTTATTTTCCTTACCTCCAATTACAACAACTGATTTAAACCGAATGTCCTAAAATTCCTTTTCCTTCAGAAGTGAACCTGTTTTGCTTGCACTGCGCATCCTTTCGCAGTTATGCGTATGAAGCGACACCATTTTGTGTTAATACTGATTTCGTTCTGAAATTTTCGTTTTTTTTTTTTCGTTTTCACTCGCTACAAATTTTACCCTACGACACTTCTTCCGTCTTCTCTCTAAAACTTAAAAACTAAATAAAACAATCTGAACCGTCGTTTAGTCGTTTCCGTACATTCTTCCAGGGCATAGACAAAAAAATATATATGCAGTTCTTCTCTCAATATGTTTAAGAGTGCGATATAAAGTGCGAAAATATCACTGGTACACCGGTAGTTGTAGTTGTATTAATATGTAATAGGTAGTAGTAGATGATCTTTTTTTTTTTTTCTTTTTCCTTTTGCTCTCGTAATAATATTAGCATTCGATTAGTCTTCAAATGCAAGTAGACTGATTGTTCATATTGCTGTAAAACATGGCACTACTTCTCGTCTTCGTCGCTGTGGAAGCATTTATTCTCATGGTGAGTATTTCCTTGCATATAGCAGGAGAGTAATATTTGTTTTATTTTCATTATTATACGGTTTGGGATCGATGGGTCACTGATTTAGATGTTTTTTATGAGCCTAATTTGTGTTAATCTAGCCAAATAGTCGGACATAAAATGCCTATCAAGCACCATCTGCCAATGTAGGGCTGAAATCATTCAAAAAAGATGCCAGCCCAAAGCAAGCACTGCTAATGGCAACTTTGGGCCATTGTACAACGTCAAATATGTTTGACTTATCCAAAAGGCAAAATAACTTAAGTATATTAGAAAATATCGTCAAATATTTCTAAATATCATCGAAAAGATTTGAGTAAAAAAAAAAATGAATATCAAAACATATTTTGATATATTCAGCCAGGCATTTATCAGGCATTTTTTGTCGGTGTGACTAGTAAAGAACGGTGGTATGACTGATCATTTGAGACAAAATGCTGTACTGGTGAAACGTCTGGTGAGCTTTGAAGAAAAGATGGCAGGTCGCTGAGTTTAAAAGGTTCGAAAAGTTCGATTTAAATTAGCCTACTTGTCGGGTACAAAACTAGTAAGAACTAGAGAGGGTCTAGTATAAGAGAGGAGCGGACTGGCTGGTTTTGAGCCAAACGATCTGTCAAATCCAGAGCCCATCGAGCAGCGCCTATTTTGATTGCATTGCAGGTGTTGCTAGAAATCACCTAGGCATATGTTGCCAAGGCAGTTTGTTTTGAATCCGCTCTTCTCTTATACTAGACCCTCTCTAGTAAGAACCACTTTGGTTAGACATCTTGAAGTCGTTAGTGACAACTGTCAAGCCGTTCCACTTCCGCTTTCACCCACATTGCGAGTGGGTCTTTACTGTTCAGACCGACTCAATTTCGGCAAAAGCGGATTCACTCAAAAGTGAGATAAATTTTCCGGGCAAAACCCGTGGAAAACCAGGAAAAACTTCTCAAATAAGAGGAAAAACCATGAAAATTTTACTCAGTTTACTAATAGACTGAGTGAAACCACTATCGATTTTCCTCATATTCGAGAAGTTTTTCCTGGAAAAGCCCGCAAAATTCAACTAACTTTTGAGTAAATCCCAAGGGGTAAGTCACTCAGTACATTGTGCCAAAATTAGATTCAGCACAACTTGGGCACATCCATCGGCACACCTTCGGCATAATCTCGTAGGCATTGTATTGTTGTAAATAAAATGCACTGCTGGAAAACTGGCATTGAAGTTGTTCACAACATTACGAGCTGTTTAACTGTACAGGGTGCGTGACGAATTTTTGCAGTAAATTTCAAATAGTAATTTCTCATGCTTGTGCATCATGATTTAGATATATTTGGCAGCACTGGATAGCCTATACTGTTAGGTGTAAGATTTAAACCAACAATGTTGAGTAAACGTAAAGATGTCGAAACAAGAGAGCAATCTGTCAGCCGTTGTCGCTTTGTTGCGCGCCGGAGTATGCATGAAAGAAATAATTCGGTCGGTAAATGTGTCTGAAAGAACAGTGTATAATATTAAAAAAGGCTTGGGAAAGTGATAAGACGCCTGCTCATACTGCTAACAAAACACAGAAATGGCTTACGGAAAATATTTCGTAAATTTGGGAGGAAGAGATTTGGCCCCCAAGCAGTCCCGATATCAATCCGTTGGATTATTTTGTATAGGGCGTCGTCCAACGGGATACCAATAGAACCCCTCACACCACACTTAAGTCGCTAAAAGCTAAAATCAAGGCAGTGATGACATCTATGGATCGAAACATTTTAAAACGTGCATACTGCAGTTTCCGGAAGCGTCTAACTACAGTCGTCGAAAGGGAAGGCATTTTTTTTTTGAATAAATTTACTTACAACTTCCATATGTTGCGAAAGAAAATAAATCGCACAAAATTCATTGCTAGAATAACTAACTGGTGTATTTTTTCTCAAATATGCCATTTACTGCAAAAATTCGTCACGCACCCTGTATATTCAGGAACATCCTCTTATTGAATATACCAGAGGAACTCAGACCAACAGTTCACTTATAGATCTAAATACGAAAGGTAGGTTCTAGAGTGGGCTCAAGAGAAAGATGCAGTTAATCAGACCCCATTATTATCTTTAATTCAAATAATTCTGCAACTCACACAAAACAAACAACAGAAGTCTATTCATCATCCTCTATAGTCGGTCTCCAACAATATTCCCCAACTCTTTCCGGCCGCTGATAGACCGTTGCTTTCATATCACGAAAGGCTAGGTTTCTGGTCTGCCTTTGAGGGCATTATAAAACCCTAAAACACAAGGCTTTTATTATCCTATGAACACAAAACACCAAAATTTCGCACACCCGCCACTTCCCACAATTCGATCTATCCTTGCGATTTCAAACCAAAACATTAAAGCTATCAGAAATACCGGGTTGCCGGGATTGGTATTTTACAAACAATCGCAGCTTGCTCTATGTCCGGCACAATCGACATACCTGCGGCACACTGACAAAAAAGATGACCCAAGATTGGTGTGCGGAGTGACCTACCCCTTGGTAAATCAACTTTTGCCTAAATTACGTCGCCTCTCCTCAATTTTGAACGGTCTGAACGACCGTGTGTTGAAGTAGATAACCGCAGTGCATAAATGCGCCAAACAACGCGAGCAATGTGAAGAAAACTCGTACAAATAGTCAAACCTTACGGCCAATGAGAGTAACTCAAAACGGAGTCGACTTGGTTTCAACCTTGCAAAAAGTGTAGTACTCAGTTAATGAGTCAAATTTTCCTCGATTTTCCAGCAAAAATGGAGGAAAATCGAGATATATCTCACTCAGTATATTAGTATGCTTCTAGACTGAGTAAAATTTCGGTTGATTTTCTTCATATTCGAGCAGTGTTTCCCGGAAAAGTGGGCAAACATTTCACTCACTCACTGTCTCTCATCGGCCGTGTTTCTTATCTGATTTTGTAAACAATTCAAGCTGAACATTGCATTAGGTCCTAAGTAACATTGATCGATTCTCTTCGTCGACTTTCTCATTCGTTAATAACTTGAGCACATAACCGTTTCTTGACGTGTTTGTCGTATTAAATGCTAGATAAAAGCTTCTTTTATCGATCTGTGCGCTGAAAATACCTGGGAATGTCTTTTCATGGCCGTGGGAATACAAAGAGAAAGTCGACGAAGAGAATCTGTCAATGTTACTTAGGACCAGTGTTGGGAAAATATCAAAATATCAAATCGCACCAATGCCCAAGATCGCGCCTGATTTTCGTAGACAAAAATCAACAAGCATACAGCTGCGGTTGATTTTGCAAGCTGTGATATCGCAGCTCGGAATTTCAAGCTAACAAAACTCACCAGCTGCAAATCTCAACAAACTGTAGTGAGATTGAGTTTAATGATTTTTGCTTTACACCCGAACGCAACCGAAGATTCCATAACGGCTGGCAGCAGTCACTTCGTGTCTGCCATCGGTGAACAGTAAAAAGAGATATCAAACTATACTTTCTCTTTCTAAGAAAACGATGTGCAACGGAATCATGTTTGTGTCAAGTCAACTCTCCGCTTGAGTTTTGCACGTTTTGAATAGTCTCGCAATATCAAAGGAGTTTGTTAAATCAATATCAAGCATGATATTTTGTTCCAATATCACGCGTGATATTGAGACCGTATGAGAGCGGAAAAATATAATTTGATTGATGATTTTGCCAACACTGCTTAGGACCTTAGGGGCTTCCATTAGCTCAGTCGGTAAAGGCGCAGCTACAAAGCAAGACCATGCTGGAGGCGGCTGGGTTCGATTCCCGGTCCGGTCTAGGAATTTTTCGGGTTGGAAAATTTCTCGACTTCCCTGGGCATAGAAGTATGATTGGACTTGCCACACAATCATATCAATGCAAAAATGGTACAGGCATCGAAAGCTCTCAATTAATAACTGTGGAAGTGCATCTAGAACACTAAGTTGAGAGCACGCAATAAGCTAATATGCGATATGCAATAAGCTTGAAATGCGAAGAAGAAGAAGAAGAAGAAGAAGAAGAAGAAGAAGCTTAGGACCTAATGCAATGTTCAGCTAAAATTATTTCAAATGAGGGGCTTAGAAGGAAAGGGGTGTAAGTGACTTCGATCGATTCTCTTCATCGACTTTCTCTTTTGATAGCCACAGCTTTATAAACAGATTTTGCGCTATTTCTGCCACATAGTTTGATAAATGAGGTTCTCATCTAGCATCTGCAGCTGAATTATTAGTGAATTAGAAAGTCGATGAAGAGAATCGATCAAAGTCACTTATACCCCTTTCCTTCTAACCCCCTCAAATGTAAATTTATCCCAGCTGGCGAGTTACAACGTTTTGACTATTTGCTCGAGAAAAACAAACAAGTGCCAGAGCAGTCGTATAAGACACAAATATAATAAGTTCAATTTCAATGGCTTTGGACAGGTTAACCACAAAGGGCTTACAAGGCCTGACACGTTTTACGAGTTTTGCGTTGAGATCGTATGAACCTGTTTCAGTGGCTTTATGGGTTGATTCTTGGATCTTAGATTCAGATATCATTTTAGGATAACATTGAGAGCTCCTATGGGTTATCTTCAAAGAGTTTCTAAGTCAATGTTGCAGGTCCTATGGGTTGATGTCAATAGCCTTAACAGTCAACGTCACATACTTTTTGGGACATAATTAAACGGCGTAGCATATTTCTGACCAATTGACCACTTTGTCAAGCAGTTTTGGCGTGACTTTCTACCCGCGATTTCACAAAACTGGACCAACTAATTTTTATTTTTTTATGAAACGCACAAATTTTGGCTACTTTTCTCGAGGTTCTAAAGAAAAAATCTCAAAAAAATGTTTTATTTCAAAGTTTGAGTGGTAGTAAACATCATTTTAAGCGCTCGCATGAAGTGGTTAATTTAAGAACTCCCCACTGACCAACTGTTGTAGACCCTCCATGGCCCTTATTGGTTCCTATAGAATTATTTGACGTTTGCCATATGACGTCATTGTGTCGAAGGAGCAGACCACATTCTTGCACATTTCATACACTCAAAATACCTCATGGTGTCCAAGAACCTTACTTACCAATCAGGCTAAGGCCTGGTTGTCCTCTGCTGTCCGAAGAAGTTGTCTTCACTCGACTCGATCCACGGCAACATTTCACCAGCCTCGCAGTCTGCGAAGGGGCCTCTTCTACTTGGTCGATCCACCTTGCCCACTGCGTGCCTCTTTTTCTTGTTCCTGTTGGGTCGCTTTCGAGAGCCATTTTCAGCTGCTCAGCCCACCGTAGTCGCCCAATTTTTGCAATGTGGACGATGGATGGCTCTCCCAGCAGCTGGTGCAATTCGTGGTTCATTCGCCTCCTCTTTCCGTCATCCATCTGCACTCCACAGTCGGTGGTACGCAACACTTTCCGTTCGAAAACACCAAGGGCGCATAGTCCACCGTGTGTAATCAGCGCACCACCGTTCTAATCAGCGTCTTGTAGATAGTCAGCTTCGTGCGGCGGCGAATTTTATTCGACCCGAGTGTCCTCCGGAGACCAAAGTAGGCATGTAGGTGTCCATAGAGTTTACCCCATTATCACGGACGAATCGACGTGATAGCTGATACAAGCAACATTCAAATTCTTTCCCAAGACGCCATATTTAAAAAACGTTAAACACTACCGCCATCTACTCATCCGATCGCGTCATATCATGAGCAGGGGTTGAAACAGTCGACGTGTTTTACTACACTCGCTTCGTTGTCGTGCGCGACAGTCTGTTTGTATTCGTACACTCATGCTCTACCGTCGTCTCTCTCACACAACACAACCGGTAGAATAACATTCAAGCGAAAAGAAAATTATCAAATAACTATCATATGACATGAGTAATTTCGTTCTAATTCCTCAATTTGGTGTGAATTAAACCATTTCTGATCAGAAATGTTATTCCTAGGACATAATTGCTTGCTATTTTCAGAATTCACACAAGCACAACATCAGCAGCTCTTATTATGAGAAAAACTAAAATACATACATTCGTGACGGTCTTCGGCGACAGTGTCATATGACAGAGCCTGTCGTATGACATTTGAGTTTGGTACTGTACTATGATAGCTTGTTTTCCAAGTGTCAGAGGCAAAAGCAGTCGATTATCACAGAAAATGTGTCGACTACCGTGACCGCTTACAAGACTGATCATGAGCAAGGACACGAACCCAGGTAAAAATTATGTTGCCATGATTTGCGTCTCACCTCGTTTGACCATCGGTACCATTATTGCACTCACACTTAAGCATTTTGCAAACGTCAGAAAAGTCTTTAGTATAAACCAAGATAGACTTTATGGATCTACATTAGAGACCTTATGAAGTAATATTTGAAATTCTTAAAGTTAACTTCTGGGATCTTAACTTCATCATCCAGACTACAGACTTCGAAGGGCTTACGCGATAGCTACAGAGACCTCGTGAATCAGCTTCGGGGGTCTTACAAATCTGCTTCAGAGGCTCACAAGTTGAGCGTTCAATACTAGTAAGTAGAAGGCATTACAGATAAACTTTATTGAGCGCATTAGAAAACTTCATTGGTCAATTCCAGATATCTCGTAGAGGGTTGATAGATCGGGCTCAGGCACCTTGAGGCAGGGAATCAAAATCAACGATCCCAGATAAAGATCCAGATTTATGATCAGTACAAATCCAAAAATCACAACAGTGTTCACTCGGCTGTCGACAAAAGCAGGCCACTCTCGATGTGTGCTACGCGATCGTCTGTTTTCTCGGCAGCAACCATTGTGTGGTTCTCCTCATTGTTCTTCATCAGCAGTTCTTTCGATCGATGCGTCGTCGACTTTGGAAAGCAACCGTTTCGTGATGAGTGTGTGAGTGCTGACCACGTTTTGCGTCCATTTTTGCAATGGACGCGCTCTGACCCTCGTTGGCGTACAACAATTTGCCATACAATGAAACTACTGGAACCGGCTCCAGTTCTGATGGAGGAGGCTTTTTGGATAGCGGAAGATTGGATGTTTATTGTGTTGTACCTTTTGACTATAGTTTTAAGATGTATTGTATAGTGACCAAGAATCCTCGGCTCTGTAAAGTTAATTCGGTTGAGCCTTATCAAATAAATTAAAAAAACAAAAATCACAAAGGACAATTCTAGAAACGATAATGCGATTATCATTTATGTTACAGATCATGATCATATGAAATAGCGATAATCTCCGATCAACTGTCGTCAATGTGAATTCCCAAGAAAAATAATATGGGTATTTTTAGAATGGGGGTGACGCATAGAGATCGAAAATCGGTGTCCACCGCCATTTTTAAATCCAAAATGGCAGCCCTCAATTTCAGAAAAAAATAAACTGTGAAATATTCTACAATATTGGTATTTTAGGAACTGGGATGACGTATAGATGTCGAAAATAGATGTCCACTACCGTTTTGGAATCCAAGATGGCGGTCATTGGTTTTATAAAAACTGTAACCGACAATGTAGGTATTTTTGGAACCGGGTTGACGTGTAGATGCACCGCCATTTTTCTAGTATATTTAAGTTTTTTTTTTCTAAAACCAATGGCCGCCATCTTGGATTCTCAAATGGCGACGGACATCGATTTTCGACATCTACACGTCATTCCAGCTCCTAAAATACCGATATTGTAGGTTATTTGACAGTTTTTATGAAACTACGGCCGCCATATTGGATTACAAAATGGCGGCGGACATCGATTTTCTTCCACTACATGTCATCCCGGTTCCAAATACATTCATATTGTATAAACAGAGAGAGAAGGATTAGTAATTTCCATTTAACTCCACTACCTTATTTGCTTATCCTTCACAGCTACGCGTATTTCGTCTACAATGTGCAGACGAAATACGCGTATCGGTCAAGGATAAGCAAATTATATGAAAATTACTAATCCTTCTCTCTATCTCTCACTCTCTTTATACAGGTATTTCACTTAGACGTCCACATTCATCAGGATCCATATTGTAGCCTATTTGACCTTCAGAACAACTATGCCGAAGACAGCAGGTTCCTAGATTTCGAGATACATTACACAGTGATTGTTATCATATTAGTGAACTATCGTTTTTGTTGCTGATGATGATGTGTAACGGGTCAACTGCAGATACCGTTAAGAGTCTAGATGGATCAGCTTATAGTTAAATTTCAGACCCCTTCCGCGACAAGCTTACGGAAAAGTTTACATAGCTTGTGGATTATTTTCCGAGGTGTTAGCCAGCTGTTGAGGTCCTATGGGTTAACTTTGTAAGTCCCTACTACAGGAATTTATTATATCAACATCGGATGTCTTTACGGAATAAGTCTGCAAATCTTATGAGTTCATTTGAATCATGAGCCTCAATATTTTGTATTAACTCCGAAGGCCTTGTAACCCAACTTTAGAGGTCTTGTGAGTCGCACTTCACCTCTGGCTTAGTAATACCATACCTTGACTGACTGGGTTAAGGTCTCAGCTATCCTAGTCAGGAAAACACGGTACTACCAAGCCAGAGGCGGCGCTTTTGATTCCTGTTCCGGTGTAGAACATGTTTCGGGTTGGAAAAGTTCCCGACTTCCCTGGGCATATTTATTATATTGACTGTGCTTGCCGCATAATACACAAATTCTTGCTTTGATTAACATAGTAAGCTTCTAATTAATAACTGTAGAAGTGCTTCAAACAATACTAAGTTAGTTGAAAGTAAGCGTAAGCTCTTATAAGAGCGTCAAAGCCAGGAAGAAGAATAACTAACTAGGCTATACAAGGCCCAAAAACTCTCTGGATACTTCGGAATCTGCAAGAAGTTCCAGGAACTTCCAAAACTCTGCGTGTCTTCTAAGTTATAAGCTCCAGAAGTTGCTTTTGTTTTGTAAATTATGTTCTGAGGTACTTAAAGTTTCCGGAGTTCCAGATATTTTCAAAGTTCCGTGAATTCTTGAAGGTTCTGAGTTTATTGGAATTTCGAGTGTTTTTTAATACCCCGGAATTCTAAATCCTCATGAAGTACTGACATATTTCTCTAAATTTCTGAAACGCTGAGAATTCTTAGAGCTCCGGGGTGTGTTTCCTACCCGGGACATCCCGGGACCAAATACCACGTTTCCCGATTCTCGGGAAACAATTTTAGAAGTATTTTTGCCTGAAAAATACACGATTTTTTCCAGAAGAGTCATAAGAAACATCTAAGAAGAAAGTTAACATAAACGTCCAGAGGAAGTCTAAAGATCTTCTAAAGGAAAATCGGAAGAATTCTCAAGGCAAAGTCAGATGAATTTTCTAAGGAAAGCCAGAAGAAATTTCTGGGGGAGTCCAGGGAAAATTTGCGAGGAAATCATAAGACATTTCATTAAAATGTCAATTTGTTACATGTGACCTATTTAAAATGAATTCTGGAAATGTAGACAAATTATTTTCTCGGTTCAAATACCTTTCATTCAATTCATTATGTAATTCAAATTTCAGCCAAAAACAGTTAAAAATAAAAATCTCAAAAGTAACACAACTGCTGAAATAAACAAGTTATTTCGATCTTTCAAATTATCAATCTCGATCCTAGCTCAAGAAATCAATGATCCATCGTCCATTTCGTACGATAACAATAAATAAAAACCCTACGCTGGATCCGAAAATCCTCGTTCCAGCACCCTCTCGACAGAATTCTTATTAAGTCTCATTCGTAAATATGTATGTATGTGTGTGTATGGGTTTGTGTGTTCTTGTTCATGTTTGAGAGTATGTCAGTGGTGGTACTGCCTTGTCATTCAATCACTTTTCAGAACCGATTCCAACGGATTGGGACCACGGAACTTCGAGGTAGACGAAGCGGACAGCGAAGGCTTCCAACCTCCTTCCGATAGCCCAACGCCGCCGCCATTACCAACTCCGCCAACACCACCGCCGCCACCACCTCCAGCAACACTGGAGGAAATCAGGGTGGAAGATTTGGCCGCTGATCCGCCTTCCACATAGGCCGTCCGTTGGGTTTGCAGACAGTTGAGCCACTCGGAGAGAGTGATCTTCCGGTCGTTATTTACGTCGCAGTACCGGGGCATCTTTTTGCCGCACTTGCGCAGTTGTCTTTTTGGGAAAGTGTACACATTGTAGCATACTGGTACCATTGAAGGTGAACTCGTCAAAAAGGACTATGAACCACTTACCTTGTTTCCGTGACAAGCTCCCGGAAGGTTTTCCACTCTTTCCTCTCCCAAACCTTGTTCTTGTTCTTATCCAGAAGCACAAAGCTGAGAGTCGCAATCTTTTCGTCTTCGCTTCCCCACTTCGTGTTGTCCGCTCTGGAATAATTGAAAAATTTACATTTCCAAACCAATCCAAATCATAACCGAGTCCTAAAAAAAAAACTTACGCCGTCACCGAATTACTCGCAATCTGTTGCTTCAAAAAGTCTTTCAAATCTCGCAAAAAATCCAACTTCTTATCATCCGGACAGCCACGCATCTGTCGACCTCCGACGCCCGGATAGACGTCACACTGCGGTCGTTTGTCCTTGGTTGACGTTCCGGGAATGTTCTTTCCCGTATCCTCGTGGACGCACCAGCAATAACCGGTGGAAAGATAGCACTGCACCCGTTGGTACCGACCATCTGCGGTACACTCCGGAACGTACAACGCGGTGGCTCCACTCTGGAAAGCGAAATCCATTCTCATTAAAACCGGCATCCAATAATGGGGCATCCGGACGGAACTCACCCTTTGCTCTTCCAAAGCGGCCGTCCGGTCACTCAAGCAGTCCGATTCGGCTTCGCTGTCCTTGAAGATGGGATCCTGGTCACCCTTCAGCTCCAGCGTTGTTTTGCCTTGTAGCACTGAGCTCAAGAGGGGGAAGAGAGGAAAAGAGATTAGCTCTAATGTGTGTTGGCATTGAAAGATTAGCATTTTTGAAGATCTGAAGCGTGTCCTAGATGTTGCCTAGCAGCAGCACATTTGAACGTAAAATTGGTGCGGTTTTGACGTAGGATTACGTCTTTCGGCAACATTTTGGGGTGCAATTTAAAAAAAAAACCGCGTTTAGTTCACCGATTTAGAAATCGAATTCCAACCGGTCTCGCCCAACGGTGCTTATTCAATCACCGTGTGTGGCGGTGTCCGGTCGTCATCATCAGCAGCAGCAGCAGTGCTTTCGGCGCGTGGCGTTGTACACTTTTCTCCAGTACACATCGAAAGCCTCCCCGCAAGCAGCCAGCTATCAAGGCTGCCCTCAAGAGCCCTCGATTTACCGAAGAAGGAGGAAGAAGCTGCACCGCTACTGATCGGATTCAGTTGCTCGTCGTGAGCCACTGTGGGCCAAGATTGATGAGGCCATGATTTAGACTTGCAGAATGCTTTAAAACCTTGATAAAACTTGCCATGTTACTTGGGTAACATGATATTTGGCAACCGCTCAAGAATTTTTGGAACAATGAACAAGGAAAAGACGCTTGAAATCACCTTCGTCTGCAACACGCGCACCCAAGTTTACGTTCAAATGATGTTGTTCGACCTAGAAGAATAAATAGATGACTCCATTCACCAAGAAGAGTAAAAAACAATCATCTAGTTTCTTCTTACTCAGTTGCTGTAACAGGAAACGGAAAATAAAATCAAAAACACTAGAAAAAGAAACAGAAAACAATCGAATGACAGATGTTAAGGATGAGAATACAGATAGAGTTTTTAATTTTGCCAAAAACCGAAAAATGAAAGGAGCTTTGAATATCTCGTTTGTTTTTTTTTTCTTTTTTGAAAATGAAGACAATTCGTCCAAAAGTGATTGATTTCACATTTAGTTCTTGATGTCTTAGCATCCGTCATCGGAGGGAAATATGCACTACACAAACAACCAAATTGGATCTACTACAATCTAATAATCGCTAGGCAGAGGGAAGGATCTCATCTACTGTACTGGATTGCTAGAAGAAGGACTTTCTGAGAACACGTAAACAATCACACAGAAGGAGACAGGGTTGTGTGGGTGTGCGTGTGTGAGTGTTGTGGGATTTGTGGATTTGGTATGGCGGGAGGAAGGGGGGTGGATCTCTGTAACAATCGACTCGAATTAGATACATACACAGATTGGGCTGCAGCCGCTTGCCGGCAAAGCTAAAGTGCAGTCCGTTTAGTAGCGTATTATCACTATCGGGCAATTCGTCCGAATCGTCGTCATTTTCTGAGTAATCATCTTCATCGTCAAAATCAGTGTAATCATTGGAGCTATTCTGCTGTGTCTCATCGTACCGGAGGAAGCTAGTGCTAGAGCTAGAGGAAGAATGTGAGGAGCCGACACCGACACCGATTAATGTGCCACCACCGTTTCCACCGCCGCCGCCGACGCCAACGCCACCCAGATGATGATGCTGGTGGTGCTGGTGGGGGTGTAGCTGTTGCTGATTCGCCTGTTGATGGTGGTGTTGATGCGCCGCAGCGACGGATGATGGTGATGATTGTGATGATTGTGGGTGGTGGTACCGGTGATCCATCTCGGCTGGATGGTCACGCGATTGAGAGTGGGGGGAGGGTTGTTTTGATTTGTTTGAAGTTTCGTTGTTGATTTGTTGTTGTAGGTGGTGGTGTTGATTTTATTTTTATTTTTTTGTTATTACAGTTACCAAATTGAAATTGAACAATAGAGAAGAGTGAGGAAGAAAATGAAGTCACAATTAATTACAAAACATTTAATCACATTTTGTACTTAATACTAAGACTAAGTGAGATGGAGGATGTGTGTTAGTCACCAAAGTTATTCGATTAAATTTTGATGGGTTGGAGTTCTACAAGTGTTGCAAACTGTACATTATTCGTCCTACGAGCTTCAATTTCGTCCTAACGCATTTAAACGGCAAAAATAGAATGGAAAAATGGGTTCGCTTGAAGTGCTAGAGAAATAAGGGTGTAAACTAAGCTTTCGAACTAAAGGATCGTACCAACAATGGCGCAGCCAGGAATTCGGTCTGAGCAATAACTTTTTTTTTGTTCTACGATTTTTGTCCATTTGTGTCCATGGTTTTGAACATGCCATGCATTTTTCATGAACTATTAAAAAAAAATATTTATATAAAGACCATTTCCAGGTCAAAACGCAAACCTGTTGCATCTTTCATTTAAATATGATTTTTCTCCAGAGTAACTTTGAAAAAGTTTTTTTCAAAAATATAATAACTTGATCATAATAACATTTGAGAAAATTTGTAGATAATTAAATGCTCTTTGAGAATAAAAATACACTGGCAGAAAAAAACTCAGTGAATTCAAAGTAAAAACATAAAACGTTGATTTTCTCAAAACATCCCCCTTCGATTTTTATTAATTTGTTTACTAAAGAAAGCTGAAGTAGTGCTCTAAAATTTGGTGAAGAATGTAAGCTGGTAATTTGCTTTAATTTTTTTTTTCAAAATATAACGAAATTGTATATTTCTTAGTCAAAAAATAATTTACTTGGAGTCTACGCATAATTTAAGTCTTTACATTTCCAGTCCAGAATTGGAAACATTTTATTATACCCTTTTCAACTGTTAGTCTCGATTTACAGCAACAAAATGTATTTTCCATGTTTGTATATTAAATAACACACAATTAATCCTCAGATATGGTAGCTGCCAGACTTACCCGCTTATATCTGGGGGCAGCGGAAGAAACAGGATAAGAAACAGTATTTTTTACCACTCATTAGTTGAATACATTAAATATTTTGGGTGAATCATTAGGATTAGAGAATATTTTTACTGCAATTTGTTTGAAACTGGAATATAACAATGATTTTTTCAAGTTCCACGAATTCGAAGGGGGTGTTTTGAGAAAATCAACGTTTTATGTTTGTTACTATGAGAACCTACTGAGTATTTTCTTTTAGTGTATTTTTTTTTCTCAAAAGCATTTAATTACCAACAACTTCTTCTCAAATGTCATTTTGATCAGATCAATCATTTTCATGTTATTATTTTTTGAAAAAATATAATATTTTTTTGAATACGCCCTTTTAAAAAGTTACTCTTGAGAAGAAAAAAAAAACATTTAGATGATAAATGAAGTCATTGGTAGCAGCAAAGATGTGAGCAATGTTTAATTCCATTCGGAAGGGGTCGAGACAAAAATTACATTTTTTAATGTTTTGGGCTGGAAATGCTCTATACTTTTTGAAATATTTCTGTTTCTATCACTTTTTTTTTTTTTTAATTTTTACTGAATATCATAAAAAATACCGTGTAGGTAATTTTTCTCTACAACTTTGTCGCAGACGTCATTTCGATCAGAACTGACGTTTACATGTTACAGTTTGTTGAAAAATGAACACGCCATTTTGTTAAAAATTAGCAAGATCCAAATCCGTCTGTTAAATTTCAAACTGTTCAATTGTTAACTTGTTAACTTTGAATTGTTCAGCTTTCAACAAATAAATATCAATCTGTTTGTTTCCCTACTGTCCAATTTCAAACTGTTCAATTTCCAGCTGTTCAATTTCTAAATGATCAATTTTCTATTGCCCAATTTTCAAATACCAATATTCAACTGCTAAATTTAAAACTAAGCAATTTTCAATTGTGCAACTTCATACTTTCCAATATCAAACCGTTCAATTTCTAAATAATCTAATTTCATTTTTCCAATTTCCAAATGCCCATTTTTCAATTGTTCAATATTCAACTACAAAATTTAAAACTGTTAAATTCCCAACTTTGAGATTTCCAACCGTTCAATTTCATACTGTTCAAATTCCAATTGATCTTCCAGCTGTTCAATTTCCAACTGTGCAAGTTCATACATTCCAATTTCTAAATGATCAATTTTAAATTGGTCAATTTCCAAATGACCATTTTCCAATTGTTCAATATTCAACTACTAAATTTAAAACTGTTGAATTCCCAATTTTACGATGTCGTACCGTTCAATTTCATACTGTTCAAATTGCAATTGACCAATTTCCAACTGTTCAATTTCCAAATGATCAATTTTTAATTGTTCAATTCCAACTGTTCAATTTCCAAATGATCAATTTTTAACTGTCCAATTTACAAATGCCCATTTTCCAACTGTTCAATATCCAAGTAATTAATTTAAAACTGTTGAATTCCCAACTTTACGATGTCCAACCGTTCAATTTAATACTGTTCAAATTCCAATTGATCAATTTCCAACTGTGCAATTTCAAACTTTCCAATCTCAAACTTTTCAATTTCTTAATGATCAATTTTCAATTGTCCAATTTACAAATGCCCATTTTCCAATTGTTCAATATCCAAGTACTAAATGTAAAACTGTTGAATTCCCAACTTTGCGATGTTCAACCGTTCAATTTCATACTGTTCAAATTCCAATTGATCAATTTCCAGCTGTTCAATTTCTAACTGTGCAATTTCATACTTTCCAATTTCAAACTTTTCTAATTTCTAAATGATCAATTTTCAAATGCCCATTTTCCAATTGTTCAATATCCAACTACTAAATTTAAAACTGTTGAATTCCCAACTTTGCGATGTCCAACCGTTCAATTTCCAATTGATCAATTTCCAACTGTTCAATTTCCAACTGTGCAAGTTCATACATTACAATTTCTAAATGATAAATTTTCAATTGTTCAATTTCCAAATGCCCATTTTCCAATTGTTCAATTTCCAACTACTTGTTCAATTTCCAACTGTTCAAATTCCAATTGACCAATTTCCAACTGTTCAATTTCCAACTGTTCAATTTCCAACTGTTCAATTTCCAAATGATCAATTTACAAATGCCCATTTTCCAATTGTTAAATATCCAACTACTAAATTTAAAATAGTTGAATTCCTAACTTTGCGATTTCCAACCGTTCAATTTCATACTGTTCAAATTCCAATTGATCAATTTTCAACTGTTCAATTTCCAGTTGTTCAATTTCCAACTGTGCCAAACTAAAGTGCGGTCTAATTGACCAATTTTCAACTGTGCAATTTCAAACTTTTCAATTTCTAAATGATCAATTTTCAATTGTCCAATTTTCAAATGCCCATTTTCCAATTGTTCAATATCCAACTACTAAATTTAAAACTGTTGGATTTCTAACTTTTCGATGTCCAACCGTTCAATTTAATACTGTTCAAATTCCAATTGACTAATTTCCAACTGTTCAATTTCCAACTGTGCAAGTTCATACTTTCCAATTTCGAACTGTTCAAATGATCAATTTTCAATTGTCCAATTTTGAAGTGCACATTTTCCAATTGTTCAATATCCAACTACTAAATTTGAAACTATTGAATTTCCAACTTTTCGATGTCCAACCGTTCAATTTCATACTGTTCAAATTCCAATTGATCAATTTCCAACTGTTCAATTTCCAACTGTGCAATTTCAAACTTTTCAATTTCTAAATGATCAATTTTCAATTGTCCAATTTTGAAGTGCACATTTTCCAATTGTTCAATATCCAACTACTAAATTTAAAACTGTTGGATTTCTAATTTTTCGATGTCCAACCGTTCAATTTAATACTGTTCAAATTCCAATTGACCAATTTCCAACTGTTCAATTTCCTATTGTGCAATTTCATACTTGCAAGTTTCAAACTGATCAATTTCCAAATGATCAATTTAAAATTGTTCAATTTCTCAATGCCCATTTTCAAATTGTTCAATATTAAACTACTAAATTTAAAACTGTTCAATTTACAACTTTGCGATGTCCAACCGTTCATTTTCATAATGTTCAAATTACAATTGATCAATTTTCAATTTTGCAATTTCATACTTGCCCATTTCAAACTGTTCAATTTCCAAATGATCAATTTTCAATTGTCCTATTTCCAAATACCCATTTTCAAATTGTTCAATAACCAACTACTAAATTTAAAGCTGTTGACGTTTCAGTACTTGGAATTAATTATATGATTTGAGTAGTAGCTATACTGAAGATCCGAGAGATGTCGCCCCTTCAGTGGTAGGAAAATCATGTTTGCAGTATGGAGAATATCAGAAAATCCACGATTTGTGACTAAACATGCTTTCACAGAGGGAAACAAATAAACGAGTGTTTACCTTATCACCATAGTAATGTACTCGTGCAATTTTTGTGCATCTAAAACTGCCCATAAAGACGATAATGAATAAAAACTGAAAATTTTCATGCATTTCCAAATGGTTTCCTACCATTCCCATACATTCGAAAGTGACTGGCCCTCTGGATGTGGATGATGTCAAAAACAACAAAACATGATTAATTGACCTTCTTTATGGGATATAAATTTGCACCGTATTTCGTAGAGTGCAAAAAGCTTTACGATCTTAAATTAAAACAAGCTCTGATGAAGATCCCAACCCCTGGACTCTGAACCCAAACGAAATAATTAATTCTTCGAGATCCTTCAGAGTATATAGACTTTTCAGATGTTTCCGGTGCATCTCTGAAGTTTTTGCTACTGTCTTATATACACACTTAGAAATAACTAATTTTACACGTGACGTAATCCATCTTTGACATAAAGGATGAGACGTAAACAAACATGTCATGTAAAATTAAGTGCTTCGAGACTGAAAAGTTCGTTACTCGACGAAAAGTACGTTTGATTGAGCTGAATTTCTCGTCTATTATGACTCAATTTTATGTCAAAATTGACGCTCGTATATGTCAGTCTCAGTGCACCTAAATTTACATGACTTTTTTAAGTGTGTAGATCTCTGAAATTCAGTAAAGTTCTCAAGAGTTTCCTAAATTTCTCAGAACTTTTTAAAAGTTCCCGCAATTTTCCTGACATTAGTTGATGTGCCCTGACATTATTTGATCTATTAGATGTTCCTGCATTGCAAACCTTTCCTTCCAAGGAAGGTTTTTCAATGTTTTGAGATGTAAATATGTGTTTTTTTTTTTCAAAAAAGTGCTAGAACAAAAGATGTTCCACACAACCTTAAATTATCGAATCTGTAACAACAAGTTTTTGTTTAAAATTAATAGTATTTTAATTGTTTTTTCAATAGTTACTTAATTGAATTCGTTCATAAAGGGTGATACGGTCAAAATTTGGTCAATATCAACTTGACGTATTTCTTTCAATTTTGCATTTAAAAAACCTGAACACCCCTCATTTTGAAGGTGTGTGTGTAGAATGTTGCTCCTATTTTGATTTTGGAATTCACTCTTCAGTTGTCAAAATGCCGTCCAAGCGAGAAGAGCAGCGTATCAAAATTTTGCTCGCGCATCGCGAAAATCCGAGCTACTCGCACGCAAAGTTGGCAAAATCGCTAAAAGTTGCCAAATCAACCGTTACAAATGTAATTAAAGTGTTTGGGGAACGTTTGTCGACAGCCAGGAAGTCTGGATCGGGGGGAAATCGAAAACCGGAAGCCGCTGAGACGACAAAGAGAGTTGCCGGTAGTTTCAAGCGAAACCCTAACCTCTCTCTCCGAGATGCCGCAAATAAGCTGGGTGTATCGTCTACAACCGTGCATCGAGCCAAAAAACGAGCCGGACTATCGACTTACAAGAAGGTAGTGACTCCAAATCGCGATGATAAACAAAATACGACGGCCAAAGTGCGATCCCGGAGGCTGTACACGACGATGCTGACGAAGTTTGACTGCGTGGTAATGGACGACGAAACCTACGTCAAAGCCGACTACAAGCAGCTTCCGGGACAGGAGTTTTATACGGCAAAAGGAAGGGGAAAGGTAGCAGATGTTTTCAAGCACATGAAACTGTCAAAGTTCGCAAAGAAATATCTGGTTTGGCAAGCCATCTGTACCTGTGGCTTGAAAAGCAGCATTTTCATAGCTTCCGGGACTGTCAACCAAGAAATTTACGTGAAAGAGTGTTTGAATAAACGTCTGCTGCCTTTCCTGAAGAAACACGGTTGTTCCGTACTGTTTTGGCCGGATTTGGCATCTTGCCATTACGGTAAAAAGGCCATGGAGTGGTACGCCGCCAACAACGTGCAGGTGGTTCCCAAGGACAAGAACCCTCCCAACACGCCAGAGCTCCGCCCAATTGAGAAATACTGGGCTATTGTCAAGCGGAACCTAAAGAAGACCAAAAAAACTGCTAAGGGCGAGCAGCAGTTCAAGGCAAACTGGCTTTCTGCGGCGAAGAAGGTGGACAAGGTGGCTGTACAAAATCTGATGGCAGGGGTCAAGCGTAAGGCCCGGCAATTCGGATTTGGAAAAGCGGAAGCCTAACTGAATATTTTTCCTGAATTTTATACTAATTGAACTTGAAAAAGAAATTTAATTTGATTTTTTAAATAAACGATTTCACCGATTTACACGCGTTTTCCTTTGACCAAATTTTGACCGTATCACCCTTTATGTATGAGAATAATGGACACACGGAGAAGTAATACTACATTTATACCAGACACGAACAAAAGATAACTCTGTCGTTCATGTCCGGTATTTGTTTATTTGTTTATTTGTATATTGAAAATTCAACAGTAAATATGTTTTTTTTTGTTTTTGTTCTTTATTAAGGAGATTTTTAGCCTATGGCTAGTTCATCTCCGAAGAAAGGAGAGGGCTCAGAGTGAGTAACCTCTAGATACATGGTATATTAACATTTAGTTAATAACTTTGGTTGCTGGCTCTTCAACTTATATGAAAAAATAACAATATATAAAATAATGAAACAGAAGAACAACAGAAAACAAAATGATTTAAGACAAGCTACAAACGATTAATCCAAACAAAACAGAGCTCAGCTGGCATGGGTCCAATAGGGGAAATCCATCCAGCTGAGATGTCCCGACGGCCGAAATAAATTCCTGCTATACCAAGTGGTAGATTTTGGCTTCTTTTAAGAAGGTTACTAGTGCTGCCGAGGCCGAAGTATCATTCCCGAGCAGATCGATGATGCTGGAAGTTAGGCAGAGTGACTCCCGAAGATTTTGGAACTCCGGGCAGTTGCACAGGATGTGTTCGACGGTGTAGGATACCTCACAGATGATGCAGCTTCTGCGGAACGGCAGGCCACTATAGTTATAGTAGAGTTTAGTGTGCCCGGTTCGAAGCCGCGAAATCACGCAACAGTAAATATGTAGTATTTATGCACTATTTCGAAAGAGTAATAGAACTTACGAAAAAAAACACGGTGAATGGAGTACCGAAGGTGACTGGCTACATGACAGTACGATACTATAGCATCATCATAAAATTTACGTGTTATTCAAATCATATTTGGCCTTAATTATCAACTTTCAAAAAACCGGAGACGAACCAGCCCAGGACTGAAAAGTCTCCTTAATAAAGATATAAAAAAAAAACTTTCAAAAATATCTGGATTTACGGACTACGTGTCTGGATTTCGGTGCATTACGGTATGTGTTCAAATATTTGGTACTTGGGAAGCTACAAGAGGTGAACGAAATGCGTATATCTGCAAAAGGGAAAGGACCTAACACGGTAGTCAACAAATCACTAGTACCACCCACCTCAAACTACATTAAGGTAAGTTTTAGGTCATCATGATCAAATTGAAAAAAAAAATTGCTACTCGATAGCACTATTTGCAACATTTGTTAGAACTTTCAAACACCATTCGGGGGATGGATTGGAATTTTCATGATGCATGAATTAGTATGATGCTTTCGAGTGATGGAAACTTACGACCTCAAACGGAATCAACCATCTTCAACTTACGTGTTAGATTGTCTTTGGAGAAACAGTTGGCCCACTCCAGTCGCGACAGTCGTTCATCCTGGTCGGCGTCACAGCTCTTCCCAAAAGACCTACCACAGCGTTTGGGTTTCACAACCTACCGTAGATTAAAACATTAAACTTCTTCCCACCAAACAAACGTCACTCAGAAACCTCACTTTCTTGATCAGTCGCTTCAGCTCCCGGTACTCGGTCTTGTCCAGCATGCCATTCCGGTTGCCATCGATCGAGGCAAACTTCCAATCCAGGACGGTTTTCTCGCTGACGCCACCGCTGCCACCGGAGGAAGCCGTTAATCCGCCTTTCACGTTCTGCTGCACCCGAATGTGCTCGTTCTCGAACAGTTTCAGCAAATTACGGTTGAACACGGCCCGGTCCATGCGGGAACAGCCTGTCGATGGAGAAAAGGCCGTGAGTCGTAAGAAGTTGACAAGTGTTGAGAGCTGAACCGGTTTCCCGCGTGGCTTATTTTTAATCCCTGTGAGTGTGCAGTATTCCCCCAACATGGCCAGAAGCCCGATTTTTGGTCAGATGGCAGAGCGCGATAAGAAAGTGTTAAAAAGCCACTCACTTAAGGCGAAAATTATCAAGCTCGTAAAAAACCAATCGAATCGAACCGCGAGCGCGTGCTAAACAAAAAATGCAGAGAGCGCCATAAATTATCGGATCGATAAATATTTTGAACCTGCGAACTGCCGGAATGCCGTCGTGTTATCAATCTGGTAGGATTAGGCCACGGGGTATAAACAAATGATACTTACTGCGTTTGTTTCTAACCGGATTTCTCGGCGAGGATCGCCGCTGGTTCGATTTGCCCTTCTTCACGCAAACCGGTTTCCCGTGCTGGACCGTCGTGTTGGGCAGTGGTTTGCCTTGGCTATTGACGCACCAGCAGCCGACGCTTTCCAAGCACTGGACCGGGGCGTAGGTTCCGTCCTCCCGGCAGCGGGGCACAAATTTCACCCCGTACGGAGAGTTGGACCGATGCTGGAGGGCGTACGTTCGGGATGCGAGGCAGACGTCTGGAATTATTAAAAAAAAATTGGGATTTTTAAAAAGTTAATCAAAAATGGCATTGCGACAACATCTGTACGATCCTTGTTGGATTGATTTTGCCCTCAATCGTTCACTGCCAAAATCCGCTTTTGCACGGGATAGATCTAAGGAGCGTTGTACAAACGATGTTAGAATAAATTGATAAAACAACCTGTGAAACGCGGGAAATTATCAAGCGGAAGTTGAAGAAGACTAGCAAGGTGACTCGGAATGCTGCAAAGATAGCCAGATCACAGACATAACACTCGTAAGTTGCTAATCGAACACGCATTTAAAGGTCAATTTGAATGTATCGTAGTTGGTAGTACCATTTGCCTTGCGTTTGTCGTTTATACACTATCGCCATCTGTTCAGCGTACTGCCCATCACAGTGTACTCAACAGATGGCGGTAGTGTTGTAGCGACGATGTTTTACAGTGAGAAATATTCAATGTGTTATGTCTGTTTGTCTGTGGCCAGATGATGGCTGTAGTTAATTTGTTTCGTACTTGATAGAAATCATTATTGAAATTCGATGAAATTACATAGCCCCGTTAATGTTTTACGTATGTGAATGCCAAATTGATATTTTTCAGCTCTCATACGCTCTCACTATCACGCGTGATATTGGAGCAAAATATCATGCTTGACATTGGTTTTACAAGCTCCTTTGATATTGCGAGACTATTCACAACGTGTAAAGTTGAAGCTGAGAGTAGACTCGACGAAAAAAAGATCCCGTTGCACCTCGTCGTCTTAGCAAGAGAAGGTATTATAATTAAAGCCCTCTAGTTAAAGTATGGACGACTGTCACCACAAAACTGAAAAAAGCTGTTCCAATCGAGCAAAGCGGTGCATTTTGACGGTTCGATTGGAGCTACTTTTGACAGATGTCCATATGCTTTCTCTGTTTTTCTCTTCACCGATGGCAGACACGAAGCGACTGTTGTCAGCCGTTATGGAAGCTTCGATTGCGTTCGGGTGTGAAGCAAAAATCATGAAACTCAATCTCACCACAGTTTGGTGAGACTTGCAGCCAGCGTTGCCAGTATTCCAGATTTATCTGGATTTTCCAGACTTTTAGTCGTCTTGCCAGATACACAGACAGACCACGTATATTTCCAGATTTTTTAAATATGTTCCAGATTTTCCCAGATTTTTTAAACATGTTGCATTAAAAATATCATTGCAATTGATTTTACCCTCTAATAAAAAAATAAAAAGCCAAACTTGCTACTTTAATTTTCAAAGGCGATCAATTGGGATTTTAAGGTAATTCTGAAAATAGTTCACAGTTAAGTGTGGGGTGAATTCTTTGTGAAATCAATGGAGAATTTCAAGCTCCATATTTTTGGGCTTCGTGGTCGTGCGACGTCACCCGTCGTTCAGGCGTATTGTGAGTTCCACGAAGTGAGGGTTCGATTCCCGCTCCAGCCGGTGCAAATTTTACCAACCAGAAAATTTCCCTACTGGTCTAATGGGTGTGGTGTGTTGTCCGTTGTCTAGTGTTAAATATTCAGTCTGTGCAACCTCTGCTTGAACACGGTGTCAATTGTCTTGTCAACACTGATGACAATTGCATGGAGATTTTGTCAATAAAGGAAATACAATCCGGAAGAGAAATCATAGAAAATTCTTATGATGAATCTTAAGGAGTATGCTGATACGAATCGTGAGAATAATTTCAATGGAATTCTGTCTGTGAGAATAATTTGAATGGAAATCCATGGAGATTAATTTTAATAGAATTTTAAACGCAATTTCTGGGAGACTTTCAACATCATTTTGGCAAAGTACTTGAGTACTTAGATAATACTGAAAAGGATTTCAAAACAATTCTGACCTTACCTACAAAGCATTTTAAAGGGAATTATCGGATAAGTCTGAGAAGAGTGTGACGGTCATTCTGAAAACATATTTTATGAATTTCATAGAGAAAAATGGACACAAAATTGAGCCACTTCTTGAGAATAATTACCAATTTGAGGGAGTTGTGGAAATGGAGAGTGATTTATAAGAGATTACAAGAGGTAATGCTAAGAACTCTTAGAATGTTATTGGAAAAGTTTAGATATTTTCAAGATTATTTTAGGGGAATATAGAAAAGAAATATGATGGAATTCTAGGATGATTTGAATTGAACTTCCAAGAACTTGAACTTAGAGAGTTCCAAGTAAATTCAGACTAACAAAAAAATTCATGATCTGGGACGCAGGAAAAATATAAATCCGGAATTTAGAATCATTGCAAGATCCTGAGACTTCAAAAATGAAGCTATCAGACTTTCATTTTAGTAATATAGTAACATTATTCTTTGGCATAATGGTCATGTGAATAGTGGAGTTACCCGTAGTTTAGGAAAATTGTGTGTGAGTTCCACGATGTTAGACTTTGATTCCCACTTCAGCCCGGTGAATTTTGCTTCAAAATAAAATTGCCTACTGGTCTGCTGGATGCTGTGTGTTGTACATTTAACACAATTTTTTAAATAGTGCGTAATGGATATTTGAACTTTTTGGGCATACCACTTCAATACTTTTCAACTTTTGGATGATTTTAGCAATGCTAACAAGTTATTTGCTTTATTTAATTTATTTAAACATGTAATGTATAACCATTCTAGCACTTTAAATGAATGCCAGATGATCATACTGACCTATTTTTACGGGAGATTGGCACATCACTTTGATTTCAATAGCATTATGTTAAAAATAGGATTTTTTGGAGCATTCCAGATTTTTCCAGATTTTATATTTTAGCTGGTCCAGATTTTTCTGAAAATGACCTGGCAACGCTGCTTGCAGCTGGTGAGTTTTGTTAGCTTGTTATTTCGAGCTGCGATATCACAGCTTGCAATATCAACCGCATTTGTTTGATATTCTTCGAGTTGTTCCGAGTTCCAGGCCGAAAATCTTCCGGTGCTGGTAAACTCGGTATTTGGCTGGGTACTGTAAGGAAAATCCACCGTTGCTACCATCATCTCATGGAAAGGTTTTAGAAAATCGAGGAGGACAGTTCACCTTCCACTAGGGTTACCATAACTTGAAAAGGAGGACATTTCATTTGAGGTTTGGAGACTAAAGAGGACAATGATTCCTTTTCTTAACATTAAATGAGGACAATGAGTTTTTATCAAGCGTTTTAATAATATGTGCGCTATCACAAAATTCTCGCCTAACATTTGAAAAGGGCCTATCCTCGTTAGTCAATTCTCTTTATCGACTTTTTCATTGGTTTATCAAGGCAACATAAACGAATTTCTCGCTAAGCTCGCAGCGCAGTTCGACAGAAGATGATGATAGCTTGCGCCTGAAACAACACACTGAATGGGAAATTCATTTGAAGTCGGGTTATTCTTGAAAGCGAAAATCTATGAAGAGAATCGATCAACAGTGATAGGCCCTTTTATTGTGTTGCGCGAGAATTCATGATTTGCAAAGGTTCAATTGAGATTATTCATAACTTGTAGTCGTTACCAATTCAATTCATCTTCTAGTTGTACTTCTGAAAAATGCATCAAGCTAGCCTTCATAATTCATTTTTGATACTTGGAAATGATCTAGTCTAGCTGATTTGCATGACAATTACTACTTTACAGCCTTAAAACCATCCCAACTTTTATCATTTACAAAAATCAGAATACATGTCATCGCTGATAGGAATCAACATGTAACATCTAAGCAACCTGGTAATTTTACCATTGATTCAGCATAGGACTCTAAGGCCGCTGCCATGGTGGGAGCGAAAAGGCGTGATTAGCGTTCTATACAAAAGAATTCTTATTATTGATATTATTGCTTACATTCGATTTCAGTATGCCTCTTCGGTCTCAGTATGGCAGCGGCCTAAACAAAATACCTAAAATCCCATACAACTAGAACGTCAAAATCGAACACATAGTGCCGTCAATCACATTCAATGTGTGTGGTGTGGTGGTGTTCCATTTGGTGAATTTTAACTTAAATTTGACAGATAGAAAATTTTCAAATAAACCTGCTATTGTACCAAATTTATTTCTGGCAAACCAAGAAGCAATTTTGACAAACACCTTTTCGAAAATCACACGATCAACAACAGAGAGATTTTCGAACATTATAATTTATTTTCGAAATATCAAATTTTAGTGAAATAAATTATAATGTTCGAAAATCCCTCTGTTGTTGTCTGATTTTCGAGAAATTGTTTGTCGAAATTGATTCCTGGTTTTTCTGAAATAAGTCTGGTAGAATAGCAGGTTTATTTGAGAATTTTCCATCTGTCAAATATAATTTAAAATTCGCCAAATGAATCCCAGCCTATAAATGTAGGGGATTGACAGCTGTAGTATACTCCTAGTACCACCATCGAATGGAATTTGCTAGATAATATGAGGTTGAGACATAATTAAACAAACAAGCTCTGCAAACAACGCTCTTTGAAAACAATTTTATGAATATGTTACTGGAAAAAAATGAAAAGATAAAAAGGATGACATTTTCGTGCAAAAGGAGGATGTAGAAAAATAATTGAAAAAGGAGGACATGTCCTCCTTTGGGATACCATATGGTAACCCTACCTTCCACCTACTCTGTTGAAGAGCAAGCCTACGAGCAGCATTTTTATCAAACCGTGTCGCGTACCCCGGAGGGCCGATACGTAGTTCACTTACCTTTCAAGGAAGCCGTCCTTGAGCAACTTACGGATAACCGTCGGACTGCTGTCCGTAGGTTTCATCTGCTACAAAGTCGTCTAGTCCGGAATCCTGATCCACGCCAGCAGTATAAGGCATTTATAGAAGAGTATATCGGCCTTGATCATGTGGAGCGGATACACGACTACGAAGAGCCAAACGTCAAACGCTTTTATCTTCCACATCATGCGGTGCTTCGCGAAGACAGCACAACCACGAGACTACGGATCGTCTTCTAGGCCTCGTGCAAGACTCCTACAGGGCATCATTGAACGATGCACTAATGGTTGGGCCAACCGTTCAAGTAGACATACGGTCAATCACAATGCGTTCGTGGAAGCACCAGGTCATGATAGTCGCAGACGTTAAAATTATGTATCGCCAAGCTCTTGTCGATCCTCGAGACACGTCAGTCCAGCTCATCGTCTGGAAGCCTTCTAAATACAGACCTAATTTCCCTTTAGCAGCTACAGTTCTGAAGAAAGATTTCTACGTGGACTATCCCTTTTCCGACGGCAAAACCGCAGCGGAAGTAATCGAGCCGCGAAACCAGCTAGAAGGACTCCTATCAAAGGGTGGTTTCCAGCTACGTAAGTGGGCCTCAAATGATGAAGCTGTTCTCGACGGAATTCCACCCGAAAACCGTGCCGTGCCGACCTTCACCGTGACCATGTAATCAATACACTCGACCTCTGCTAGGAGATATCAACTGACTGACCACGCTTCCAAATTGAATTGCCATCGGACTCTCTTCGAGATAGCAGATAGTGATTTTCTCGACTGAAAGTTTATATCCGCTACAAATCCGCGAAAATCACGAAATCCGCGCCTGTTGTAACAGCCCTGTATAATAATTTCCCCCGGGGGTGCTTACCCCAGAAGCCCGTAATAGAAAAAGAAGTGTAAAGGACATCAAACAAAACCACTCACCTTTACAAGTCCCCCGATGTTTCAGGCTAACCTGATGCCCACTGCACTGCGCCCGGATCAGATGGCACCTGGTCGGGTAGGTTTGATTGTCAGTACCGCACACCGGACGACCCTTGCTCTCATCACACTCGCCACCCTTGGCCGTACATTCCGAGATCTGCAAGTTAAGATTAGAACAATAAAATCCAAATTAACACTTGCCTGTCATCGGCGGCATTTGAATCGCTGCAACATTCTAACAACCGAGCGCAATCAATCGAAGATTGCATATAAAAATAAAATGGCTTCATTAGAGGCAAATAACGCATTCATTTAACTCGATCGATAACGATCGGTCGGTAAAAAAAAAGTCTCTTCCATCATCGCCGTCGTCGTCGCATTTGTCGTTCTCAGCTAGCGTCTCCAGACCGAAGGGGAACCTGCTATACAGGCAAACGATGATTTACCAATAAAGACAACTCGTCAAGCACCATCGCAGTTATTAATGGCCAGCAGCGGCGGAGGAAAGCCGATACGAGCGAAAACAAATCGTTAGAAGTAGGTATTGGAGGAATTAATCGTCCGCGATCGTCGTCCGGGAGAGGAATTATGAGCGAAACGATAATGATGGCGCCAATTTTCATTAGTGTTTGCAAATTGTTCGACCCCTTGCGTATCACCCCTTGCCCCATTCTGTGCGTTTGCTTCGAACCGTTTTCCTATACGGGATACGGGAATAGGAAAATCGTAAACAGTAAATACAGTCAACTCTGTACAACGCGATATTGAACGGACCATCGACTTGACGATTCATATCAAGTTAGCTAGTTACAACACAACTAATGGAGAATCACTAGATGGGACCCCGGAATTGGTCAGAAATAGTTCAGTTACTCGAAACCGATTTACGGAATATCGGATTGTGAAGAGTTGACTGTATTGTTTTTCTACTAAAATATAAGTCCACCTATGCTGAAAGGAATTCCAACGTGGCTCTTCTAGATGATCCGAGGGGTCATTCATCGTGGGAATAGTTGGAAAACAACTGAAGGAAAATCCTACTTCGAAGAGGTTTGAATTGGTGGAAGATCTTTGATCTTTTACTTGAAGTCGCCTGCATATCCACTTGAACTTCCCAAAAAATTGCGTTGCCAGTTAAAATTATGGAAAAGATTAAATTTATCAGGGATTTAAATTTTTCGAATTTCTAAGTGCCAATCAACTGTCACAATCGAGCTGTGCTAATTTCCGACTGCCATGCGCCCCGGCGATAAAATACACGCGCAGGATGCCACAGACAAACACACCTACCCACGTATGGCCACCAATGGGAATACGGGAAGACGATCGATGAGACGGGATCGTCATTTCGCGTGCACGTTTGAGAGCCTGTGTGTTTGTTTACCGTTTTTGTTATTACATTGTTTATTGATAATATTAAATAATAATCCCATTAAAGTAAGCTGCCACCGCCGTCATCGATGCATGAAGCGGCTTCACCCGGTTGGGTGCACGTCGGATTGCTGGCATGTGTCTAATAGTGGGACTGTGCAAATTTGACGAGCTAAGCAATCCGCGCGAGTTGTCAAACAAAGTTGACACACAATTCCAGTGGTGACGTCACTCGGTTCAATCACCGACAAATTGACACGACGCGGGCGTAATCACTTGTCAAAATAGGAGGGCGAACACGTGCCTACTTATCCATCAGCAAAGATCGCGGTCGATCGAACGACAAATGTCACACAAACGAAAGACGTCACCGGTAAACTAAAGACACATGGAAGGAATAAAAGTTCAACGGAACCCGGGCCTCGTGAGCTATCAAATTGAGTCTGATTGAGTGGAATTGTGGTTTATGTCTTTGCGGATGGTGTATAAACTTGTCCACGACCGAGGGCGCTCTAATCAGGCGCACGTATCATTTGGGATTAGTGCGAAATTCTAAACTACTTTCGTAGTAAACCCATCATTGATAAAAGCGAGGGCCAACGGTATTTTATTCTCGGAAGAGTTCGCTGATACCAAAGAGTGGTGACACATTGAGTTAATTTGATGTAAGGAGTTAAGTTTTTACGATGAATCATTTGCATGCACTGTTTGGACTGAGGAATGTTGACTACTTCCGAGTACATGACATGACATTTCTTTAAAAAAAAACACGTTTTCCATTATGTGATATCAGTAGAATAATTGAAAATACTCTTAGTCATTTCTCACTGCTAGTTCGATTCATTTTATAAAATGTTCTTCATGGAAACTTGCCAACACTGAGAAATTAAAAAAAAAAAAAACTGACAAAAACTTAAATTACTCAAAATATCCTTGTTCAATGTTTTTGAAATATTTTTATAATAAAGCTTTTGAAAAATGCATATTTTTGAAATGTTAAAATCTTTGGATACTTAAAAATCTACAAAAGTTGTAGAACAACAACTTTTGATAATACACTCAAAATAATCGACACATTATTGTTACGTGAAAAATCACGTGGAGTCTCTCTTTTCACTTGTATGTCAAATTGATGACACAAGTAGAGTCTACGTGATACCACATACGTATCAACAGGAAGTCCCTTTAAAGTCAATGGGGTTTTTAATGAAACGCACGTGATTTGCACATACACAAATTATATGTGCATTTCACGTAAACCCTAAGTGATTTTCACATATGAAAAAATAAATGAGTGCCTCACTCATAATGGTACACAATATGGTGGAATTGCAATGTGCATGTTTACACGCCAGTTAAAATCGTGGGGCCTATTTTCGTGAGACTATTTCGTGTTGTAAGTATAATGGCTGAACATTTTATCATAGGCAAATTTTATGGCGAGAATAATTTGTAATATGTTTCTTTATTTTAGTCTGACGACAAGGAGTACCATGGATTGAACTGCTAGTTAAATGGCTCTTTATCATATGTGTTCTATATCCTCCCCGAGTCCAGTTTCGCTCGAATTAATTTCTACTTCTGTGTGTAGGTATATTTGCCACAATAAAGATACAATGGTCAAGGAATACTGTAGGATCTTTTTTCATCTGAAATCAAGAATACATTTGATTTAAACCGGAATAAAAATCATTGAAAACCACCATGAATTCCATCGAAAAAATCACATAACATCTACGTGATCACCCCGTGACCATCTCGCTCACTGAAATGAGTGCTTTCATACGGTAATCACGTAACACTTACGTGAAAAGTGCGATGGAAAAAATCTATGTGTGTTTTCACGTAGCATGGACGTGAAAATTATTATGAGTGTATATTAGAACTGTTTTTATATAGGGTAAATTATGGCTTCGGCACCCATGGGCTGTTTTCGACAACTAAAATTTAAACGTTAATTTCGCCAAAACACCAAAACACTGAATGTATTTAACCGATTCTTTAGTCTTTCAGCTTCAGTCTGCTTACATTTTTACGAAGGATCAAACCTGTTAAGTCAGGTTTTCTTCAAATGAAACATACGCACTACAAAATACGACTGATTTCGATAATTGAACCGAAGAAAATGAGGCGACCGACAATAGTCACAATCACCTGAGAAGTTTGAAGCGTTGTTAAAAGGTTTTCGAACCGTTTTGAACAATTCTGTCGAATGGAATGTATAGAATAGCAACCAGTAGATAAATGTGAACAAACAAACACGTCATATGTGAGCGTGACGCTGAGAAATTGTTTTTGACTGAGTACCAATGCTACCGACGTCAGGGAAGTGGTAACTGCCCGAGCAAAGTTGGAGATCAAATTGAAATCAAAATTTGTTGTTATGATGTAACTTATTTTGAATACTCCAGTTGATCTCATTTTGGTTGACTTAACGGTTAACACAGCAGAAATGAGAGCAAAATTTTACATTGTTGAATCAAACGGAAAACTAATCTTGCTTTCAAAGAAATCACTTTGATTTCTGATTTTGCATTCATAATGTTTAACTGAATACGGACTTGGCGTAAATCGTTAGCATCCATGCTTCTCACGTTGAAAGGCTTAAGCTCAAATCTAACCACGGGCAAGTAAGGAATGTTCTAAAATATGTTAAACAAAACAAATAAACAATAATCGTTAGTTCAACGACAGATGAGCTTACATTAAATTTTAAACAAGACGTTAACAGCAGAACTTCAGTTGCTTTCATTTAAAAAGTCTTGACTGCATAATGGAAGCACAATATGATATCAGACTAATGTCGTGACAATTGAAATCAAAATAAGTTTTCATTGTGATAGGAACTGCAAACTATAATATCGATTTGCTTTCAGTTTGTTAACCGACTTTGGAACATCAGCTGCAGAGGTTTCAATCAAAATGAAAGAATTGCGCGGAGCGAATTGATGACAACGACAAGTATGTGCTCTGCAGCGGAACCTGCAACAGACTGCTTCACGTAAATTGTGCTGGTTACAAACGTTACAAACTTCAAGGCTTGGTCGTCAAACGATGGACTTCTTAGGTTCTGTGATGCATGTAGGGTTAATTTTAATCCAATAGTCATGGATCGTGAATCTCACAGACTAAACGCATTTCGTGGTCTCATGATCAGAGTGGACATGCAGGATCTTCGAATTGGACATCCACATGAGAAAGGAATCGAACGTGGATGCAAGACTACATCAGCTGTCGTCCAGAACATCAATGAATGCTCCTACAGACTCTATCCTCGGCATAGACCGGATGAATCTTGATAGTTCACTGCGTTATAACATTTTCGGTAATCATGATGAGCCAACGACCTCGGTAACCACTCCTGTTGCCAGTCGAGCTGCAGCCTTAACTACCACCACAACGGCCATCGCTAATGTTATTACAGCCAGTACCGCCAGTAGACCCAACGTTAGCACCACATCCGTTGCAATGGCATCAGGTGCATCATCCACCTGTTCCGTTGCCATGTCTACAGCTACGATCAACACCGCGTAGTGTTGGGAAAATATCAAAAAATCAAATCTCACCAACGCCCAAGATCACGATTGATTTTCGTAGACAAAAATCAACAAGCAAACTACTACGGTTGATTTTGCAAGCTGTGATATCACAGCTCAGAATATCAAGCTAACAAAACTCACCAACTGCAAATCTCACCAAACTGTGGTGAGATTGAGTTTAATGATTTTCGCTTTACACCCGAATGCAACCGAAACTTCCAAAACGGCTTGCAGCAGTCCTTTCGCGTCTGCCATCGGTGAAGATTAAAAAGAGATAGCAAACTATGCTTTCTCTTTCTAAGAAAACGATGTGCAATAGTATCATTTTTGTGTCGAGCCAACTCTCAGTTTGATTTTTGCACATTGTGAATAGTCTCGCGATATCAAAGGAGCTTGTAAAATCAATATCAAGCATGATATTTTGTTCCAATATCACGCGTGATATTGCGAGCGCATGAGAGCGGAAAAATATCAATTGATTTCTGGTTTGCCAACACTGCCACCACCAGTAACGACATCGCTACCATCGCGGCTGGAGCTGCGCAGGCGAGTGGCTCTGGAGCATCAGTCATCCCAACGACATCGCACATCGGGCCACCTAAGGGTCGTGAATAGAAACGAACGTTGCCATCAACAGAACAACACCGATCCTCCGGAAGAACTGTATTCGGTCTACATGACCCCTTTCCACGTTGAGCAAACCGAAGAAGATGTTCTGGAATACCTTCGTGACACCTTCAACGTACAAAACTCCATAGTTAAATGCGCCAAGCTGGTATCGAAGGGAAAACAACTCAGCGAGCTAACCTTTGTTGCCTTCAAAGTGTCAGTGTCACCGGACTTGGATTCAGTTGGAGGTGATTCACTCTACTAGCATGATGGAGTAAACGTTCGTAGATTCCAGCCAAAAAACGACGCATCTCCGATAAATCTTCGTCTTACAATATCATCGCAATAAGTCCTGTGGAACGAATCAACGCAACAGTTAGCTGCTCTGGGACGCTAGATGTTCGCACTATGCAAGGCACTGATTCTCTCACCACAGTCGTGCCATTCCTGTTTTCGTTCAACAGTCGTGCCGGCCCTGGAGAAGTGATCTTCCAGCCCGATGCTATAGGCAAGTACCATTCATTTCCGACAGGATCAACTCCTGATTCACTCCACGGTTTCAGATCTTTGGCGTTCAACTCACTTTTTCCGAGCATATCAACTCAGTGTACTTCAACTCTAAGACGCAACGATGTTGGCATCATGGAAGCCCCTAATCTCCCCACCACAGTCGAGCTTTTCCCGTCGCCGTGCATCAGTCGTCCTGGCCCTGTGTGTGGGGTGCGAGATCGATGCTTCCAACTCCTGATCAGTTTTCCGGTTCTAGCGCTGTATTCAATCACCAACAATAGCAACAACGGCACAGCTGAACCAGGACATCGTCTGCGGTCAATCTTCTACCAGAATTCGAGGGACCTTCGTACTAAGACCACTGCTTTGAACTTAAGTTTTTCAAGCTGTGATTATGATATTGTAGTTTTTACATAAACGTGGCTCCGATCCGATATAAGTAGCGCGGAACTGACCTCGGACTATTCTACATTCCGATGTGATCGTAGTAAAACTACTAGCAACAACACGAGAGGTGGTCGGGTCCTAGTAGCTGTGAATAATAGGCTGCAATGTACGTTCCTGTAGGTTTCGTTGGTCGATTGTAGGCAACTCGAACAAATTGCTGTTCGTGTGATATTTCCCGAACGATCGCTGAACATCTTTGGCATTTATCTTTGCCCGAATTCTGATGCAGGGTTGTACTTGGCTCACGCTTCAGCTGTCTAAAATGTGCCTGACTGCTAATCGGATAATGACGTCATTCTTCTTTTCGGTGACTACAACCTCTCTCAACTTCAGTGGTGTTTCGACGAAGAAGTAAATGGATATCTAATATCGAATACTTCTAGCTTAGTGCAAATGAATTCCTATGCAAACTCGAACGGTGGACTACTCGATCTAGCATTCACAAATGTTCCAGATGAAATTGAAACATCGCAACCACCGGTCCCGATCATGCCCATCGGTGATCATCATCCATCGTTTATATTGCACAGTCGCGCATCGTCATCCGGATGCTATCGACTTGGATTTCAGGTGCTGCAATTTTGCAGCACTTGGCGACGCTTTTTCATCTGTCGATTGGGAGTCATTCTTGAGCGAACACTCTGTTGATGCAAATGTTATCCTGTTCTATGACAAGCTTAACGAAATACGTCATGCAAATGTTCATCGTCGTCGTCACGTCTCAAACATTGTTAACAGGATACCTTGTTGGACAGCTGAGCTGCGTGCCCTGCGCAACAAACTGAGAAAAGCACGCTGGTTTTTCGCTGAAATATCCAACGAGCTCCGAGACTCGCATCGCATCATCGAATTAGCCTACAACAAGCAACTTACTTCACGCTACCAACTGTACCAAATCTGAAGCAAATCCCATCCATGTTCTGGCACGTTAATGGGGTGTTTACATCTGTGTGGATTTGCTAGCGCTAGTGTACTAGCCCACTAGCACACATTTCAGTTGCTCCTGAAATCTCATGCTGGTAGACGCTGAAGCCATGTTTACATTATGCTGGTGAGCTTTTTAGCTAGCAGCTGGCTCATTAGCGCTAGTGAAATAGCATAAGTGTAAACATCCCATAGGGCTGAAAGAACTAACAACCGTTTGCCAAACAACGTCTTCTACGGTGATTCTATGGCGAACACACCTGACGAGGTTGCTAATCTTTATTCGGATCCGATTAGCAAGTCGACTTTCTTCAGAGCGTGTTCTGTTCAACTTCACCTGAACCTCGCTCGGGATGCTTCCAAAAGGTGCCATCCTATGACATTCACCTACCACTCTTCAAAATTTCCTATGATGAAGTCCTTAATGCGCTGGTACAGAGTCAATGTTATAATAAGAGTCCCGCCAAGAGTGAAGCCAGAAGTAGGCCAATCGAACTGTTAAGCGGAGTACCAAACAAGCAAAGTAAATAAACATTATTATTCCCACAGATGACAATATTTAAGTAATTTTAGATGAAAAACGCATTATTTAGTACATTGTGGTAGGTATTTATAAGTTATACCAAGCACTTGCGTGAACATTTTTCAGGATCTATAATGGTTTTTGTCACCCAGAAGCTGCTCCGTTATCGACATGAAATTTTTCACTTCTGAATCAAAGTCATCCGATGCTAGCGCAAAAAATCTGCTTGCCGTTTGCTCCGACAAAAAATAAATCACAAACTTGTTCGTGACTTTTTCTCTTGGCGGGACTCTTATTATAACATCGACTCTGCACTGGTAAAGTTGGATTCTTCGAAAGAAGCAGGAATAGATGGTTTGTCGCCATTATTGGTAAAGAATTGCGTTGTGTCACTGGCTGTGCCTTTGACACTTTTGTTCAATCGTTCGCTGCAGGAGAAAACGTTTCCAAGTTGGTGGAAAACAGCGTCAATGGTGCACATTCACCAATCTGGCCATTCGAACAACGTAGAAAATTATTGTGGAATCTGAATTCTTTGCTGTCTGGGAAAAGTCCTGGAATAGCTTGTACATAGTGTCATACTGGATGCTGCAAGACCGATAATCCCCGATTATCAGCATGGATTCATACCTCGCCGGTCCACGACAACCAACTTGATGTGCTTCACCAACGTGCTGTTCCGGGAGATCTTGATGAACAAGTTACACTCAGCGCGCCTCATCGTCAACTACGGTATCCCACTCTCATCGTCATTCCCGGACACAGCAAAAGTTATGGGTTCAATAGTCCTTTAATTTCCTGCCTTAGAGCTTTTAGTTCTGTCTGTGAACAATTTGAATTTAATATCACTAAAGACTGTTTTAAAACGCATCTCATGCGCTTAACGAATACTTTTTCCTTGGTCTATCCAAAGCTAAGTTTGCAGTCATCTATCGGAAGCATAAGTCAACCATTTCCAAATGGATTTCCACGTTTCAGAACGCGACGTGACAAAATTTGGTGCAGGTAAACATAGCTGGTTGAATTGTATCGCTGCACACCGACTCTTTATCTATCGAAGCTAAGCGGTTGTTTGAAGACACGTTCCGGATCGCCATTTCTGCATCATCAATTTGTCGAATCCTTCGCCAGGAAGGGCTTAGGCTGGAAAGCACTCGAGGGACGAGCTATTCAAATACGTAGCGAAGACGTCGTCCGGTTTGCCTAAAAATGAGTGAAATCAAATGGGATTATCAAAATTTAATCTTCCTGGATGAAGTTAGTTTTGATAATAGGTCAATGCTTAGATCTAGAGGATAGAACCCTGCCTGAGTTGTTGTTATTCACATCGTCGTGATTGTGCGCTGCTAAATTTGTCGATTTTTTATCACACGGGCTATCGTTATTCGTTTTTTTCCGTTCAGTATACCTGTAATATTGTACTGGTTGTTAGTGGAAAGTGCAGTTCGTTGCGATAATCGTCTAATTAGAGCATATTTTGTGTTGTGAAAACAGTGAAAAAGTTATCCAATCAGACATATTGTAGTATATACTGTCTAGCATTGGGCGCTCTTGAGAATCCAATTCCTCCTTGCGTATTAGAGCATCTCCACCGCTGTTTCTAAATCACTTTTGGAAACTGAGTTAGCATGACTTCCGCCTGTGACCAATGCGCTAAACCAGTTAAAGGCGATGAAGAATCCGTCTCCTGCATGGCTTTTTTGCGACAGGATGATTCACCTAAAGTGCGGGTGCAGTTTCGAACGCCTTTGGATACGGTTGTGTTTTAAGTTTGTTCTCTGTTTTGTGCGTGCGTTCGCTCTCATAGTTTTCGGCTGCAATTGCAGCGCTCTGCCTCCCGGACGTTTATACGTGTGTGATTGGTAGTTTTCTCGCTTTCCGGGAATTTTAGAATAGAGAAAGAAAACGTGATTCAACAAGCATCAGAAGAGATGTCGCGATCTGCGTTGTTTGATTTTCTTCCGGACCAGAAATTAGTGGTATCGCGAGTGATAATTTTTAATTTTAGATTATTTGCGCGCTGCAAGGTGCGTGGCACAATCGGTGTTGATGTTGGCTCGCTTATAACTTTTTTTTGTTGTGTTTTCGAAAGAAATTGATCGAAATTGTACCAAAAGTGCTTCTGAACGTGTTTCGCAGTTGGGTGTGGTGAAATTCCTGAATTCGCGGTTTATGTTCAGTGAAAATTCCGTGTCACAAAATTGCTCACCGAGTTTCCTTTTTTTGCCGTTCGACGACACGGGTATGCGAGAGAAAAATAAGCATCGGGAATTTGCTCTGGGATGTATTGATTTGGTGAGTACGTTCCAGTTGAAGATTGTTCTTATACATATCTCGATTGCATTTTCGAGGGGACGTTCGGAGAGCTTTGAGATTTAGGCGTTGTTGCATTTGCGGGCAGATGAGTTGGTCGCCGGTAAGGGCCAGTAAGTGCTGCCAGCAGATGAATCAAGAGGTATTCGAAACAAAATTGATAAGAAATGTCCATTCAAATCGATTTAATACAGTTGAACAAATTTCAAAACTATATACGTGCCATATTTGGAAATAATATTTTTTGAATCTGGAAGTGTGTTTATGATACCATTATCCATTTGATGAAGGTAGAGTGAACATGCGGGGCTTATTGTAAGTAAAAGTGACCTCGGAGTGGTCGTGAATTACCAGGCATTCTGAAATGGAGCTGCAATAGAGCTAACACCTTCTAACTCCCGTACCAAACCTGCTTTAATTTAAGGGTAATCACACGCACACACACACACACACACACACACACACACACACACACACACACACACACACACACACACACACACACACACACACACACACACACACACACACACACACACACACACACACACACACACCGACACACACACACACACACACACACACACACACACACACACACACACTCACACACACACACTCACACTCACACACACACACACACACACACACACACACACACACACACACACACACACACACACACACACACACACACACACAGGAGTGCCAACCGGCACATTAGGATCGACGCCAGTAAGATCCTTATTATGGCATACTGGATACGGCATGGAACTATGGACACGACACGGTACAATGGATTGGATACCACGCTACAGGGCTGACAGTCGTGCTATTCTGCTCCCTAAGTAAAGAAGGGTGACACCTTCTTGAAATGGCGAGTGGGCTAATAGTGCGGCTGCCCCCGTCCCGGTAAAACCTTGGCAGGCCTCCGGATACGTTCAAAACTCGTCACCAATTGGTGATTGGTGAGTAGTAGACTCAGATGTAACATTCCTGACTTACGCCGATCTGGCTCTGAACACGGCCCCCATGAAGGACCGTGTCAACCCTAGCATGGCCTCCCTGCTTGCATAGATAACCATGGGATCACGATAGGCGACTACATACAACGAGTGGAGATAGCGGCCCGGAGGGGGGACCCAACAGAATGGAGAAAAACGGAGAAAAAAACAAAAAAGAAGAAAATGAGAAAACCCAAAAAAATATGAAGGACGACGGCAAGACGCCAGAAATTGAAAACGGAGGAGCGAACGTGTTCGCAAGGAGCGGGATATTGCAGAGATCACCAGTGTTGAACCTGGAGGCAACAGCGAGTTCCAACAGCAGCAGTAAGCCCCAAGGTGAGCAGCAAGGACACCAAGGAGAGCTAGGTCTTATGCTAAGCCAGGTGTTCACACCGAAATCCAGCAGTAGCACACCCCAAGAAGGATTGCAGCTTGGGAAGACCAAATTGATGGAGGTCAGGAGGAGGATCAATGAACTCCATGACTTCATCAAGGATAAGAGCAACGTCCACAAGGCAATAAAGGAAATGGTGACGGGCATCAAATCCGCCATTATTGCTGCCGAACGTGAACAGGATGCGCTGAGGACGAGGTCCGTAACTGCCGAAAGGGCACTGATCGAGGCCAAGGAGAAAGCAGCAGCTGAAATACAGGAGACGCCAAAGGGACCTCGAAATCCACGCTCGGAGAAGAGGAAAAGGGAAACTCCAGGAGAGGAAGAGGAGTTGAAAAAAGTCAAGAACGACAAAGAAGACAACAAGGAGGAAGGCTGGCGTACCGTCGAGAAGCCAAAGGAGAAGTGGAAAAAACGGAAGGAAAAAGACATGAAGAAGAAAGCTGAACAGAAGAAGGTGATACCCAGGACTCGTCGGGAGCGAAGTAAGGGCGATGCTCTGATCGTCGAAGCTAAGGACAAAACGTCGTATGCAGCACTCCTCCGGAAGGTACGAGAGGATCCGGAGTTGAAGCAACTAGGAGAGAACGTGGTGAAAACCAGGCGAACCCAGAAAGGCGAGATCCTCTTTGAGCTGAAGAAGGATCCTGCTATCAAGAGCTCAGCCTTCAAGGAGCTCGTCGAAAAGTCTCTTGGCGAAGGGGCGAGCGTAAGAGCTCTATCCCAGGAGACAGTGGTCGAGTGCAGGGACCTGGACGAGATCACCACAGAAGAGGAGCTAAGAAGTGCGTTGAGAGTGCACTGCGATCTGGGAGATGTCCCGATGTCAATCCGCATGAGGAAGGCGTACGGCGGCATGCAAACGGCGGTTATACGGCTTTCGACAGCTGCAGCGAATAAGCTGTTGGAGACGGGCAAGGTCAAGGTTGGCTGGTCATTGTGCTCGCTGAAAGCCACTCCTCGGGTTACCAAGCAATTGGAGCGATGCTTCAAGTGCATGGGATTCGGTCACCAGGCGAGGAACTGCAATGGCCCTGACAGATCTGATCTGTGCAGGAAATGCGGAGAGAAAGGCCATATTGCAAGAGGCTGCACGAAGCATCCGAGGTGTATGCTCTGCAAAAAAGAGGACGGTAACGATCATACGACGGGAGGCTTCAAATGCCTAGCATACAAAAAGGCGATGGCAGGCCAACAGTAATGGAGGTAACCCAAATAAACCTCAATCATTGCGACATTGCTCAGCAACTGTTGTGGCAGTCGACAACAGAAACAAAGTGCGACGTTGCAATCATTGCGGAACCGTATCGAGTCCCTCCCGATAACGGTAACTGGGTTGCGGATAGAGCTGGGATGGCAGCTATACAAGTTATGGGCAGATACCCCATTCAAGAAGTGGTTGCGAGCTCATACGAAGGCTTCGTCATCGCCAAAATCAACGGAATCTTCATGTGTAGTTGTTACGCACCCCCCAGATGGACGATTGAGAAGTTCTACGAGATGCTTGATGGACTTACCGAAGAGCTGGTCGGACGACGACCGGTAGTCATCGGAGGAGACTTCAATGCTTGGGCAGTGGAGTGGGGAAGCAGGTGTTCCAATGCAAGAGGGCACAGTCTGCTGGAAGCTCTGGCAAAACTGGAAGTTATGCTGGCCAATAAAGGCACCAGCAGCACTTTTCGCAGAGATGGCCGAGAATCCATTATCGACGTTACTTTCTGCAGTCCGTCGCTGATGGCAAACATGGATTGGAGAGTGTGCGAAGGATATACCCATAGCGACCATCAGGCGATACGATATGGCATCGGTCAACGGAATACTGTGGCAGTACGGAGGACGAGAACTTGTGACCGAAAGTGGAAGACGAAAGCTTTCGACAAGGATTTGTTCGTTGAGGCACTTCGTGTGGACGGGAGTCCCGTAGATCTAAATGCGGACGAGCTGACAGAAACGTTAGTGAGAGCATGTGACACGACCATGCCGAGGAAACTGGAGCCAAATAACAGACGGCGTCCAGTCTACTGGTGGAACGAGGCACTTAGTACTCTCCGCGCTAGTTGTCTCAGAGCCAGAAGACGTGTTCAGAGAGCAAGAACGGAAGCATACAGAGAGGAACGAAGAGAAGTGTTTCGAGCGGCCAGGGCCGCTTTTAAACGAGTGATTAAGCAGAGCAAGTCGAACTGTTTTAAGGAGCTGTGTCAAGACGCTGATGCCAACCCCTGGGGCGACGCATACCGAGTCGTGATGGCGAAGATCAGAGGTCCAACGATGCCCGCTGAAATGTGCCCAGAGAAGCTGAAAGTCATCGTGGAAGGACTTTTCCCGAAGCACGACCCAACAACCTGGCCACCTACACCGTACGGAGAAAGAGAGGGAGATAACGTCGAAATCACCAACGAGGAGCTCGTAGTAGTGGCGAAAGGATTGAAGGTGAAGAAAGCTCCCGGTCCGGATGGAATCCCCAACGTAGCGTTGAAAGCGGCGATCCAGTCATCCCCGGACATGTTCAGGATGGTGCTGCAGAAATGCCTGAACGAGGGTCACTTCCCTGACAGGTGGAAGATACAGAAGCTAGTGTTGCTGCCGAAACCAGGAAAACCGCCGGGGGATCCAGCATCGTACAGGCCTATATGCCTGCTGGATACACTCGGAAAACTCTTGGAGAGGATCATCCTAAACAGGCTGACGAAATACACGGAGAGTGAGCACGGATTGTCGGAGAGGCAGTTCGGATTCCGGAAAGGGAGATCGACGGTGGATGCAATTCGGACAGTGGTCGAGAGAGCTGAAAAGGCGTCCAAACAGAAGCGGAGAGGAGATCGATATTGCGCCGTCATAACGATCGACGTCAAGAATGCGTTCAACAGCGCCAGCTGGGAGGCCATCGCCGAAGCACTGCATAGAATGAGGGTCCCTGACTACCTGTGCAGGATCCTGAGGAGTTATTTCCAGAACCGGGTTCTGGTCTACGAGACAGACATGGGACAGAGATCGATTAGGATCACAGCGGGAGTTCCACAAGGCTCCATCCTTGGTCCAACGCTCTGGAACGGGATGTACAACGGCGTGCTAACGCTGAAACTGCCCAAAGGAGTTGAGATCGTTGGCTTTGCGGACGACGTCGTCTTGACGGTAACAGGCGAGACGCTGGAAGAGGTAGAAGTGTTGTCAACCGAGGCAATCGACATGATTGGTAACTGGATGAAAGGAGCGAAGCTGCAAATAGCCCACCACAAAACGGAAGTGTTATTGGTCAGTAACTGTAAAGCGGTACAGCGGGCGGAAATCACCGTCGGGGAGCACACCATAGCCTCGAAGCGTGTGTTAAAATACCTGGGAGTGATGATCGATGACCGGCTAAACTTCAACAGCCACGTCGAATATGCCTGTGAGAAGGCCTCGAAGGCCATCAACGCGATAGCTAGAATCATGCCGAACAACGCTGGTCCCAGCAGTAGCAAGAGGCGTCTTCTGGCCAGCGTGTCATCATCGATACTGAGATATGGAGGTCCAGCCTGGGTTCCAGCGCTGGAAACGAAGCAGAACCAAAGGAAACTGAGCAGTACGTTCCGGCTCATGGCCATGCGAGTCGTGAGTGCGTACAGAACCATCTCTTCGGAAGCAGTATGCGTTATCGCTGGTATGATCCCTATCGGCATCACCCTGGCGGAGGACAGTGAGTGCTACAGGCAGAGAGAAGCCGGAAGAGTACGGAAAGTTGTGAGAGTGGAGTCATTGGCTAAGTGGCAACAGGAGTGGAACACGACGGAGAACGGTAGATGGACACATAGACTAATACCGATTCTTTCGACCTGGGTGAACAGAAAACACGGAGAAGTCAATTTCCACCTAACGCAGTTCCTGTCTGGCCACGGCTGCTTCAGGAAATACCTGCATCGGTTCGGACACGCAGCGTCACCCCTCTGTCCGGAGTGTGGCAACGTCGATGAAACGCCGGAGCATGTGGTCTTTGACTGTCCAAGGTTCGAGGCAGTGCGAACGGAGATGCTCGTCCTTAACGTGGAGAATGTCGTTGATGAAATGTGTCGAGAGGAGGACTCTTGGAATGCCGTCAGCAGGGCAGTCACACAGATTATGTCAGAGCTGCAGCGTAAATGGAGAGAAGCGCAGCGATCTAGCAACGCCAGCTAGCGCTGAGAGTACGACAAGTGCATGAGCACAGCCACCCCCCGAAGTAGTCGCTTCACAGTGGTCCCGGGGGGATCCAGGCAGAGGAGAGAGTAAGGAATGGGTTTTAGTGGAGCTGCACTAGGCAACTAGTGGATACCACACCGTGCCACCTTCACTACAGGCCAGGCTTCTTGAAGCTTTCCTAAACCTTACTATAAAAAAAAAAAAAAAAAAAAAAAAACACACACACACACACACACACACACACACACACACACACACACACACACACACACACACACTGTAGAAAACTTTCTTTGGAATCCGGAACGGTTCAGTGTTAACCTTGGGTTATTCTTCCGTGTTAGGTATTCTGATCACTGCGACCAGTAGTTAGATCTATTGTGATATATCCCCGTTTTAATATTGCTTTATCAGCATGTCGTATCACCATTCTATGTAGCGACCGACATAGGCTGAATGAAAGTATATCGTTATACATTTCGAATGGATTGCACTACTTGGCTGGGAACTGAATTCCAAATATCAAAGGGTTCTGTCAGCCCCTTATCCAGAAATATCCACGTGTTATTGAAGATTGCTGTACAAGAGCATAGCAGGTGTTCAGAGTCTTCTTTTTCTATGCCATATAATCGACACATGTCCTCTTGAAGTTTTCCTGTTATTAAACCAGTGTACATACTGAGATCTTTCTTTGATAGTTAAAAGAATTTTGCTAGTCATTGAAATGCTCGGATTAATAAACCGTTTCGACTGCCTAGCAATGAGAGTGTTGTTAAAATTGGTCTCCACTTTCATTTTTTCCCATTTCTTGAACTCCATTCTAAGAGAGCAAGTAGAAACTCCACAGAATGGTTCTGGTCCTATAAATTGTTGAGATGATCTAAGCCTAGCTAGTGTGTCGGCTTTCTCATTCCCTTGAATACCGCAGTGACCAGGAACCCAAAATAGGTTCACTTGGTATTGCCAGGCCAATTTTTGGAGTGACATTGCACATTCCCATACAAGTTTAGAATTACATGTGGCTGATTTCAAAGCATTTAGTGCTGCTTGGCTATGAGATATAATGCAGATATTCGAGTGTCTATAATTTCTACGCAAGCAAATTTAAGAACATTCAAGAATTGCTTGAACTTCTGCTTGGAACACGGTAGACCAGTAGCCTATAGATATTGAGATAATTATTCCTGGACCTGTTACCCCTGCTCGTACACGATTATCCAATCTAGAGCGGTCTGTATAAAAGACAATTGATCCTGGACGAATGTTTGGTCCCCCATTGTCCCACAAATCGCGATCCGCATCTGTTACATTGTAAAGACGATCGAAGTGATATTTTTTCTTCATGCAATCTTCATTTTGTATTGCAAGAGAATCAATATTGAACATTTTAAGATGCTCATATGTCCTCTAAGATCACCTTCAAGGAAATTCTGTTACCGTCAGATCCTTAATGCACTCCTTTCGGCTTCTAATTGAATAAATTGATGCGACGGAAGCAGACAAAGTAGAGCATCTAGTGCCATACTTGGTGTACTGATCATTGCACCAATTATTGAGAGAGTGGCTAGTCTTTGCAGCCTCCCCAGCTTCTTCTGAGCTGATTATTCATTGGTTTTAGGCCACGAAACCAATGATGCATAGGTTATTCTGAGTCTTACAATCGTCAAATAAATCCAGTGGATAATTTTAGGTTTTAGTCCCCATTTCCTACCAAAAGTTTTATTTTTACTTATCCAAAGAGCATTCCTGGGTTCCATTCTGTTTGGATTCTTGATGGTGCTAGAATTCATTGCGACGCTGCGAATTTGCCTCAATCGCGGCAGCTCTTTGGCTGTGAAAAGCTTCACCAAGTGCGCTGGAGGTCTTTCGTTTACCAGGCTTTGGTGGAGACAAGGGTCTGAAGCAAAAATGACATTAGCCCACATCATCCATGCAACATCCACTACCAGCTCTATTCCGTTCCTCGGGTTCTAAAAGAGTGTCCTTCACCACCTTATGGACTGCCTTGTTATTTACGGAAAGAGAGTACACGTGCAAGAGAAGAGTTTTGCAAAATTGTTGCTGTGATTTTGTGAACGGTATGTGACCTGTGACAAGATTTATCGTTAAATAATGTGGAACGACTGAAATCTTCTTCATCCGGTTGCATTTGTGTGCACCATGACGGCTGGGCAACACCATTTCCATCGCAGACGAAGACAATCTCACGTTTGAGAAACTGTTGGGACAACAACCAACAGTTTTTCACAAACTCCGCGGGAGAGTCTCTCGAAACTCCCAATTTACCTGCATTTTTTCCTGAACTCCTATCCTTAAACTCACGAACCGATACCAGCAGCCAACAACCATACAAGCCACTCGGCGGCATAGATTGAGCGCAGCCACGATTTTCACTGGGTAAATTCAACTGATAATCTACAATCACGGCCGGGTCATCAATCAGAGATCAAGCGTTCTTCTCCTCCTTGGCCATCTTAGGGATATTCCATCTCGTCATCGGGGTTGGAAAGATGCGACAGATTTTCTGTTTCCGGATTTTCCGAAGCTTCCAAGCGACGGCTTTTCTCCATAGTCTTGCAATCTTTGCAATTGAGGAAATCGTTTGATTAATTATTCCACAACTGATATTTGAAAATACCCACCTATCGATGAATGTACACGGAATGAAGGCGATAGGAAAGCAGTGGAACAGAACAATTCGACAGTGAGCATGCATAAGGGCCTATACGCGATGATCGATTCTCTTCGTCGATTTTCTCTTTTGTTAATAACTCGCTAAATTTAACGTTTCTCGGTGCGTTTGCTATTGCTTTTGATAGCTAATACAACCTGTTACTACTCTGCATTGAAAAAATTCTTGAAAATTGTTTCGCTTAGCTGTAGCAATGCAAAGAGAAAATCGATGAAGAGAATCGATCATCGCGTATTCGCCCTTATGAATGCTCACTGTCGAATTGAATACAATCTGACAAGCGTGAAAGCAATCAAAACAAATCAAGAAAAACGATCAAAGCATGCACGCCTGTGGGTGAGGTGAGGGATCGTGACTGAGGAAATAATTTCAGCTCAGGAGTCTACGAAGGTGCAAAATGTGCAATAGATCAACTGCTTTCATCGTGAAATACGTCGACGTCGATTTTAACTGTTATCCAAATTATCTGTTTCAGATAAATTGACCGAAAATGCCCATTGCCGTCCAATATCAGTGGTACCAACGATCTTACCTCATAATCGGTAAAACTACAGATAGAACCGGCAGTGTCTATAGTTCCCAGAAGAATTCCAATCCGATGAATCATCACCCCGTAGGTCAATAATCCGGTTCGATTACGCAAAACTACCCAAATTTGCCATGCTAATCAAATTCATCCGAATCCGCAAGCCCCACGCCCAGGATGGCAAGCGGACGGCGACGAAAGAAGCCAGAAACCTTACTTCCCAATAAGTCATCGAAACCAGGCGCCACTTCACTATGTGTGTTTTGATGTGCATTGTTTACTTTTACCCTTCGCCCTCGATGTCCCCGCCTTTCCTCGAGCTAATTCACCCAACAGTGTTGCGTTTCGACTGCCAAAAATAAACCACCATGGACATCAGTCCATACCAAAATCCAAATATGCGGAATTGATAGTCGTTGTCGAATAGCTGACTGCGAGACTCCAGGAAACTGGTGGCCGGTCGTCGCCGTCCGTCGTCTCCGTCGCGCTAATGGGCGATGGCATTTCTCATGGTTAGGTTGGGCCGTCTGCGCGACTGACGGGCGGCGCTTATGCAAATTTCCTCTTAAATCAAAACAAATCGATGGAATTCGCTAATAAACCAACCAAAGGCGGCCAGGAGGCCACGGAGGAAGCGAGAGGGGGCGATTAGCTGAAATTTACATTTTACCAATTTTTTGTTTATCAATATGAAAAGACATCGGCACTAAGCTTTACACTTCTGGCAGTGACGCTACGAGCGGGAGTAAATCGTCATCGTAATCATAATAGGAAAAACATTACCGAGCTCAAATTAAATATTACAATCAGCGTTTCTGTTTTCTCTCATACTTTTTTTTTTTATTTGTTCTGTTCGCTGAACGACCGGCGCTAACTCGTTATAATACAGAGAAGTGGAATCGGACGCCAAAACCCCTCACACCCAACTTCCCTGTGCAACCACCTTCGCATTCGCCCGGTCTGGGGAGGAAAGATTGCTGAGAATGCGCCGCCGCCGCCACTGCTGCGAACGCAGATGCTGAATATAAAACAAGCAAATTGATTATTATTATTATTAATACCAGTAATTAAAACATTATCTGTATTTTGTAAAACAAACATATTCGCAGCTCTCAGTCCTCCTTTGGTCGGTCTGGCGCTAGAGTGCTAATTGAGAGACCCGTGCGCCGCTCGCATGGGGGAGATTATTTCGATGCCAGACCAGCCCCAGTCCAGCAGAGCAGCTGGGCAGCAGCCGTGTGTGTGAGAGAGGGAGAGTGAAATGTGATTTGCATTTGCTCCACCGAAGTCGGCCTCGTCGGCGACCGGGTACAAAGGGACTGATTGTTGCATTCGAACTGGTGCAATCATCATTGGGTGAACATGGTAATGATCGTAAAAAAGAGCATCGAAAGAAAGTAGCCGATTCCAGGAAAAGCGATCGACATCAGCGGTGAGAGGATTAAATGAACAATGCTAGACCAACAATTGAAATAGGCGGAACAACCAAACGTGAACAATGGCTTTAAACGTAAATTCCTCATCTGATAGAGCAAACTTGCTTTATCGAATGGCATTGTTAGTTTGCGTGGGAGTGTTTTGATTCTCGAGAATTTTGTGTTTAAAGCCAATGTTTACGTTTGGCTGTTCCGCCTATTTCAATTGTTGGTCTAGAATGTATACGACGTGAATCTTAACGGAAAATCTGCAAGTCGTGGGAGATGTCGTCTTTGTAGGGCACTGAACTGAGTTGAATCTTAAGCCAGGCTTACCGTATCGGGTTAAAACTGTTTTAAGGCTTAAAAGTGTAAGTGAATTTTAATGTGAATCTTAAAAAATTCTAAGGTCAGGGGCAGGTCAGAATGTCAGAATGCTGTTTAACATCCACCACAATTTTAGTTGCGTAGAAGTTTTTGTTTGAACGAAATGATTGGTTTTGAATATTTTTCGTTTTTAAATATGTGTCAATATCACTTATGTGACATTCATAAACTGTTAAAATCATTGAAACAAGATTATTGTTCTGATGGATTTTTAAAATTCCCGACTTTTTCCCGGTTTTCAAGGTTTTCACACTACACTGTACATAATATCGAAGAGGATGGGTCGTTCGATAGAACGCCATTTGACCGAAAATTTATGAAATTAAAAGTCGTCTGAGAGAATTTTAATCTAGAATTTAATTTGTTAAATGCAATCTTTATTGGCTGTACAACAGATACTTAGGCATATAATGTGTAATGCAACGAAGCAAGTAAGCAAGTTAATCTCCCTCTATCTCTACTCACAGATTTTACATAATTTATCGGTTGTTGGAAATCTCTTTCCCGACAATTAGTTGCATCGCTAACTGATGAATTTATTACGGCATGTCAATCAAGCAATGCATTTTAATCACTTCCATACAATCGAATCCATATCTAGCCGTTCCTGTGCTCGTCATCGTCGCGGCTGCTAATTGACAAATTAACAGCAAGACAGTCGAAGTAATTTAAAAGTCAAAGCAATTAATGGCTCACTTCAACCATATGTACTCGAACCTCGAACGCATACGACACCGACGGCCAATAAGATCACGCTCAACCAGTGTTGACAAATTGTTTGATGACGTGCTCGGTTTTGTCGTTTTCACCTGTCGTGAGCTTTCAAATCATTTGTCAAAGCACTCATGCCATTGATTCTAGACGATTTTGACGAAAAAGTTTTCCGATAGAATCGCATTAAATCATTCGTTGAAAACGACATTTGGCAACCCTGCTCTTAACTCGTTTCATACGAGTTACTGTCACGCCGCCACCACCGGTGACGAGAGGAGTGCCAAATCAATAATGTTCACCGCTGCGTCGGTAGAAATGTCATCGTCTCTCGTCTCTCGTTGATCAATGCATTGTTGATGCAGTAAATTAATTAACAATGCAAAACGGAGGTGTCATGCATGGTTGTAATGCTTGATGAAACCGGCTGGCGGCTAGCTTCGGGCGATAATCGATCATTTCGAAACACCGTGTCCAATCGGTAGCGGAGGTGTTGAACCGATGAAAACTGGCATGCTGAATAACACAGATGAAATGCACTGTTGGACGATTAATGAATTCTGGATGAACATTTCAAACGGACCTTTTTGATAACCACGGCCACGCAAACATATTTCCTGCTATTTTTGCCATATATGTAGTTTGATAAAGGAGGTTCTAGTCTACAAAGCTTCAATTTCAAAAGGAAATGTTTTTGCAACTGAGTTATTAAGGAAAGAGAAAGTTGATGATGAGTCAATGCTGATAAGACCTTTTGAAATGTTCATCTAAAATTGATAGTCATCAAGTTTTCCAGTCATGAATACATGAATAGCGCACGTGTTATATTCTAAAACTAAATCGCACAAAATCAGAACAGATACATTTGAATGGGAAAACCATCACTTATCGATTTTTATGTGAACAGGTGTCGTTTTGTGTCTTGGTTTATTCCAACTCAGTCAAAGTGGAATATTTTTTCCCAAAAGCAGGTGATACCTGCAGAACTGGAAGTTTAACAGTTGGTTCAACCCGCTCTCAAACGTACGAATTGCGAAGCTTCATGTGTTTGTGTGTGTGTGCCTATGATTACTTATTGGATGCTCCCCATTCGAAATCATCCCACCAGGGCAAAGGCACGATCCCCGGTGTTCGTTTTCTGGAAGTCGCGTTAATCCAGTTAAGTCATGCTTCCTAATTGAGTCCAAGCCGTTCGAAGTCTCGTTCACATGGCAGTGTCCGTGGGGGTAGAGAACAGGCAGAGTTAAAATCAATTAATTTTTATGCGCTTGTTAGAGGTCCGAAAATTATGGACCTTTGTTCACGCATGCCCCATCAAAACGAAACTCGCGGGCAGCTCGGATGGATGAACCATCGAGTCATCGTAATATGGGACTTGCGCATGTGTGTTTCGATCAGACACTTGTTTTGCGAGAACGGAGTAAGGTTTAGACCAGAACAAAAGTGCGATTGTTTGTGACTGACTGAATAACTTTGGAGAGTGCAGCGAATGGAAACAAACTCACGATCCGATAAATGGATCATTTCCTTTCGCCATAACAAAAAAAAAAAATAAACCAATCAGACGCGTATCAAATGGCGACAGCGTTTATGTTTGACGAACTGTTTTTTTTTTAAATGCTTGCGAATATTGTTCAATTCATCTCATGAAGTTCTTCAACACGACTGCTCAACTACATTACTTATTTTCCATGTTGTTATTACTTTAAATTTAGGGTTACTTTCAAATCATATGAGAATTAAAAATCATAATCATTGGCAGTTTTATTGAGTGCCTAAGACCATATTGGCTTCATCTCGTACCATATGACTTGAACACATCAAATTACATGAGAATTCAAATGTAAAATCATTGGCCACACCAGGACTTGTTTTTAATGCCCAGAGGAACTGGAGAGAATCTGAGCCAAATCTCATGATCATTGTAACCAGCAAATCCTGATTAGCTCTCGGAATTTCGGTAATTTTCCCCGCTGTCTAAGTAATAACCCATGTAACCGAGTGATCTTTTGGACTCAAATGCATTCAGTTATAAGCTTAATATAAATGAATATCGCACATCTGGAAAAATTACCAGAACTCCGGGAACAAAAAACGTTTGCTTCTGCCTTCGAAGTCGTAAAAAATTGTCTATTTTTTAACTGCCTCGAAAAAGTTTGCTCAGAACTATTTACAGGGTTTTTATGAAACGTTCTCAAATTTCATTTAGAATAATTTTCCTTCACAGAATTCTTTTCAGAGTTTCTCTGAAATAAATTTGAGCTTCTATCTGAGAGTCCTTTTAGCCTTTGAATTTTTCTTAGAATTTCCATGCAGTTCACCTCGAAATTGTCTTACAATTCTGTTCATAATAATCCTTTAAATTCTTCTGAATATTCGCTTTGATTTCTCTAGCAATTGCTCACCAAATGCCCTTGCAATAAATCTCGGAATTCTCATAAAAAAATATCTTAGAATGGCTTTGGAATGTGATCCTCTTGGTATTTATCGTTATATTTCCTTGTAACTCTCTTTAGCATTATCTTGAAATTATCTTCAAAGTGTTTTTTTGTAACTTCATACGTGAAGTTTACGATTTTCAGAGTTGGTTGGAAATGGTATAATGAAGCTTTAGTGTGATAATGTATTAACTAGAGAAAGGTTAGTCCAAAGGTTAGCAACTCTCTCAATAACGAGTGCAATGTGAAGTACACCATCGAAGGCATTGGATGCTTTTCTTTATATGCTACCACTGCATCAATTTGTACAATTAGAAACCGAAAAGTGTGCTCTAAGGATTACAAGGTCAGTTAAACCCTTTGAAGGAGACCTTAGAGGACATCTTAGGATTCTAAAAACTGATACAATTTCAATCGGCTTTTTCAAGCATTTGACCCTGGGCGTAATTCATGGCAATTTGGTGGTCCGATTCTTCGTCCAGGATCGATTGTTTGGGCAGATGGCCAACTGTGTTCCAAGCTGAAATCCAAGCAATTTTAGAGTGTTCTATTATATGTTTGCGTAGAGACTATAAGAGCTCAAATATATGCATAATGTCCGACAGTCAAGCTGCTCTAAATTTTTTTAAATCGGCGACATGCTCATCAAAATTTGTCTGGAAGTGTGTTGAATCACTTCAAAAATTATCTTGTCATAATCAAGTCAACCTGGTCATTGCGGGATTGACGGAAATGAAAAAGCTGATGCACTAGCAAGACTCGGATCTTCTCATAAGTTCATAGGGCCAGAACCCTTTTGTGGCTTAACGGCTGCATCTCTTAGAATGGAATTCTTCAAAAGTGGAGGGAAATTGGAAGAACACATTCATTGCTGGACAGTCGAAGCGATTCACTAATCCAAACATTTCTGTGGCCCACAAAATTCTGGAAATTTCTAAGAGAGATCTTAGCATATAGGACTAACTACCCCATTTCCGGCCTATTAAGCAAAACCCACATTTAGCTTTTCTTAATCTAGCGCAGTTTAGCACCAAACGGAATGTTATTATTACTGATGTTGAAAGCCACTACGTACCTTTTCGTACGTACCGTAAGATTTGATAAAGAAAAACCAATCGTTGAGATATTGTCAAAAGTCTAGCACTGCTTCTTGACGCCAAACTCGGCCTACGGATTCTAAACTCAGCCTAACGCATTGAAATGCCATAGAAACGCCAATGAATTCACTTCGGCCTATCGGATGAAGATGAAAATTGATTCGGTCGGAGCGCTTCTTTTGTTTTTGGGAATTTTGGATGCAAACGTTCTTATCACGCGTTCTCATTGACTTCGTTCGATAGCTTATTAACTAAAGATATCGTACCAAACGCATAATTGACTTGTTAACTCTTAAATCATGGATTTATTTTATGTTTTCTGCTCGATAGGCCCAAAATGGGCGATTAGGCCGAAGTAGTTCTCTACCATATACAGGTCATTGTCCGAGCCGTTATCACTTGAAGCCTGTTGGAAAACTTCAAGATGATGTATGTCGCTTCTGTGGCATAGAAAAGGAATGCTATGCTATGCCACTGTCCGGTAATTTTCGATAGAACCCTTTGACATTTTGGAGAACAACTCCCAGTACGGCAGTGCACTTTATTCGAAGTGTAATGCCTTGCTGGGATAATGCTATTAGTCAAACAATGGCGATCACTCCTAATAATAGTGATACGGTATCTTGATATAGATTTAAAAAGAATGGGGTATGTATCACAATAGATCAGAAAATGGTCGCAGTGATGAAAACACTCGAAAAGGATTAAAAAAAAACTAGAGAAAATTCTGAAGAGGATAGGTTTATAGTTCCGCTAGAGTACGGTGGTGTATAAGTTGAATAGAAGTTTAAATTGAGTGAAGGGTCATTAATGCGACAATACTAGTCAAACGCACACTCCTTTACCTAAGTCATACATAAACGGATGAGGGGACTTGAAGTGTTTCTTCACAGGCTGCTCAAACGTCAATAGAACTATTCCACAGCCGCAGACAGATTCTAAAGATTCTACTTTGAACTCACACTATTGACTTAGAGTTTCAAGACTTCTTTAGTGAGATGACATTTCGCATTGTCGTTGAAATACGATTTTCTGAAATAAATAAAGTGAGAATCAAGCAAAAACAAAGTTTTCTTGTCTTTCACCCTGCGCAAGTGTAAAGCAGCGGAGAAGAGAAGACAGACACACACCCAGAAATAATGAAAGCTCAATGTGTAGCCATCGCTCCGACGGGTCCGACGTAAAGAGCGCCACTCAGTGTAGGGTTGCAAATGGGAAACCCAGCAAACAGAAAAATTCTTCTTCGTTATGCTCTTCTTTTTGTTCTTCTGCACAGAATTCAAAGAAGACATTAGCGCTTGTTGTATTATATTCGCTCTATGCGCCGCACGGAGTGTACCGCTCATTGTGTGGATCGCTTTCTCCTAGATTAGTTGGAAAAGAGTGTGCGAAGCAAATGTGAGAACCACACACTCTTTGTCGAGTGTTGTGAGATTCATGCACAAAGTTGCTTTGCTAACGCTCTGAGGTGCTTTCCAACCCTGGTCGTGGATACAATTCAAACTAAGTGGAATTTAAATAGTAACCTGGGTCTGGCCGAGACATCGCAGTAACATTCAGACTGCTGCAATGGATTTGAAATTTATAAACAAAAAATAAATAAATGCGTGACTCTCTCGCAGCCAATGTACTTCTTGAGTTTGATTTTTTTTTGTTTTTCGATAGTAATTCTGTATTACTTCCTATCATAAAATCCGACAGATGTCGCCCCGCCAGTGCAAAGTTGTCCAGAATGCAGATTTAGCTGGAAGGATATGTTTTGAGCCTGGAATTTAAAGTTTAGACAAAAAGTGTATTCAACAAAGTTGCTCTTGGACAACGTTATAGCTGACCTAATTTCAGCATTGTATTGCTTTAGTTTTCTTATTTCAAATTTCTCATCAAAGGTGTCTTAAAATAACTTTTAGATCTTCAAAAGGCCCAAATTTTTGCTGCACAGAGCTTGTCGATATCTTTCGCCAATTAAGAGTTATTGTAGTTTTTTCTACTAAATATAGCGGTCAATTTAAAAGATACAACTTTTTTTTAACAATGTTGCTTGAAATTAGGTCCGCTATTTGCTTAAGAATGTATACCTTATTTTCTTCAAACAAAAAAGTAAGACTTTTGATTTCAATTATAATAAAAACCACCCTAGAATTAATTATCTTGAAAATGAGGGCCTAACTAAAGGGCGAACATCCCTTTTCTCTTTTGTCAGATGACGAGACTGACTCTGACTTGGCTGAGGAGGGAACTTCTTTCAGTTTTCCGGAAGGTTCTGCACGGAAACGAAAGCGCATCCGTTCGCGGATTGTTGCAAATAAAGAACCCTAAATCAGCTTGCCCAAATCAAGGAGTGGTGGAAAAAAGAAGACTTCTACTCCTCCTGGATTCCGCAGAACTGACTATACCCAGGATTTTCCACCTCTTCCGGGGACATCCAAAACCCCTGATGCCCCAATTTTAAGAACAGAAACCCCTTCTTCATCTGGGTTGTTCTCATTTGATGACATTGTGGACGGTATTCTCAAATACCTCAACATTTCTGATCCTCTGAAAAGCATTGTCCTCACATTGCTTCCCACTGTGAAATCCTTCTTGAAGCAATTGACTTCAAAATGGCCCCTTCTTGCAGCTATCATCTCCTTCGATGGATAATTTTCCAAACGAGGTCGGGGATTTGATCACTGTTCTACAGTGGAATTGTCGAAGTCTTATTCCGAAATTAGATTCGTTCAAGTATTTAGTCCATAACAATAATTGCGATGCATTTGCCCTCTGTGAAACATGGCTCTCTTCAGAAATTGATCTCCCTTTTTTTGATTTTAACATTATTCGATTGGATCGTGAGGATTCACGTGGAGGAGGGGTACTTTTGGGGATCAAAAAGTGCCATTCCTTCTATAGAGTGAATCTTCCCGAATTCCCCGGTATTGAAGTTGTCGCATGTCAGGCTACCATTAAAGGTAAGAGCCTTTGTATTGCTTCTGTATATATTGCTCCTAGAGTCTCTGTTAATCGCAAACAACTTTTCGACATATGTGCGGTACTTCCCGCTCCATGGTTGATCATGGGAGATTTTAACTCCCACGGTACAGGCTGGGGGGAGCTGTACGATGATAACCGTTCTACTTTGATTTATGATCTCTGCGACAACTTCAACATGACAATACTTAACAATGGAGAAGTAACACGTTTGGCTGGTCCATCCTCGAATGGTAGCAGATTAGACCTCACCTTTTGCTCCAATTCACTATCGTTGGATTGCACTTGGCATGTAATCCAGGATCCGCACGGTAGTGATCATCTGCCGATCAAAATTTCGATTGCCAGTGGGTTCAACTCGTCAGAATCCGTTAACGTCGCGTATGATCTAACCCGTAACATTGATTGGACTAAGTTCCAATCCGCGATAGACGATACAGTATCGTCAGTGGAAGAGCTTCCGCCGTTGGAGGAATATAATTTCCTCTCTAATCTCATCGTCGACAGCGCACTTCAAGCTCAAACACGACCGGTGCCGCGATCGTCTATTCGTAAGAAAACACCATCGCTCTGGTGGGATCAACAATGCACGGAGGTTTACCGTAAAAAGTTCGACGCGTTTAAACTTTTTCGGAAACGCGGAACACGCGAGCATTTCGACGCATACACATCTCTTGAACGCGAACTCTAGAGCCTCATCAAGGCCAAAAAACGGGGTTACTGGCGGCAGTTTGTAGACGGATTGTCGCGCGAAACGTCTATGAATACGCTTTGGAGTACGGCGCGAAGAATGCGTAACCGGTCTACTAACAACGAAAGCGAGGAATGCTCGGATCAATGGATTCTTAAATTCCCGCGAAAAGTGTGTCCGGATTCCGTGCCGTCGCAGTTGATTCCTCGCGAATCCGCGAATTCGGTAGACAAAATCAGTCAGCCTTTTTCAATGGTGGAACTTTCACTCGCTCTCCTTTCGTGTGGCAATTCTGCCCCGGGATCTGATAGAATCAAGTTCAACTTGCTGAAAAACCTCCCAGACGTCGCTAAGACGCGCATGTTGAACTTGTACAATCAGCTCTTGGAGCTCAATATTGTTCCCGACGATTGGAGACGAGTGAGGGTGATAGCCATTAAAAAGCCTGATAAACCCGCGTCGGATCACAATTCGTATCGGCCCATCGCGATGCTGTCGTGTATTCGGAAATTGAATCCTTTTTCGCCTCGACAAATGGGTTGAGACGAACCACCTTCTTTCAGATACTCAATTTGGTTTCCGTAGGGGTAAGGGAACGAACGACTGTCTCGCGTTGCTTTCCTCGGAAATTCAGTAAGCTTTTGCTAAGAAAGAGCAAATGGCTTCTGTGTTCTTGGATATCAAGGGGGCTTTTGATTCAGTATCCGTTGAAGTTCTTTCAGAGAAACTCCACGCTTGTGGATTGTCTCCATTAATGAATATTTTTTTGTACAATTTGCTGTCAGAAAAACATATGAGCTTTTCTCATGGAAACTCTACAGCTTTTCGATTTAGCTTCATGGGTCTCCCCCAAGGCTCATGTTTAAGCCCCCTGTTGTACAATTTCTACGTTAGAGAAATTGACAATTGTCTTAGTGACAATTGCACGTTGAGACAACTTGCAGATGACGGCGTAGTGTCTATCACAGGGCCAAAAGAGGTTGACCTGCAAGGACCCTTACAGGATACCTTGGACAATTTGTCTACTTGGGCTATTCAGCTGGGTATCGAATTCTCCACGGAGAAAACTGAGTTGGTCGTTTTTTCTAGGAAGCATAGCCCAGCACAACCGAAGCTTCAACTTTTGGGTAAGCCGATCACTCATTCCAAGTCTTTCAAATATCTTGGGGTCTGGTTCGATTCCAAATGCACCTGGAGATCCCACATTGAGTATCTGAGACGAAAATGCCAACAAAGGATCAATTTTCTCCGAACAATTACCGGAACGTGGTGGGGAGCTCATCCACAAGATCTTCTGACGTTGTACCGGACAACGATTTTATCGGTTCTAGAATATGGTAGTTTTTGTTTCCAGTCGGCAGCTAAAACCCACATCATCAAACTGGAACGGATCCAGTATCGTTGTCTTCGTATCGCGTTAGGATGCATGCACTCGACTCATACTATGAGTCTCGAAGTGCTGGCGGGCATGTTGCCACTATCCGTCCGTTTTTCAGAGTTATCTCTGAGGCTCCTCACCCGTTGCGAAGTAATGAACCCACTGGTGATCGAAAACTTTGAGAAGCTTCTGGAGCTAAATCCTCAAACATGTTTTCTGACTTTGTACTACCTTTATTTAACACAGGATGTCAGCCCTTCAAGAAATATTCCCAATCGTGTAGTCTTCTCCGATTTCGGCAATTCAGTGAATTTTGATTTATCTATGACGCAGGAAATCCGCGGAATTCCAGAGCATCATCGTCCTATGATTGCTCCGTCATTATACTCTGCAAAGTTTGGCCATGTTGATTCTGCAAGAACGTTTTTCACAGATGGATCTCTAATAGAGGAGTCCGCTGGTTTTGGTGTATTTAATGAATTTCATAGCGCCTCTCGAAAACTTGAAGCTCCTTGTTCTGTGTAGGTGGCTGAACTGGCAGCAATTCACTACACTTTGGAAACTATTGCTTCACTTCTTCCACACCACTACTTTATTTTTACGGATAGTCTCAGTTCTGTCGAGGCTATCCGTTCCATTAGGCCGGTAAAGCACTTCTCGTATTTTCTCTTGAAAATACGAGAACTGCTTAGTGCTTTATCCGTGCGCTCTTTCATCATCACCTTCGCGTGGGTCCCTTCGCATTGCTCAATTTTGGGCAATGAGAAGGCGGATTCACTTGCGAAGGTGGGCGCTATGGAAGGCGACATTTATGATCGACAGATCGCCTATAGTGAATTTTTTTCTATTTATCATCAGCAGTCGCTCGTTAGCTGGCAACATCAATGGAGTGAAGGGAGCTTGGGACGATGGCTACATTCAATTATCCCTAAGGTGTCGAAGTTTGCATGGTTCAAAGGGTTGGACTTGAGTCGAGACTTCATACGCGTGATGTCTCGTCTCATGTCCAATCACTATTGTCTAAACGCTCACTTGTTCCGTGTGGGGTTGGGAGACAGCAATCTCTGTGAATGTGGACAAGGTTACCAGGACGCTGATCACATCCTTTGGTCTTGTGCGGAGTATCGTGGAGTCAGATCACATTTTTATGATTCCCTTCGGGCTCGAGGTAGACAACCTAATGTTCCAGTTCGGGATATTTTGGCTAGACGCGATCTGGAGTTTATGAAACTCATATATGTTTACTTTAAGGATATTAACCTTAGATTGTAAGTTTGATTAACCTTGTGTTTAGTTTGTATTTTGTACGTGTGGGGTTTTTTTTTTCAATGTTTGTTTCCAAGATGAATAGAAATAATTTCATGCTTTAGGATTAATTAAATAGTTGTATCGTAAACCACATTTCAAACCTCCTTCTTCCCTTTTCCCATCCAAAAAATTGTAAATCTCCACTAACCTCGAGACAACCGCGAGTACTCGGTCCAGTTCCTTTAACTTTAAATTTAAGACAGTAATAATGTATAACGCAAAGGATAACTCGGCTCTGTAAAGTTTATTCGATTGAGCCTGTACAAATAAAGTAATTATAAAAAAAAAGGGCGAACACGAAATTATTGCGACACATTCAACAGGGCATAACTTTTTTACCATTGGGTAAAAATCAACCAAATTTTGCACACTTTCTCATTGATGTGTATTGTGTACATGCTGTCAAACTCGAAGTCGTGTTTTTCGATTCAACGAAAATGGAGGTGAACCAACGCGAGTTGAGAGAACAAATTCTTTCCAAACACCTGGAATTTCCTGACCTGTCGCACCGGCAGTTGGGAAAAATGTTGAACATTCACCATTCAACCGTCTCCAGAGTGTTGAAGCGGTTCCAGGAGTGGTTGACGTTGGACCACGGCAAAGGAGCTGGAAGAAAACCGGGACCGGAGAACAAAAAGACGGAAGGAAAGGTGAAGCGGATGATTAAAGCAAATCCCAACGTCTCAAGCCGTGATTTGGCTAAAAAGATCGGCATGTCGCAGAGCTACGTCCAGAATGCAAAGAAGAGAGCTGGACTACATACATACAAGGTACAGAACTTCCCAAACCGCGATGAGCGGCAACAATCGACGGCTAAAACTCGGGCACGGAAGCTCTACGAGAAGATGCTGACAAAATATGGCTGCTGTGTGATGGACGACGAAACGTATATAAAAGCCGATTTTAAGCAAATTCCGGGGTTGGAGTTTTTCACCGGCAAGAGCAAGTTCGATGTGGACGACAAATTTAAGAAGAAGAAAATGTCGAAGTTCGCCTCCAAATATCTCATTTGGCAGGCCATCTGCTCTTGCGGACTGAGGAGTGAGCCTTTCGTGACAAAGGGCACAGTAAATGGCGAGATCTACAAATCTGAGTGCCTCGAGAAGCGCCTTTTGCCGTTCTTGCAGCAGCACGACGAAGCTCCGCTATTTTGGCCAGATTTGGCATCATGCCACTATTCTAAAAGTGTCCTGGAGTGGTATGAGGCCAATTCTGTTCATTTTGTTCCAAAGGACATGAATCCGCCAAACTGTCCGGAGCTGCGCCCGTTGGAGCAGTACTGGGCAATAATGAAGCGGGAACTTCGGAAGAGCAAGAAGACAGTCAAAGACGAGAAGGACATGTTAAGAAAATGGAAAAAAACTGAGAAACTGGTACCGGATGACACTGTAAAGACTTTGATGGAGGGCATCAAGCGAAAATGCGTTCAATTTTACACTCAAGGCTCCATCGATTAACTTTTCTTTTGATTTTTGAAGTAAATATATGTATAAAACTACCCTAAAATTTTGGTTTGATTCTGAACATTATAAGAAAATTGGCATGACATTTTCGGTGTCGCAATAATTTCGTGTTCGCCCTTTATAAGGAACAACTTTGTAGAAGAGACTTTTAGTCTAAAGTTTCAATTTCAGGCTCAAAACATATCCTTCCAGCTAAATTTGCATTTTAAACCACTGTGCAGTGGTGGATAAACCAGTTTTGCGGTGTGGAGATTTTCGAAAAATTGTCGATTTCTATTCAAAAATTGCTTCTTGCGGTGAGAATTTTTTTACATTATGTTCATTTTAGTAATAGCGCCATTATATAAATAATATATCAAACTAAATGTCACCACTGGGGTAGAGCGCCACTTCGACGTAATCGCCCATTTACATTCTTTCGATTTCAATAATATTTATGATTTCACCGTTTCACCGTCAATACGTTTGTTTCGATGCAAAGCCTACACGAGTGCGTTGTATGAATATTTTAAATCTCAAAACAAAAGAAACGCTCCTAGCAAATCCATTTTTTCTGTCTTCATTCGTAGAACGAAGAAAAAACCTAGAAAAACCAATGGCATTTCAATGCGTTAGGACGGAATACAAACTCGTAGAACGAATTTGCAATCAAGAAGCAATGCTAGATTTCTTACAATATCTGAATAATTTGTGACTCTTTATTAAATAAATAGGAACGTAAATAAATCTGGAAGTTATCTGTAGTATAATCACTCTATTTTTGAGTTCATATCCGTTCGAAAAAGAGAGGTTAAGTGTGGGTTATGCTTTTTTTTTCCTCTGTTCGGGACATAACACTAAAGCGACTAGTAATTTGATCTATTGTAGTCAAGGAATCAAAAAAATATCTCTAAATGACAAAATGACAAGCGATCAACGAACCGAATGATATCGCTATGTCAGAAGTGGAATGCAATAATGATATAATATTCTTCCTTCTTTTTCATGACAAGCAGCCCGTGCGACATAGCTCACTCGGGCGGTAGAAGGAAACGAGCAAATTGTTTGCAAGCTGCTTCACGAAGTAAAGCCGAAGATGATACACGTGTGTTAAAGGGAATTTTTTTTGTTATGTCTTTTCTCGATTCAGATCAAGCTATGTCCTCGTCCATGCATATTGCAACAAAGCAGGCAAGCAATATATCATTATCCTTCTACCACTCCGATCGAGCTATACTACAGAGCGAGTTTGTCATGGTAGTCGTAGCAACCATTTTGTCTGTATCGTTGATTGCTTTACGTGTTTGGATTCGCTGATTGTAGTATATCCCGTGTCCTTAGTTTAGTGCATGTCGTATTACTCCATCACTATTGAGAAACGATGAAGTATTCGATTTTTACATTGTAGGATTCGAATCTAATTGAAAGGTCCCGCTATTTATACCATTTGGAGTTGGAACTCCCCCCAAATGGGCGCCCTTTTGTCAGTCAAAATTGGATTCCTTAGCAACAAAAAAAAGCAATGACACCGATAATGACCATGCATCAGAACCCTAGTCTTAACCACTTCAAATTAGGGAACAACGAATAGAAGATTAGGAATCACATAGGTGAAGACTAACTAGCTTGTTTCAAGATCATCCTCGGGCAACCCGAGGACTTATCACTATCAACAAGACATAAAAAGTAACAAGGACTAAGATGTGTTCCTTTGATTACTGACAAATCCTGTTCTCCTATTTTGAAGTAGTCAAGAAGAGGAATCGGTGGTAGATCTTACATTCCGTAACGTACCACGAAAAGGTGATCTACCCTGTAACGTGGGCATGTTTAGTATGCTTAGTAGGACGGAAATTAGATGCAATACCCTGTTCATATTATTAATTAAAACTGCATTTCGCCATATATTCTCAAAGCTATTTTCCACCAGCTCATACACGGCCGTTGAATCTGACTCATAGATGAGTTCCGTGCACTCAAACACTCATGGACTGAGTAAAATTTACCTCGATTTCCCAGGAAAAAACTATTCGAATATGAAGAAAATTGAGAAAGTTTTCACTTAGCCTATTAGTATACTCTAAGACTGATACAAATTTTCGTCAATTTTCTTCGTATTCGAGCAGTTTCTTGTGGAAAAACGAGGTAAAATTTGCTCAATCTATGAGTGACCAACGTTTTTGGGGAAAAACCACTCAACTTTGAGTCAATCTCATCAACCGTATTCGATCGAAGGCGGCTCGCCCTCTGGTGGTAAGTGCTATCAGAAGTACCGTAAAACGGGGTAACATTGATAGTTTTTAAAGTATATTCTAAATATTTTTTACAGCAACGAATGTTTTTCAAATTTTATATTTTTAAAACAAGTAGGGGAAATGACGGCTTCGGCATGACAGACTATTTTCGGCAACCCAAATTGAAACACTATTTTCACTGGATTTTCTTACGAAAACACTTCGCTGAATGCATGCAAACGATTCTGCTGCTTTCAGCTTCAATTGGACTATATTTTTACCACTGAGAAAAATCAATCTAGCAAGGTTTTCTTGAAATGCAACACACGCACTACAAATTGTAGCTGATTTCGAGTTGCTGGCAGCAAAAGATTGTAAACAAACCAATACTGCATATGTGTGCGTTTCTTAGAGAAAAAGGCTATAGAAAGAAGGTCGCTGCTTAGGTTGCCGAGAATACGTAAATTCCCCTACTGAGGATCCAAGAGTTAATTCGTTAGTAATATGATGAACGAAAATTAAAGCATTTGCATTATTTTTTTTGTTTTGTGGTCGAACTTCAGTATTTTGATTTGGGATTACTTTGATAACACTCGATGAATGTAGAAAAAAATGAGTGAAACTCAAACAATTTAGTTCTTTAAATATGAAACTTTGAATGAGTATATAATCAGAAAACTTCATAACCAATAAGATTACAACATTTAATTTGTGATGGCTGTATCGGAAACACATTTCATAAGTGATGGTTTGAGTGCTTTTTCAAAAAGCCGAAAAACACGAAAATGGTTTTTTAATATTTTTGTAAAATATGTAACACATACTATATAAAAACTATATACGATATCAACGGAAATACCCTAAGCTACAATATGGAACCAATGTTTCTTATTTGGAAAAAGCACAGTGAGTAAATTTATTCTTTATACTATACTATCAAAGTTACCCGCATTATCAAAGATACCCCGTTTTACGGTAGTACAAAACACCTAATTGGAAGGTGGAGCTGCGAGAAGATTGTGTACATAAATGCTCTACACGGTAACCGCAAAATACCCAATAATGACTACAAAGTAAGCATTTTCGAGGGAAACTGGGACTACCCACTAAATGAGTAAAATTTTACCCATTTATGAGTAATTACAACTACAAAAACAAGTAGTAAGTATTCATTTTTGAGTAACAAATACTCATAAATAGGTAATATATTTACTCATTGAATGGGTAGTCCCAGTCTCCCTCGAAAATGCTTAGTTTGTAGTCATTATTGGGTATTTTGCGATTACCGTGTACAGTCACTATAGACGAGTGCACGGATGGATTTGAGTTCACTCACTCGACAAAAAGTTACACAACAGCGGGGCTCTGTTTACTAAAAATGAACACGTAAGGGAAATCCTCCCCTTTCCTATAGTGGGCGTTTGCGTGGGCGTATTTCGGTTCTCGTGAAAAAGAACCTAGCAATTTGTTTACAAAAATTGACAGGCCCTTTTCAAATGTTACGTGAACATTATTCTTGTGTTAATTTTTAATAAACAGGGAACCGCTGTTGTGTCAATTTTCTTCAGTAGATGAACAAAAGTTCACCAGTGCAGTCGTCTATATTCATAGTCTGGCGGATACAATGACGGGAGTTAATTTGAACTGTTATTTGCCGGAGCCAAAATTAGCATGACATTTTCTTATTGGAACAATGTGGTGAAATTATTGTGATCGTGCGATAATTGAATCAAACGAAAATTAAATCAGTTTTGGTGGTAATTTATCAAATGCAAATGTCTAAGGTCCATACAAATTTTCAAAAAAAGGTATGGACGATTGTCTACGCGGGGAGAGGGGGGTCTAAGTCTCGAAAAATCTGTCTACGTACTTTATGAACAGCCCCTTTGATGTGATTTGTAAAACAATTAACGATTGGCTGTTCACTCAAAATTCAATACTTTTCATTTATTTCCGTCATGCAATAGTAATAGCAAAAGTAAAATTGATCGATTTTAACAGTTCAAATTGGTTGACAATTCAATACGTTCCCGCCAGACCCAGCTAGTTCAAGTAACGTTCAGGGTGGCCACTGGATTGGGGAAATTAAACTCTCGGAAATTAAATGTGGTAAAACAATCATGGCTAGGACAACATTTTACTATCCTTCTTCTTCTTCTTCTTCTTCGCATTTCAAGCTTAATGCTTATCGCATTTTTTAGCTTATTGCGTGCTTTCAACTTAGTGTTCTATAGATGCACTTCCACAGTTATTAATTGAGAGCGTTCGATGCCTGTACCATTTTTGCATTAGTACAATTGTGTGGCCAGTACAATCATACTCTATGCCCAGGGAAGTCGAGAAATTTTCCAACCCGAAAAATTCCTAGACCAGACTGGGAATCGAACCCAGCCACCTCCAGCATGGTCTTGCTTTGTAGCTGCGCCTTTACCGACTGAGCTAAGGGAGGCCCCCTATTCTGACACTTTGAAGAATTGTGTACAGAATTTTAAAGAAAATGCTAAATGAGTTGTGTGTAGAATTGCACAGGGATTTTTGCGATAATTATGAAAGAATTCTAAGGAGGATTCTAAAGAGATTCGACTAGAAGTTCCTGGGAATATTGAGAAGTATTTCAAGATTATTGTTACATACTAAATCGACTGTTTTCAAAATAGGTTATAGGGCAAAAGGTCGAAGGACAAAACCATAGAGGTAACTCTAAGATTAGAAGGTCCCGAAGAAACGTGCTCAACTTTTTGGCTCAGCTCTGGTACTATCTTCGGTTCCAAGCTAATCGATGCACCCCTCGAAACATAGGAAACCCCACAAACCCCTCGTTTTATCTGTCAAACTTTCATAGCGAATCGAAACAAACATAGTGTAGTACTAGAATTTTAACTAGAATGGGGTACGTTAATCGATTTGCTTGGGACCAATAGGCTAGTCAGGTAGTGAGCCAATTTAAAATCGTTAGTTTCTACTAGAAATACTCAGAGGGAGAGATGGGCGGAGAAAACAAAATACAATTCGGCAGCAGGGATTTGTATCTAAATTATCTTGCAAACCTTGCTAAAACTTAGCATTTCAAATGACTTTTACTTTTGATTCGATTTACGTGTAAATTAATAATTGATTGCATCGCAATATTTTGCTCATATTTTGGTGCCATTAATTAACCAACTAAGATCAATTAATCAATATAGCTAGAATATTGCTTTTGATTCCAAAAACTAGTTGAATTTGAGAAACATAAACAAACATAAAGGTGATTGAATTTCTGTTCGATTGTAATACACTGGAGTCGCTTTTTACGCGGTTTTTTTTTACACGGTTTTTTTTTACGCGGTTTTTTTTTACGCGGATTTCGGAATTTACGCGGTTTTTTTTTACGCGGATTCCGGAATTTACGCGGTTTTTTTTTACGCGGATTTTGGTTTTTTTTTACGCGGATTTCAGAATTTACGCGGTATATCGGTTTTTACGCGGTTTTTTCTTCCACGGTTTTTTTTTTACTCGGTTTTTTTTACGCGGATTTCGGAATTTACGCGGTTTTTTTTTACGCGGATTCCGGAATTTACGCGGTTTTTTTTTACGCGGTTTTTTTTTACGCGGGACGTATCACCCGCGTAAAAAGCGACTCCAGTGTACTCTCAAATTTAATCTAGTAAGAATAAGAAATCCTCAGAAAAAAATCTAATTAGAATGTTCGTTTGGCTCAGATTTTGACAGTTCATTTGGCTCAAAACATTCTCTCCGCTCATCTCTCCTTCTAGTATTTCTAGTTTCTACCGGTTGACAAAACGTTTAAAGGAGAAAGGGTCGAAGGAAAAAAAGGTCGAATGCACAAAAAGTCGAAATACTTAGACAAAAGGTCGAATGGACAAAATGTCAAAATAGACAAAAGGTTGAATGGAGAAAAGGAGCAGTTCCACAGCAAATAACAAATAGGATAAAACTCGACGTTCTCCGATTTGCATGAAACTTTGCATAATTGTTTTATGGGCAATCATTCACATTTGTACAAAAATCCGGCCATTTTGGATCTTATAATTAAAAAAAGGTGTCTTTGTAATTTTTTTTAGTAAATTGGAGTATGATTGTTTTAAGTAATTTTGAGTACAAATTCCAAAAACTCAAATATCTCAAAAAGCATACCTTAATTTTAAATTTTTTTTATTAAAACAGCTCACAAAAAATGCAAACTTTTGTCATGGACACTTGAAAATTGACAAAAATCGTAAAACAAGAGCTTTTGGTAAAATATTTGAACTTTTTGCTTGTCCCGCAAATTTTAATTCGACCCTTTGTTTATTCAACCTTTTTTCCATTCGACCTTTTGTCCTTCAAAGTTCAATTCGAACTTTTATCTTTCGACCATTTGTCCTCTTGTAACAGATTAAGGTATCTCGCATTAGACATAATAGGTCTCTTCCCGTACTTGCTTTTTTGCTTTTGCTATAGGTTGCTGCTGGGACGGGACTTGACAACAGGGTAGCGATTTTGAGCCAATTTTCTGTCAAATTCGAGCCAGTTTCTGATTGGTCGATTTGACAGTAGCAATCGTGGAATAAAAAGATGCCGGAATCAATGTTGACGTCAATGGCGTTGTTAATTGTTCATATTTGCGAAAGGAAAGTTGAAAAATTGAGTGCACTGCGTGTTTTAAGCGATGGATATTGTTGTTTGTTTATGGTTGTTTTCAACTTTCCGAAGGGCATTCCTCAAAAACATTAAGAAGAGTGAGAGGCTCGATTGACAAGCCCGGCCCGGGGTTGCTGCAGCTTTCTGTAAGTTGCTGTAAGAAAATAATATGGTACAGCAAGTACCGGAACATGCTTTAGCTTTTTGCTGTACATAATCTTACAGAAAAGCAAGTATGGGAACAGACCTAATGTTAGTTCAATTTATCTTCTTTGAATATTAACGTAGAAATAAAATATTTAACATTATTAATTATAAACCAAAAATAATATATTGTTTAATTTTTGACTGGAGATGGGGGTAATTGGAATTCAATAGTAAGGTTGGTAAAAGTTTGCTGATTAGTATTTAGATGTGAAGTAGATAAATGTGATGCATTAGGAGCTGGATAGTATGTTTGACAAAAACAGGTCTCAACTAGAATAAAAAATTGCTCCAGAATTATTTAGCCTGAGTTTCATGAAATTTATTTATTTCCCATAAAAATCCAAAAGTTTCAACATGTATGTTACGTATGAACAACTTTCATATGATATCCAGAAATTGAAAGCAACAGTTCATTTTATCACATTTGTAAGAATTGTCTCCCATTTACGTGTCCATTTAACCCCATCAGTCAGGATATTTTAAAAATGTTCGCGAATTCTTAAGTTTGACTTTATGAAAATAACATCAGAACGCATCCTCTAGGCGTGGCGTCGCATATTTTGCTTACTTTTGCATCACTTGATAGTATTAGAAAATCACTGAATGTTCCGATTGTTATGATACAAGGTATAACATAAGGGATGCATGATCAAAACAGTGATATCCAAAGTTTTCCCAATAAAACGAGTACCTGCCCGTTTTACTGGGGCAATGACCAGTGATCACCAAAGCACTGCATTCAAAGTGGTAAAGTACAAAAAGGAATATTTTCCAAAGATCTCTTTTTCAACTCAAAATGGCAATAAACCCGATTGAATGCCGTAAATGCATCTGAAAACAGTAACTCCAAGCGGACAGGGAACAAATTATAATGATTTACCACCGAACCACTTCTTCACTGCGCGTAGAGATCAGACAGACAGTTTGGAAGCAGAAGAAGCTCGGTCTTCAGCCGTGGAACAACCGACGAAGGGAATTTCTTTTATACAACACCTCCGCCACTCTTCGGTTCGTTTGGAAGGGATTCTTCCTCTTATTGTTCTGACCAACGTTTTAACTTTTTTTTGTTTTCTTCCCTCGAAATCCGAAAATAACGATCGATTCATACATCGCTTTTTATCGCTCTTTTAAGAGGGACGATGATGGTGAGAATCGATTCGGCAATGGGCCCTCGAAGTCTGCCAAGGTTTTTGTTCCCGGACCTGGACCTGGGACGCTGAGCTCGAGGCTTTGATTTATTTTGAAATCACCCGTTTTAAGGCGTTCAGATGGCCATTTGAACCGCTTGCTCTACCACTTCTTCTTCTTGATCCTCCTCCTGATCCGCTTCGCTCAATCAATTCAGAACCCGTAAATGTTTTCAGGTGTTTCTCATGTTTTATGTTTTATTCCGACTTGTGTCTTGTTTCATTTGATTGGCTGTTGTTGCTGCTGCTGCTGCTCTTTTGTAAATGGCACTGAACCTTGGATGGAACATAAAAAAAAGGTGTGAATAAGATTATCGCTGTTATTGACACAGTTACGCCGTTGTCGGTGTTGCCGATTTTGTTCCTCCTCACCTGTCGGAGCTCAATTGAGGCGGAAAGTTCCTAATCTGCTGGGTAAACGCTTTAACAAATGATTCCAGTCTCGATAAACACAAATTGCATACAAATTCACGGAATATTACTCTGTCAACAATTTGTCATCGTCCGTCCAGGTGGCATCCATTCAGGAAGTATGTTGGTGTTATAAACGAAATCGCACAACCAATGTTCGTTGGTCTAGCAGTGGAAGCAAATTTACTTAAACGTTTGTCACATATACGGTGTTCAAATATTTAGAACGATGATAATTTATGACACCCCCTGCCTCCCGGTTGTGTTTAAATTGAGATTAAGGTGCTACATCGTGGGGCTGACGCTGGAGGAAGAAAAAACGTCCTACACATTCGATGATAGGCGGCATATGAAGTTTCTTGCGTGGCACATTCTTCCTCTTTTTCCAGGTGCGCTAGTATAGAGGTGGAGTTTACGGTAGAAAAGTTTAAGAATTGTTCAACGAAATTGTGCTCCTCTAAGAATTTGCCAGGCGTCAGGAAATTATTACAATTTAAATGCTTTTTTTTCGCCATACTTGACGCGGTTCCTAGTGATGACGAATTCGTATATTTTTCATTATCATCCCTAGATCACGAAAACTAATATTTGCAGTTGTAACATTTAAAAAATATTAATGGAAAAGAGTCGAAAAGTTTTCAGTGCGTCGAGTTGGGAATCGCATCAAATATGGTGACTTCACCTACCGTTCCTAGCAGCTCAAAACGAAAATGTGGGAATGAGGGTTTCTTGCAAAAAGTTACGCTCCTAAGAAATCTCCTGAAAAGTTTAAAGTGTTAACAACCAAATTTATGGCTATATTACATTCGAATTTGTTGTTAAATTAAATGAATAGCATAATTTACTGATTCATTAAATTTTTCAAACAATTCGAGTATAAATATGTGTCCATAAATCCGGTTTTCAAAGTTGGTGCACAAGTAAAAAATTAGGTCACGCGATACCAATGGTGTTAACTTATGCATTTATTTCGTTTGAAAGCTGAATTAAAACTCTTCAATTTGAGGCGTCACACATCTATGTATCTAACGTCATTCATAATTTTGAAGTGTTTAAATGCGTCCAAGTTTCCCAGCTGAATATATACCACTGGTTTAGAGTAATGACAACTATAGTCGCTATATTCTGGATATATTTATAATCATCATCTTTGGCATTGAAGCCACACAGACTGAATTATCGGGACTAAAATTCGGTTCCAGAAAGTATAAGCACACCTTATTTTAACGGTCACTTTGTCGCTATCGATCAGTTTGTGCCTAAAAAACTACGGTGTAAACCTGCCAAACCCGCCTGGTCGAACTCTGATCTTAAGCATCTGAAAAAGGTGAAAAGGGCTGCACTGAGGAAACACAGTAAATATCACACAGATTCTACGAAGGCTAATTACGTCCGCGCCAACAACGAGTACAGAGATCTCAATGCAAGCTTGTACAACGCACATCAGTCTCACTTGCAGAGTCGTCTCAAAGCTAATCCTAAGGAATTCTGGCGATATGTGAACGAGCAACGGAAAGAAACGGGATTGCCGTCCAATATGACTGATGGCGTTACTGATGCCAACTCCGTCGAAGATATCGCCAATATGTTTCGCACACAATTCAGCAGCGTTTTTTCAGACGAAGTTCTTGCTGCTCAGGAAATTGCTGCTGCCACGAGTAATGTCCCCATCCACAGCGACATGGTGATTTCAGCCGGGAAACAGATGAAAACATCAACAGGATCTGGTCCAGATGGCATTCCCTCATTTGTACTGAAACGTTGCTTATACACTCTTTCAGAGCCCTTAGCTAAGATCTTCAACTTGTCAATGACCTCCGGAGTTTTTCCAGAATGTTGGAAGGATTCGTTTGTTTTCCCTGTTCACAAAAAAGGATGCAAGCAGACTGTCGCCAATTACCGCGGAATAGCTGCATTGAGTGCTATCTCCAAACTATTCGAGCTAATTGTCCTGGAAAAGTTGGTTCAAGACTGCTCGTACAGTATTTCTCAGGATCAACACGGCTTCATGCCTAAGCGCTCGACGACGACTAATCTAACTGTTTTTACATCGTTCATTATTCGTGAGATTGAACGTGGCCATCAAGTTGACGCCATATACACCGACCTCTCTGCAGCTTTCGATAGAGTGAAACATGAAATTACCATCTCTAAATATGACAAAATGGGTGTTCATGGGAGTCTACTTACCTGGCTTCGCTCCTATCTGACTGGCAGATCTATGTCTGTTAAGATCGGTGACTACGCTTCTCCACCCTTCATTGTTACATCTGGTGTTCCTCAAGGCAGCCACCTGGGGCCATTGCTTTTCCTGTTGTATATGAACGACGTGAACTTGATCCTCAAATGCCTTAAACTCTCGTACGCCGACGACATGAAGCTCTACTACGTAATAAAAGGGCCTCAAGACGCTCATTTCCTCCACCAAGAACTTGAAGTCTTTGATGATTGGTGCCGGATAAACAGGATGTCTTTAAATGTGTCCAAGTGCTCGGTCATCTCCTTTGGCCGTAAACGGGCATTTCCACGATTACACCTTAAGAGGAATAAGCCTGAAACGCGAATCGACTGTCAAGGACTTGGGAGTCATGCTCGATTGCAAATTAACGTTCAAGGATCACATTGCTTATGTTGTATCTAAAGCTTCATCGCAGCTAGGATTTTTATTCCGTTTCGCCAAAAGCTTCAAGGACGTGTATTGCCTGAAGGCTTTATACTGTTCCCTGGTTCGACCTATACTGGAATACTCTGCCGTTGTTTGGTCGCCATTCTATCAGAATGCCATCCATAGAATTGAAGCTGTTCAGCGAAAATGTATTCGCTTTGCGTTGCGACACCTTCGTTGGCGCGACCCGCGTAACTTGCCGAGCTATGAAAGTCGCTGTAACCTCATCGACCTGGAGCTCTTGGAAGGAAGGCGTAATGTGGCGAAGGCATGTTTCGTTGCGGATCTTCTGCAAGGGAACGTCGACTGCTCCACACTTCTCAGTCTTCTTGACATCAACACTCAACGACGGGACCTCCGGCTGCATGCGTTCTTCAACAACCGGCGTTCGAGGACCAACTATGGCGTACACGAACCAATGTTGAGTATGTGCCGCGTTTTCAATAGTTGTTATTATGTGTTCGATTTTAATGTGTCCCGCGAGAAAAATAAGCGTAGCTTTAAGAGATGTTTGCGTTAATTTTGTGTTTGAAGCAGTTTTGATGTTTAGATATAGAAAATTGTCATTAGGGTAACTATTTTATCTGTTGACAAGTAGAAATAAATAAATAAATAAATATAATGAAATATTTCAACATGTTTTGGCTGCGTCCTTTTGTTTGCTCATTTCTGAATGACATAGCATCAAAAAAGTGCTCAGTTTTGTGTTTCCTGTCAAAATGCGTGGTCTTACTCCGGAACAACGAAAAAGTATCGTGCACAAATGGTGCACTGTGAGCGGACTCTCCTTGGCGAAGGAAGAGGGTGTAAGCATCGGAGCGGTACGAACTGCGATTAAAAAATATAGAGAACAGTGTACGTTTGAAGATGCGCCGAAGAGTGGCCGGAAATCCGGTCCTGTAAGTCCGGATATCGATAAAAAGATCAGGGATGCCTACAAACGAAAACCAGCGACTTCCGTTCGGGATGTTGCGAAAAAACTAGGGACCTCGTCGAGTAACGTCATGCGTGCCTAAGAAAGACTTGGGCTAAAAACATACCGGAAGCAGAAAAAACGCACGGAGACGATAAACACTCAGAAATACGTTAAGGAATGTCTCCAGAAGCGATTGTTGCCGATGATCAGGCAGCACGAAGGTCAAGTAGTATTTTGGCCTGATTTGGCGTCATGTCATTACGCAAAGGACACTTTAGAATGGTACAAAAGTCAAAATGTATGTTTCGTGCCGAAAGACATGAATCCGCCGAACTGCCCGGAGGCACGGCCAATCGAGACTTTTTGGGCTTTAACCAAAGCAAAGCTTCGAAAATTAATAAAACCAGCGGATGACATCCAAAAATTCAAAAAAGATTGGCCAAAAGTGGTCAAAATGGTGGGAAGTACCACTGTGCAGAAGCTAATGGGTCATGTTCGAGGAAAAGTTAGGAGTCTTGGTTATGATTAAATATGTTGATTAAACGAGAGTAAAATATCATTTTACAAATACAAATATGATTTGCCAAATAAAATTATTAAAACTTTAAAAAATATGACTTTTTTTGTTATTTTGAAAGTGTGCTTATACTTTCTGGAACAGTCTATAGTTTACTAATATTAAAATCAAAAGCATCACACCCATCATTGAACAGTCTGCAACATTTGTCGAGTGGATTGGTATAGCCATAAGCAGTACGGTGTCCAGGAGTCCACAAGAGCGGAAGTTGATATCCCGGAGCACACTACTGCAGTCAAAAGTAAATAATCTCTGCAGGAAGATTCGGCGATTCGATAGTGTTTGCAGTCCAATAAGCGCACATCTGTGTTCGTATGGTGGTAGATCATCGGGATTGGTCCATGGAAGTTGTCGTTAGGCGAATCTGACAAACGTGCACAGCATGATATGGAGCCCAGATTTGTACTCCATATTCAAGAACGCTACGAACCAAGGAGCGGTACAATGTTCTTAAAGGAATCCAAGCAAGGAATTAGCCTTTGCAATTGACATAGATATGTGCTTGTGGAATCTAAGTTTGCTATCCAAGATATGTCCAAGATCTTTAATTGAATCAACTCGTTCGTAATGACTTTGCATTTGGCAGTGTTTGCTTGCATTCCGTTCATCTGACACCACGATATTAACTACTCAAGGTCAGTTTGTGGAGCACAACAATCTAGGATCGATTTGATCACACGGTAGACTTTCAAATCATCAGCATATAACAACTTACAGGAACTTACAGGAACAGGAATAAATAAAACGAGAAAAAAAAGGCCCTAAGTGGCTCTCTTGTGGAACTCCCTGGATGGTATATCAAACACATCGGATCTGACATCATGAACCTTAACGAAGGCCTTCCTGATTATGATTTTAACCAGCGAACGACCCACGGCGGAAGACCAAGGCGGCTCAGCTTTGCGATAGCGAGGTCATGAGGGACTTTGTCGAAAGCCTTAAAGGGTGTCCACGATGAAATTGCCACACACAAAATTGATTCGCAAAATTCGAGTTTTCATCCGATTGCCATCAAATTTTCAGGGATTGAGAAATAACTATTAAACTTCATTTTACCATTTTACTCGTATTTTATTTACAGTCCATACGCAAATGCCCGCACCTTGGCCTTAACCCCGGCCATAAGATTCTGCACAACCTGTGAATCAACCGTTTTTTGCATGTAAACCCATACTTTCTTCAGTTCCTCGACTGTCTTCACTACCTTAGGTCGTTTAAGAAGGTGCTGCTTCATAATCGCCCAGTACTTCTCGATGGGGTGGAGCTCCGGAGTGTTGGGAGGGTTGAACATTTTCGGCACGAAATTGACCTTATTGTCCGCATACCACTTCAGCACGTCCTTGGAGTAGTGGCATGAGGCCAAATCCGGCCAGAAGATTGTTGGGACGTTGTGGGCCTTCAGGAGAGGAAGCAGCCGCTTCTGGAGGCACTCTTTTATGTACACCTGTCCGTTCATCGTGTCCTGGGTCACGAAAGGTGCACTCCGCTTCCCGCACGTGCAGATGGCTTGCCAAACCAGGAATTTCTTCGCAAATTTGGACATCTTCTGAGTGCGGACATGCTCCGGAACGCTGAACTTATCCTTGGCCGTGAAAAACAGGTTGCCGGGGATCTGTTTGAAGTCGGCCTTCACATATGTTTCGTCGTCCATGATGCAGCATTCAACTTTCGTCAGCATGTTGAGGTACAACTTCCTGGCACGGGTTTTGGCGGACTTGTTCTGCTTCTCGTCGCGATTAGAGGCCTTTTGTACCTTGAACGTTCGAAGCCCAGCCTTAGTTTTGGCCTTCTGGACAAAACTTCGGCTTAGGTGCAGCTTCTTAGCCACATCCCTAACGGAGGCGTTCGGATTTCGGTTGAAGGCCCCAACTACGCGGTTGTGATTTTTGGTGTTGTACGGAATACTTTTTCCTTCACTTCTGGGCTTCCGATCGGTGGTCAACTGTTCCTCGAACCGCTTAATCACTCGCGACACCGTGGAATTCGCGATTCCCAACGTTTTAGCGATGGAACGATGCGAGAGATCCTTGTTCTCGTGATGAATGCGCAAGATTTTATCACGCACGAGCTGTTCTTTCGACTCCATTTCCGCGAGTTTTGATCACAGGACTTTAAAATATAATATAAAAATTTAAATAATGCACTATGAACTAAATCCACCCAAATTTTCATTAAATTCTACCCAACGGTTAAAAAGTTAGAGCAATTTCATAGTGTGGCAATTTCATCGTGGACACCCTTTAGAGAAGTCAATGTGAACGACATCTACTTGCTGACGCTTTTATTCTATGCTACCAATAACAGTGTTGGTGTAGGACATCAAGTTGGAGATTGTCGAGCGCTTTTTCATGAATCCATGCTGGAACTCCAAGATTATAGATTGCACAACTGGATACAACTTGTCAAGCAGAAGACTTTCGAGAACTTTGGCCAGGAATCCGGAAAAACGCCATCCAGAAGTGAACGATTGAAGATAGACATAACGGGTGTGGCCAACTATGCTGTACAATTCTTGATGAAAGACGGCGAAATACAATTCGGACCTGGGCCTTTCGATGCATCCACGGAGCAAAAGGCTTTGAAAATAGCGTCATGGCTGAAGTTAAGCTGCTGCAGACGAATGTTGTAGTTCTGTAACTGGTCGATGTATTGCTGCTACGGAGGAGTTTGATCGGGTTCGAAAACGCTTCGGAAGAAATCAGTGAAGAGGTTTGCAGAAGTGGCATCGGTGGAGGAGCTGCGATTACAGTAGCTGACGTCTGCCGGAATACCAGCTGATCTTTTGCGAGCGTTTACGAAAGACCAGAACGACGATGGGTTTTCTTTAAAGCCACTCTGGAGGTTATCGATGTACTCACGAAAGCGAGTACTTCATGCAAACTGTTGTACTCGGCTTCTGCACGCTGCAACGTTTATGGGTCTTACGCAGACGGTTACGCGGATTACGCAATTGTGGATTCCACTATGGTTGTTGGAAATGCATAGACGGTCTACGAGCCTTTACCGGAACAGTATCATGGATTACTTGTTAAATATTGTCATATAATACGGACACGGCGGCATCAATGGTAGGTAAGTTAAGTAATTGCACCCAATCCAACGCTGATATCCTCGCATTAATAGCATCGAAATCACACCGTACGAATTGTACTCACTGCGTACTGCTTATGATGGCGATAAACTTTCGAAACGGCAGATGGTGGTTCAAACAGCTCAATAGGATCTGAATCACTGACGAGCACCGGGTTGAGAAGTTTACCATTCACGTTGACCAGTTAGCTGATTTGCTTAAGTCCTGCAGACAGGAAGAACTCGACTACAGCAAGTTCCCGTTCAGATGAAGCATTGAGAGGTAAGAATCCTTGGACATCCTCTTTCTCATTCTCATCCTCAGTCCCAAGCTAGATTTGCCTAGTGACTATAGTGACAACTAGCTAGATCACACTAAAACATAACCTTGAACTTGTGCTGGCATATGAAAGGTAAAATCCTCTTTTGCAAACTCTCTTCCATGTAGATTAGGGTGGGCCATCATGATCATTTTTGCAGAACAGCCCTTTTTTGGCTTTCGTTCCATTTGGTTGTCGTTCCATTTGGGGTCCCAAAAAACTGTGCAAAATTTGACGATGATTGTTTGTAACCCGGCTTTCCGCATTGCGTTTGAAATTTGTATGGAAATTAGTATGGGAAAACCTACAATTGCACTTTCATTCCTAGGGACCACCATTTTCCATGAACCATGTAACTAATCATGTGAAAGTATAGTCCAGGAAGTGCCTAACAAGTTTGCCAAAAGAATGTACGGTGCTAGAATGTCTCTAAAAAAGATATAGGTGTTCAAAGTTCGATATTTCGAATGAAATGCCAAAAATCACATTTCCTGTCAACACTTCCGGTGTACCAAACTGAAATACTTTCGGAGTTTCTTGTCTTATCGATTTGGTATGTCCAAAATGGTGAGTTGACAACCTGGAAGGAGCGGGATACCTAACTCTAGTCTTCCCGTCCTTCAGTTCATACCTCACGCCTCTCCGAGTCATATAATAACAAAAGCTGAAACAGGGACACAGCTGGGTGACGTAGCCTGGGCAATAGACTGATGCAAAATTTGAAATGTTCGCTCCACAGTGTTCAAACGGTTTCAAATCGGGTCCTACTTAGCCTCCGAATGTTTAAACTCATTTGATAAGAAACTGATTTGGCACAAACCATTTGCAGTTTATATGGAAATCACTATGGGAAAACCAAATTTTTTGTTCATTGTCTTCTAGCCTTTTTCCATATTGTACTGTTAACAAGTTCTATTGCTATTCTCATGGGAATTTTTATCAGCTACTACTTTGCAGAAAATCGTTTTTCAGCCAAACGTTAAATTAAATAGTTATTAATTGTTTAAGAGATTGATAATTTTATGGCAAGATTAAGCAACTGCATTGTGGGCAACACTGTATTCTGCAGTGTGACATAGTAACCATGATGTTTTTTCTCTATTCTACGCACCATAAACACCAATGTTGCCTGCTGAACAGTTGATTGAGCATAATCATAAGACATCAGTGACTTGAATCGTTAATAATTTTTGTTCCTTACATTTGATCGAAAAGTGGTCTTCAACAAAGTTGTAGCTTTTCAACAAGCTCAGCTATCATTTTTTAAAGTAGAGTGAACTTTGGAATATTGACTTAGATATGAACCGAAATTATGGTTTCTTTATAGTAATTCCCATATAAACTTCAAATGGTTTGTGCAAAGTCAGTTTGTTATCAAATGAGTTTAAACATTCGGAGGCTAATTAGGACCCGATTTGAAACCGTTTGAACACTGTGGAGCGAAAATTTCAAATTTTGCATCAGTCTAGTGGACAATGTTGCCAGTCCGGCAATAGCAAAGTGAAGAGGTGCGGTTCAAAATGGCGTCTGTTCTCCTTGTTAGAAGCGGCTGATCACCGTCCTAGTACCAGCGTGGAACTCTAAACAGAGCTGTGCACGATGGTCTCTCGGCGAGACAGGGAGTTGGGGCAGGCCCAACAAGCCGCCCTGGAAAAAATATAAAATTGCAAATACCGAAGAAAGAAATACGGATAGGAACAATCGGCACAGACCTACGCGACGAAATAAGGACTACGATTGGAAGCTCTGGACATGGAACTGCAAATCGCTCGGCATCCCGGGGTGCGATAGGTTAATGCTACGAACCCTTCGCAGACTACGAGGCTGATGACGGTGGCCATTGATCGAGTGGAATGGAGATGACTTCTTTGGAGAGCAGAGGACATCAAGGCCTTAGCCTGATTGGTAAGGTGAGGTATGTCCAGATGAAATATTTCAAAACTGCTCAATCTCATCAGCGTAGTTAGACAAGGGGAGGGGGGTTTGCTATACTCCCTTCATGCGAAAATTTCAAAGCGAAACAACGAGTTGCTTCCTTGATGCTTGTCAACGATGTGGCTAAAACAAGGGGTGAAGCTAATCTCCGACTTCAACAAGAAACCCACGCGAGATCCTGATCACAGCAATACTTGCTTCAGGTGATTGAGCAGCATCGAAAAGAGTGCCCTAATTTATCAACTGAAATTCTATGACATTTGTGTTAAAACGTTTGACATTGCATATCACACCAAAAGAGTAGGGAAGGGGGACAAGGTACTTACTTTCAAACTGCTTCTATGAGATTTAGCAAATGTTTTTTAATAATACATCCGAACATACCAACTCGAGAAGATGGGATACTTCTGAATTATTTCAGTCTTTAACTTTACTTTCATTTATATTAGTGGGGGGGGGGGGGGGCTGGAGGTATAGTAAGTCTCTCTAACTACGCTTAAAAGATTGAACAATCAATTTTGAATAATTCATCCTAACATACCAATTCGGTAAGATGAGAATCTCAGAAATTATTTCAGTTTTAAGCTTTACTTCTATTGATATTAGTGAGGGGGCGGGGGTTGTAGTAAGCACCCCCTCTCTCTAACTACACATATGAAATAGAGCAATTTCTTTCGAATAATTCATCTGAACATACCAAATCGATATTTCATTTTCATTTTCATTTTGCAGCGTTTGGTGGGGCAATGGGAGCGCAAATCAATCCAAAGCCGAGGATAAAGGACGGGTCTATGCGGACCACTTGAACGCCATGAGAAAAGGAAGGGATTAAAGAGGTCAGTTATTGTGGGGTTTTGAGGAAATGACACATAGTGATGCTAAATGTAAAGAAACCGAAAATCCATCTCCCACTGATTCATCCTTTCACATATATACCAAATTGATATTTTAAAGCAATAATCAAAATAAACAGACAATACATGAAAAGGCTAGTTGCCAGTTGCTTTAAAGGCTAGTTGCCTCTTTAAGCGGACCCTCCGCATCCTAACTCTTCTGTTAATTCACTTAAAGCTACAAGGCTGTCTAAATTTTCTTATTTAAGTTCGTTTGATGATTACGATATCTCTAGTCTAATTTAATAAATAATTGAAATCTCTAATCTACCTACCATGCTTTATTAAGTACCTGCACTTGTGAATGTAATCTAAAATTTAACGTGTTTCAAGTTGTTTTTGACTTTGACCTATATTTAATATATATTAGTTCGTCCCAGGTGACACCTTCAATTGACTAAAATGCTTCACTTTGAAGTTAGTTTCCTAGCTGATTTTTAAATTACATAGGGTATATGCTTCAACTACGCTCACACGTTTCCACTATGTCGCACCACAAAAATACGTATGGTTATGTCACAATAGAAGCACGCCACAGTGGAAATCCCGAGCCATAGTTCAAACACTTATCCCAAATCAAAATGAAGCACAGATAAGATTAGTTGCAATACCATGTACAAAAATGGTGTTTAACATTGTTCCCTGAGTAATACCTCAATGAAAACAACAACGAAAACTTGTCACGCAAGTAGAAGGAGCACTGTTGGGCACTTTCTGAAATATTTTAATAGTATAATTCCCTTGCAAACCCAAATAAATCTATTGCGTAAAAATAAATAAAATAAGAGTGATTTGCGGAAAAACCCGCCAGTATCGCACCCAACGTCAGTGCCAATACGTAAGCGTACTACAACGCGGTTTTCAAATAAAGGAGTAACAAGTGTGATACTATCACTTCAGGCTAGAACTTTGTTTCTCTTAGGCAATGGTTCATCAAAGAGAGGAAGCTCAGTAATCCTCATCGCATGCTCATGACGCTATTCTGTCACGGCATGAGCCAATGATGCCGGACCTTAACCAACCGACTTCAACGCTCCACTATGAAGCATAAGATTAGGCCCGCCCACCAACGTCCAGGATAAAAAACTAGCCAAGGGGAGGGATCTGAACATACCAAATCGATATGATAAGAAACACCAAAATTATTTCAGTTTGGAATATGACTTCCATTGGTACACCGTCAGTGTTGGCAGAAAAAGTGATTTTTGACATTTCATTCAAACCATAAATATTTTAACAATTATAACTGTTTTGTTTTTTAACATTCTAGTACTATTTTTTATTTATTTTTTATTATTTTTTTAGTCTCTTTAACGCTCTTGGGTTCTTTGTAACTTGTCCGGGGGTGAGAGTTGAACTCGTGACTTTTGCGTGAGAGGTATGGATCTTAACTACTACGCCGGGGTCGCTCCCGTTCTAGTACTGTTTCGTTTTTGTTTGCTAATCTGGTTAGATGTTATACTTAAATATCTTAAAGATAAGTCGTCCAGCTCTAACCTTTCTAGTGGTAAGCAGTGGGACCATCATCAAAAATAAATAGGGTAGAGCAGTACTTCGGCCTAATCACCTATTTTGGGCCTATCGAGCAGAAAACATCAAATAAATCCATTGTTTCAGAGTTAACAGTTAGCAGGTCAATTATGCGTTTGGTACGATACTTTAGTTCAAAAGCTACCGACCGATTTCAATGTAAACGCTTCGACCTCCGACCGAATTAAAAAAAAAACATAACATATGGAAAACTTCACCACAATGCCAAGACTCAATTATTTAAACGATACTGACATTGTTTTGAAATTAAAATTAAGTGAAACAGCTCATATCAAGGGTCAAAGTTACACATTTTAACAATTGAACTTGACAAATGAAAGCATGATAAACAACAACAAAATCTCTTGAACGACACGAGTAAATGAAAATTAAAAATATGACTTTTGTTAGTTTTTTTTCAAATTGCGTAAATATACCGCAGCATTATATATTAAGAAATTACCTATTCTTTGGTACCGGATTTAATCGATGGAGCGATTCTAGTGCCGTAAATACAAACGGATCCATCGAGATCGATCTTTCCCTGAAGATCACCCAATCCTAATTTGAGCCTTCAAGAGCTATTTCCAGAAAAAATCTGCTTACCCCTCGGCTGTTGCTTCTGACCTGCCAGTCTGTCTGCCACGATCGGTTGGCGGCCGAGAAAAAGGTATTCTTCTCGATGATGATAATGACGATGATGATGATGATAAACTACAGCTTCCATCGCCCGACCAGGCGAGAAAAAAAAACCAACGAAGAACCCGTCGAAATTGAACCGCGGAAAAAAGGTTCAACGCGAGTGGTTTTATTGGCGAGAGACCCTTGAGAAAACTTCAATCGAAGTTCCGAAAGACCCGAGAGTAAAAGATGCTGCCCACTTCTTGTCGATCTTGCTATTCCGACACCAAAAGCGAAGAAGAATCATCCGTTTAAACCGAAAGCAAAGGAGCGAACGATCGAGCGTGTTGGGAAGGTTCTTATGCTATATGCTGAGCTCTACTTGCCGTGTTCTTATTTACATTTTCACGGCCCGATTTGACTTTATGCTTTGGCCTTTTGGCTTCCCTCCTCCGGCCGCGACCGGTGTGACTGTACATAAAACATACGCCGAGCACCTTTTCCACTCCGCCGTCCTCGCACCCTGTCCCACACCCGCTGGATATTCCTGAAGTGGAGTCGTTGTGGCTGCTGCTGCTGCTCTAAAACCCAACGATGATGATGATGATGACGGTTGATGCTGAGGTTCGAAAACCAAGCCAGACATACCGTCGCCACTCCCTGCCGATTGGCTGCTCTTCTTGTCCCAGCAGGTCGTCCCACCCCGGCGAGTCCCACCGTCCCGGGAATCCCTTATGTGCGAGCGAGATGTGATGACCGGCAGCATCATTAGACAACCACTTTGGGTTCGAAACCCATGATGCATGGCAGAAGATGATGAAGAAGAAGCAGCAGCAGCAGCAACAATAATGCATTGGAGAATCACTTGGTCGGTCAAAAAGCAACCATAAAATCGCCGAAGGAGATTCCGACCCGGCCAACAAAACAGTTGTAAGAGGGAAAATAAGCGTGAAAGAGTGAACCTCTTGAGAGGCTGTTGTTCATCGTTGGTATTATTCTTGGCTTTCGGGATCGTTTTGTTGTTCTTGTTGTTGTTGTTGTTCGTGGTGGTGGTGGTTTTATTGTTACAAAATCCATCACCTTCCTCTCGGGTGCTGCGGCAGCGCTGATCGAGGAAGGTACAAAATGTTCTTTTTTCGAAAATGATCTTCGGTGCGGTGGGCAACTGTGCTGATTTATACGCATTTGTGCTTGATAGTTAATAGGGATTTTACCAGCGGATTACTGTTCGAAATTTAATGATCAAGGTGCAAAAGTGAATCATAAATGTTTGTATGCTTTAATATGAAGAATACCAGCTCCTGAGCTATTTTATACAAAATATTCGGTATCTCAATATCAAAAATCATAGCAAACAGAGTCGTCTATAGATATTAAAACATTATTCGGAACACCTCAAACCATTTATACGATGGCCATACGATTTTATCTTTTTAATGTACTAATTACTCTAGTTCAAAGCATATTTAAACTTTGTTGGTGGTCATTCCCCATGTACTTTGGATGGGGAGAGTGAAGATGTCAACTCCCTATTGCTAACATTTCGTGAATAAAGGGCGCGCTTTTCTCTCCATTTATTGGGGCATCTTCTTGTTGGATGGTAAGTTTCCTGACCAATTGGTTGATCAAGTTGTTGGAAGAAGATTCTTAACTGTCACAAGGAAATGAATAGGCGAATTAACTATCAATCCATCAATTCGTTTTTGGCCTTTTATACAGTGATTTGCTGACTGATGACAATCAGAGGTTATTGAGCTTGATCAAGTTCAACTGTTTGGAGAGCCCACAGCTATCGGACTAGTTTCCGTGGTACAATGATTGGTAGACCACACATCATCATATCAGCAGTGAAAAGTTCAATTGAAATTAATTTGATTTTCAACGAAGAACGATATTCAATTACTGATGGTTAAATGTATGATTTTATATTCAAAAACCTACTTCAGGGTGTAATTAAAACTTGCAAAATATTTGTAGCTGTCATTGGTCATATCTCGTCGAGTTAATATGATTTGATATGTCATGGTTATGGTAAATTATGAATTTAATCATATCAAACCATAAACTGTACAATCCGGAACCATTTCTAAGGTGGACATATGACTAAAGAATTTTATGATTGCCATTGGTCATATTTAGATGTATACATAGATGTGATTTGATGTGTCGATAAAGAATTTGGCCAAATGAGACTATTATCTGGAACATCAGTTCTACGATGCACATGAAATTCATTGATTATTGTTTTGAAAGCCATTGGTCATATTTCGACATGAAGATCCGAATTGGGGCCCCCTCAGTTTAGTCGGTAAAGACGCAGCTATAAAGCAAGATCATGATGGAGGCGGCTGGGGTTCGATTCCCGATCAGGACTAGGAATTTTCCGGGAAGACATGCTAAGTATAAATTCATAAAAATACAATAATTGCCTCCCAGCGGGAAAACATTTCAGAGAAATTTTTTCCGGTGGAAGTCGGAAGAAACTTTCGGGGGATATTGTGAGTGGAGATCGTTAAACGAAATCGTTTAATTTTGAAAGGAACTTTTAAGGAAAGTTGAAATACAATTTCGGGTTGGTCAGAAAAAAAACTGTTCAAGGAAGACAGAAGATAATTCTAGCAGAAAGCATGCTTTTGGTATTATTTTCAGAATTTTCATTGAATTTTTTTCAGAATTCCCTTCTTAACTTGGAGTTCTACATACAAGTACCTTAGAGTTATTAGAATTAATTTAACGTTCTCCTTACAAACCCTTTCGAGAAGTCTTTTTTAAATTACTTTACAGTTCTAGTCAGCACTCTCTTTGAAATTGCCTTGAAATGCTCAACAGAATTCTCTTGTAAATTTACTTTGAATCCCACTCAGCAATCCCTTGGAATTCTACTCTGAACTACCTATGAATTTTTCTTACGTTTCGCCTTGAGTCTGGAGTTCCTCAGAACTAATTTGAAAGGAATCCTCATATTTAACTTTCCTAAAAATTTATCATCTGATATTTTCCTCTGAATCCCCCTCGAAATTTTTCCTAGAAACCCTGGTTATTCTCATCAAATTAATTCATTTAAGTTCATAAGCTTTGAAACTTTTGCATTGATATTTTGCAGGAAGTCGGAAGATATTTTCAGGAAAAGTTTAAAGAAAATTTAGAAGAAAGAATGGAAATAGTCGGAAGAAACTTCCAAAAGAAGCCACAAATACTTTTTGGGGGATTTGAAGGACAGTTCCAGGAGAAATTGTAAAAATCTTCCGAGGGAAGCGGAAAGCGCCACAACTTGTCGGGAAGTCGGTAGACAGCCACAGAAAGCCAGAAGAAGCTCGGAAGAAACTTCCCGTATAAGTTGGGGGTGAACCTTCGAGCAAGTTTAGAGAAATTTGCAGATGGAGTCGAAAACAACAACTCAAAGGAAATTTCAGTGGAAACTATAGAAGTTTCCTGGAGAAAAGGAGGCTAGAAAAAAATCTGTAGGAATTCTTCCAGAAATCTTCCAGCGTAAGCTAGAAAGGTTTTGGGACAGTTAGAAGAAACTTGTAGGAGAAGCCAGAAGAATCTTCCGCGAGAACGTCAGAAGATCCGACACTTCCTGGCGATACCTAAATATAATCTTGGATATGCTGGAAGAAGCTTCAGGGAGAAATCTTTCAGTAAAATAGGTTGAAAATTCGGAGGGAAGTTTAAGGGAAGAAAGACGAACAATATTTCCAGAGGCTTCTATTTTCCTCTAGAAATATTTTTTTTTTAATTTAAAACATTTTTCAGGGGAAAACTCATAAGTGTAGAGTTGACAACTACTTGATAGTGACTTGGATACATCCCTGTTTACTATACTATGAGTGTCCTATGATTGCGGATGAAGAATGGAACAGTGGTGATGGGAGTTCAGTTGAGATATAAACGTGTGACAGGGCGGACTGTTTCCATGGTGGATAGGATTCTAAACTAAGAAGAAGAAACTCTCAAGCGATGTCAAAACAAAAATCAATTTCCGGAAAAAAAAACTTCCTGGCAGTCGGAAGAAGATTACAAGGGAAGTCAGTATAACTAGAACCAAAGCTAGAGCAATATTAGTGGAATTTAAAAATCTCCCATGATAATTCACCAAAATATCCTCAAAAAATTAAACTGTTTTGCGCGAGCCCTAATTTTCTTCAATCATTACCATTTATTGCAGAAGCTCAAATTTTGGGATTATTAATCTGAACTTTTTTTCTTCTCCAAAATGAAAAACTGGCTGACTCACTGACATCTATGCCCCAGAATTTTTATAGATATCGGCAGGCATGGAAAATCATTTACATTCATTTCATGCATTCATTTACATTCATTTGCCTCTAACTTTTTTCATCAACAGCATTCCGCAAAATGATGTATGGAGCTTTTGTAGGTTTTATTAATAGCTACAACTTTTGCCCATAAAACAAATCTGTATCTCTTATGCATCACGAACTAGAGTGTGCAGAACTTGTTACTGTTTTTCAGTGAATGTAAAATACATTCACTTAAAAACAGTAGTGGCTTCTGTTGGCTCTGGTTCGTCATGCATAAGAGATACGGATTTGAGTTTTTAACAAAAGTTGTAGCTAATAACAAAACCTCTATACATCATTTTGCGGAATTCTGTTGATGAAAAAAGTTAGAAGCAAATGAATGTAAATGAATGCATGAAATGAATGTAAATGATTTTCCACGCCTGGATATCGGCATCTGATGACACCACCGATAGAGCTCAGCATTCGAAATCCAGTTGCGAGGTCACCAAGCACAAATTATACACTAATATAAAGTACCTAAAAATTACCAACATTTTAACTAAGCACCCTTGATGTGTTACAAAATTTACTATTCTTAATACTATACTAAGAGGCGTTCAAAGGATTGATTTTTTTTTGGACACAGCTGGACCTAGAAAAAGCACCAATCTACTCGAACATTAAATTTTGACACAGTTAGGTGTAACATCTATTAAGAGAGCCCCTTCCCTTTTTGGTGGTTAAATTTTGCAACAACTAGCAAAGTCTAGCTCTACGGAAACAGATTTTAATCAACCCTCAGGATTTCAGTTCAACTCAGGATCATCGAAATATTCTTTTATTTGAGTGATTTTTGCTCAACTTGCCGGAATGAATCATAAGATTAATCCTGAAATCCTGAAAGTTACTCTGAAGACATTTTGGAATGATCCTAAGGAACCCCTAATAAGAAAATATAGAAGAAATAGTTTAGTTAACCCAGAAAATAGTTTGGTTAGTCGAAAATTTTCCAATATTCTGGTCTAAGAAAACGGTGGGACTAGAAATTTCTAAAAAGAGTAGCAGTGAGGTGAGGGAAATCTCAAACTTGTGAATTCAGAATTGCAACCATGGAGGAATTTGGTAGATTCTATGACATCAAAAGTTTTCAAGGTTCTAACATTAACAAACATATCCAAAACGGACATCATAAAATTTTAACAAAATATCACGTGTCTGAAGCATGGAATCAAAAATATCTCCAAATGACCAAATTACAAGCCATCAAAGCGATAACGCTATGTCCGAAATGGAAAGCAATAATGATATAATCTTCGTCCCTTTTCATCATGAAAAACTCTCTTTGCAATAGGAGCTCACTCGGGCCGGTTGAAGGAAACGACTAAATTGTTGGCAAGCTGCTTCACGAAGTAACGCCGAAGATGATACACGTGTGTTAATGGAATTTTTTTTTTTGTAATGTCTTTTCTCGATTCCGATCAAGCTAGGTGTGTCAACCGTGTTTATTGCAACAAAGCAGGTAAGCAATATATCATTATCCTTCTACAACTCCGACCAAACTATATTACAGAGAAAGAGAGTTTATCGTGGTAGTAGTAGCAAGCGTTTTGTCATTATCGTTGGTTGCTTTATGTGTTTGAATTCGCTGGTCTGAAGCTTAGAAATTGTTTGGAATTCTCACTGGTAGGGTAGAGAACTAGTTCGGCCTAACCGCCCATTTTGGGCCTAATGAGCAGAAAACTTCAAATAAATCCATAATTTCAGAGCTAACAAGTCAATTATGCGTTTGGTAGGATACGTTTCAATGGCATTTCAATACATTAGGCCGAGTTTAGAATCCGTAGGCCGAGTTTGGCGTCAAGAAGCAGTGTTAGACTTTTGATAATATATCAACGATTGGTTTCTCTTTATCAAATTTTACGGAAAGGTAAATAAATTTAAAAAGCCATCAGTAATAATAACATTCCGTTTGGTGCTAAACTGCGCTAGCTTAAGAAAGACTAAGTGCGGGTTGTGCTTAATAGGCCGGAAAACCCTATCATTTTGGATAAATGACATGATCTTGAATTTAACTAACTTTGTAAATCCTGATAAATTGCTGATATTTTGAGACCTCTCACTTCATTTTCAGTACAAAAAAAAAAGATTTTCAACCTGGAAGAAATATTCAGAATTCAAAATGCAATATTGGAGCTATCGGACTTATCATTTTTATTAATAGAATTTAAATATAGGTTATCAAAATAGATATTAAAATTGTGATTCCATGCCATTCTCGGTTATTTCCCGGTTGTTTACCCTGAATTCAAGAAAATCAACATTTAATTTTTTAACATGGATTTCAAGTGACTTTTTCTCTCAGCGTTTTTTTTTTCTCCTTAAAGTTCGTTTAAGCACCTTCTTCTTATTTTTTTTAACTATTCGTTTATTTGTTAGGTTCAAATGTCGTTAAACTTTACGGAGCCGAGGTCTATCAAAATACAATAATTCCTAGTTAAATTACATAATGTTTCTTTTTCTTATTTTCAATTTGCTCTAAATAGATGGCATCAATCCTCTTCTTGCTTTCCTCGATCAATGCACACCGTTTTTCAGGATCGTCAATATGCGAAAGATCTGGGATCGTATATGGACGCTGTGTATATCGACAAATATCACCACTCACAGAGATCAGGCTGCTATCACTTTCGCTTGAGTCATTTGCGTTCAATTTTTTGGTTGCATTGTTTGTGGTGTCCGAGTCGATTGATCGCTGGCGTTTCGTTTCGGTTTTGTTGTTTTGCTGTTGGTCTGCATTTGGTATCGATTTCGGGAGCGAGGGCCACTGCTTACTGTTGGCTGCGTTTGATGGAAGTTTGTGTGAGTTGTTGTTGTTCTTGTTCTTGCTGTTAACGTAGTTGTTGTTGGTGCTGCTACTGAGAGTATTGTCTTCGTTTGCTACTGCTGTTGCTACTGCTGTTACTGCTGCTGCTGCTGCTGCCACATCGGAGCAGCGTTGCTTTGGGTGAGATTTGCGCTCACAATTGCGACATGTTTTTACTTGGTTTGGGTATGATACCAGTGTAATTTCGCCATCCACGGTGATGAATGACGGGATGGGAAGAATAAGTCTCATTTTTAAAACACGCACTCCATTGCTGAAGCCTGGAAAATAACTCTTCCAAACCTCACCGCGAATTGCTATCACCTCTCCATACTGGCGCATATATTCGATGATAACCACATTTTCCATGTCATCTGGGAGATCATGCAAACGTACGTCGACAACGCTGCTTTCGGCATAAATTGGAATCGAGATCTGTTTTTCTCTCATACTCCATAAAATGCTTCAGGTGATGAGCTGAAGCGATTCTTCTTGCTACTTCTTTACTTTGCATACCCAGGTATACAACGTTTTTCACATTGAGTGGCTGGATGCATTTCACTTGTGACATATCAAGTTGCAGTTCACTTTCTAAAAATCGTTTGATTTCCGAAATACACGGCCGCTTAGGCAGAATGGATGAATCCAAAACGACACAGTTTTCTCGCAAAGCCCGCATGGCTATGGGCAACAAAACTCACGCGCGTCACACAAAAGAAGTTCGAAAATGGTATCATACGTCTGATCGGTTAAGGAGATGGATAGCAACTGACCTTCTTCTTAGACATTGTTAATTTAATGCAAAATAAGTGACCATATTTTAATGTAAAAGATCTAAATTTCCGAAGAAAATTCCGCTTAGTTCAGATTTTTAAAGCTAACTGATATTACCAATTAAGAGAGTCAGCTGCAATGTTAATTTTTTTCTTTGAATTGACAATAATTTCGGACGATAACAATCAACCGTCAAGACACCAAAGACGAGTGTCAATCTGTCAATTCTGCTAAAAGGGCGTTGATACATGACAATATTAAAAAATAAAACAAGCCCCATTTGCTTCAGAATATTAAGATCCATGTATTAGGTACCGTAAAACCGGGTATCTTTGATAATGCGGGTAACTTTGATAGTATAATATAAAGATTAAATTTATTCGCTGCGCTTTTTCTAAATTAGAAATATTAGTTCCATATTGTAGCTTAGGGTATTTCTGTTGATATCGTATGTACTTTTTATATAGAATGTGTTACATATTTTACAAACATATTAAAAAACCATTTTCGTATTTTTCGCCGGTTTGAAAAAGCACTCAAACAATCATTTATGAAATCTATTTCCGATATAGCCATACCAAATTCAATGTTGTATTTTTATTGCCTATCCTGTTTTCTGATTATATACTCATTCAAAGTTCCATATTTAAAGATCTGAAAAACTTGAGTTTCAAGATTTTTTTTCTAGATTCATCGAGCATTATCAAAGTAACCCCAAATCAAAATACTGATGTTCGGTCACACAACTTAAAAAAATAGTGCAAATGCTTTAATTTCCGTTAAACAAATAACTAGGGAATTAACTCCTGGATCCTCAGTACTTGTTTTAAAAATATAAAATTTAAAAAATATTCATTGCTGCAAAAAACATTTAGAATATACTTTAAAAAATTATCAATTGTACCCCGTTTTTCGGTATTTCAAAATACGCTACGAGTGGGGGAGGGGGAATCTCTTAGGGTCTCATCAATTTACTTTGATGCATTTTCGAAAATTCAAATGCAGTTTTCTTCGACGCATCATTTCAGATTGCAAAAAGCTCGCGTCATTTTATTCTTTTTGCTATTTTACACAAAATGACGCGAGCTTTTTGCAATCTAAAATGATGCGTCGAAGAAAACTGCATTTGAATTTTTCGAAAATGCATCAAAGTAAATTGAACCTTGAGGAAAAACATTTAAAAATTGGGCAGGAACTGATCTGCGCTTGTTTGATGACTTAACACTCCGAACACGATGCCTCCGGTAAAATTTGTAATGGAGAATTAGCAAGGTTTGAAGAATCATTGCTCAGCAGTTTATCGATCGATTTTAGTTCTATTGACATTTCGCTATGCTTTTTCAAACATTGCAAGTTTGGCGTTAAACATTTTACCGGAGGCATCGTATTAAGAAGATTAATAATTATCTTCACAACCAGCCAAAGTTACTTTTACTTTAATTTAGTTATGAGTATCCCATCAAATTGACGCTGGAACGTCGAGGGTCTACCAGTATAAGGAAGTATTGTTCTCCAATCCGAACTCGAACACGGACCGACGGTGATCATTGAAGGTGAACATAATTACAATGATGCATATGCCTGGCTTTCTCTCTATCTCTCAGCCTCCATCCCGCTCTCATAAAGACGACGATATTTATAATTTCCACCCTCCAGGCAAGCGGTTTGATTTATTTGGACAATAATTCCCATGTTCCCCGTGCCCAGTCCAAACAATCCGGAACGATGGACCGCCCGCAGGCGGAAAATTGCAGATTTTATAAACAGTTTACGGTTTGGAACTGAGCTGGGAGATGGGATCGGATGCTATCGAATATTGACTAACCACACAGGAATGCGTGCACTGTAGCTGCTACACGGCAACAAACTGAGAGAAATGTGTGTGTTTGGAAAACAACGCATCGCGCGTTCTATAACAAACATCCGGACTCATCATGTCAACCAGGATGCCCGGACCCGGACGAACAGTTTTGGGACGATGCTGGAGTAATTGTTGTACTTTATTATTGGAACCGAATACGCGAACGGATCGGAGCTCCATCTCTTGTTGTTCGACAGCCGCCTGCCTGTTGGCATCTGACAAATAGACTTCAATTAGAATTGTTAATTAGACCCATCCCCGGCTCGACAGCGGTGAACTTTGCGAGATTTAGCGGATTCGAGGTGTGGCAAATGTGTGCATATATTTAACCAAATCTATTCCGAAGAAACCTTCCCCTGAATGACGCGAGTGTGATACGACACAACGGTTGATGTTTGCTGGATCGGGCTAACGGTTACTCAATTAGATTGATAAATTCAAATGGCGAGAGAAATATTGGGCTTCCTAAAAAAAAACTTATGGTCCTTAAAATTTGAGTATCAGTACAAGACACTGAAGTAGTCTGCACATTGTAGACGAAATACACGTATCATCAAAAGCTATTGAAATCCCTGTGTACTCCGGATACCTGGTTCTGTGGATATTCTAATACATTGTTAACCTTCCATTTGGATATTCAGCCTGACCCTGATCGTATTTAACTATCATATCTCCGTTCGAATTTCACATATTCATGCCAAATAATATATTGTTGACCAGCTCAAGAACGAACAGCTGGATGATAGAATTGTCAAAAAATATAAAATAAACCATTCACTCACCGTCGGTTCCGACTTGGGTGGAATCGCCAGGGCACACCGCACCGCCAGCGTTATCAGGCAGGCTACGGCTAGCTTCATCCTCACTGCTCTACTACTTGCTGCTGCTGCTGCTACTACTACTACTGGTTGGAGTGAGATTTATGTCCAATTGCCAATTTGCCGGCAACCTACAAAACACTCAGCGGGCGGCTTCTCAGTTCTTCTTTCGCACTCTCCAAGAGCCGATGCGGCGTGGTTCGAAAATCCAATTCCTGCTGACAGTTTCGGTTTGATTTATTGCACTCCTATCATCTGATCGGATGGTAGCAGTAGCCTCAGTAGTATAATTTCTGTTTACACTCGCGCGCGCTCCAAGCTCTGCTGAACCGGTTCACTGCAGGCTCTCTCTCTCTCTCTCTGTATTATCACTGTTTTATATAGTAAACTGTAATGCACGGATCTCCGCCAACACCAGACGGCTTCTTCTTCTATTTCGATCAGATCAGCTGCAGTTGCACACTGCACTCTATGTGTGTAGTAATATGATATTCACAATGATGATTATTGCCACTGCTTATTAGTGCCGAAGCGATTTCACCCTTGAATTGATGATGATGCGTTCTTTACTTATATGCAAACAAGAGTTACTTTTCACACATCTTCGTCACTACTGATACAGCATCGCCATTCGCGTAGACCCACTCTATGTTCTACGACAACGAAGACGAGCAGTCGCACTCTCACTCAACGCAATATTTCATCTTAATACAAATTGACCTGATTTGATAATAAATTTATTTATTTGATTTTCGACTTCACCACTTCACATCCCTTCTTGCTGTCTGACTTGTGCGATACCACTGACTGGCGCGGTGCAACGCAAGTTCAACTGCTGTATTGACTGGTCAAGTACCGCGGTTTGATGACTTCATCGAAGTTCTGCTCGATAATTCAATCGCCGCATGAGGCAAAGACTTTCCTGAAGATTTACTGCGGCAAATCTGCGAAAAAAAAAACAAAAGGACAAAATCGGTAAGAATTAGAACACGCAAATGCAAATCACATTAGGGCGGGCTCGTGTGTAGATTCTTATTGTCATTGTTTCAATATGGGCACGTTGAAGAACGGACGGAGCTCGGTCCGAGGCGAAGAAGAGGCGAGAATAAACTCACACAATTGTTTCAATTATTAAACCCCATAAATTAACCGCCTATTTGTCCACGCGCGAAGTGCTGCCACAAGTGCATCTCTGGAGGATCGCATGCGGCGATGTCAAACTGGCGTGGGTTGCATTCCGCACAGATGCGTCTTACAGTGTTTTGATGACTTTTCAGAACATTGAATTTGAGCTCAGAGTCAAGTGAGGCGACGCAACGCGGCCTGTGGAAAGGCATGGATCCGGTCACGCGCGATCATCGCAGAAACAAAATAGTTATTCTCGGTCACTGAAAGATCAATCAATGCAAACTCTTCCAATCAGTGTGACGTAGAATAATGTCATAGTGAACACCGCGACCGAATGCGGATCAATAAAGACAATGTGTTGACACGTGTGACTTCTACGAGAAATCAAAGGACTGTTGGATAATAGAGTTTGCTGCAAGGATCGTTTTGGTAAATGGTAAATACGCTGAATTGAAGAGATGTGTTCCAGTAAAGATATGAAGCGGAGTGCCACCAATAACTCTATAATATAAAAGGGGTTGAACCCACGATCATGTGCTTAGTAAACAAAAACGGTCACCACTATGGCACCAAACCCCTCATATAGGGTGACCAGCAGGGTTACTTCCACTCACTTCGCTATAAAAAATGTTTTTCGGAATTATGGAATCATTGGATGCTATTATGAAAGTTTTTTCTTGTCAGAAACAAGAAGAGGTTGGAAGGTATGTATTTGACACATAAAACCTGTCAGTTTCGCTTTCAGTGCGTCACAATCAGCGAATTTATGACTCGTGAGCGTTCACTCAGAGTAAGTCACCTTATCTTGTGACTTACAACTACTAACTATTATTATAATATCTAATGATTTCATAATTGCGAAAAACAATTTTTATAGCAAGTGAGTGGAAGCAAGCCTGGTGACCAGTGAATTTTAATTTTGAAATTCCCGGTTTTCCCGGTGTGATTTAACAACAAATTCGAATACGAATCGGGTTCATCATCTCCTTTACCTTTTGTGGAGATGATCAACCCGATTCGTACCTTGCTCAAATTTGACTTTTGCAGGCTTTCTACATTCCGCAGCACGTGAAATTGACCTCTTCCGATTTTTTTTATTGGGTATCAAGCAGGAGCTGCGTGACAGCTTAATTTTCAAGACTTGACCCATTTGAATAAATTTTGCTTCTATCTTTGACAATACAGCAGAAGGACTAGCCTATGTTGGCCGCTTGAACACTGGATTCCATATGTATTGTTTCAAGATAGTTATAGAAAAAATGCTGTGACGTGTGCGCGTAGATACATCCGCGTAGTAAACCGATTGAGTAAGTAAATCCGTTTCGAACGAAATAGAAAAAAGGCTTATTATCATTTAAAGAGTGCCACCAAAATAAATGTGAGAGCCTATGTTGGCAAGTTGATTAATTTTGGTTTCCTCCCTAAATATTCTACTTATTTTACTGTTGAGCTTTGTTTCAATTTAGTTATTTTACCGCACGTATCAATCATTTCAAGATTTCGCGACCGTACCGAACTAATTCTATAATACAGAAGCTCAAAAAAAAAAAAACTTTTGGTGAGCTCTACTGCATTGCGAATCACTTCTGCGTAAGCTCCGTAGAAGTAGGCGCGTTGATTCCGACAGCCGCGAAAAGTTAAACATGCATCAATACCACATAAGGAAAGATCGATTTTACGTATGGTTTAGTTCATAGATTAACATTGACTGCTGTTTACTAATGTAAGAACTTGAACACTAATAAATAAGTTGACTCAAATGCTTTAACCGCATATATAAGAGATTTCGCGTATTGAGAGAATACTATAGTAATCGAGTACAACAAACTCAGGGGAATACAATACCTCCAAAAGTTTAAAAGCTATTAATTGTCACATACCTGTACTTTTGCTTATTTCCTAAACTATTCCTCTACTTGTTAATCTGCTAAATGCTATTGGTCTGCCTGCGTTTTCTTTTTAAAGTTCAAGACTAAATAAGAAGATTTATTCTACAACTTTAAAGGTTAGTTGCCTTCCTAAGCGGACCCCCCGCATCCTAATTCTTTTGTTAATCTACTTAATGTCATTAGACTTTCTGAAGTTTCTTATTTAAGTTCATTTGATGATTATGATCTCTCATTAGTCTAATTTAATAAATTATTAAAAGCTTTAATTCACCTAATCAAGCATAACCCATGCTTTATTAAGCACCTGCACTAATCTAAAATTAAACGTGGTTCAAGTACTTTTGATTTTGACCTATACCTATTTATTATATCTTGTTTCGACCAAGGTAACACCTTCATGTGACTAAAATGCTTCATTTTGAAGTTAGTTTCCTAGCTGATTTTTAAATTATATAGGGTGTATGCTCCAATTACGCTCTCACGTTTCCACTATGTCGTACCACAAAAATACATATGGGTATGTCACAATAGAAGCACACCACAGTGGAAATCTCGAGCCATAGTTCAAACACTTATCCCAAATCAAAATGAAGCACATATAAGATTAGTTACAATACCATGTACAAAAATGATGTTTAACATTGTTTCCTGAGTAATACTTAAACGAAAACAACAATGAAAGCTTGTTACGTAAATAGAAGGAGCACCGTTGGGCACTTTTTGAAATATTTCAATAGTATAATTCTCTTGCAAACCCAAATAAATCTATCTGCGTAAAAATAAATAAAATAAGAGTGATTTGCGGCAAAACCCGCCAGTATCACACCCAACGTCAGTGCCTATACGTAAGCGTACTACGACGCGGCTCTCAATTAAAGGAGTAACAAGTGTGATACTATCACTGCTAGACTAGATCTTTGGTTCTCTCATGCAGTGGTTTATCAGAGAGGGGAAGCTTAGTAATCCCCATTGCCTGCCCATGACACCATTCTATCGCGGCATGAGCCAGTAACGCCGGCCATAAACCTACCGTCTCCAACACTCCACTATAAAGCATGAAATTAAGACCGCCCACCAACAGCAAGGTGCAAAAACTAACCAAGGGGAGGGGTGAAATTGACCTCTTTCGATTTGGACCAACATTGGAGGAGATGTTTATTTTGGTTTAACTTTTATGAATCCAAATTTTAGTGTCGAATCGAAGCACCTGTCGGTCCAAGGGAGTATTTTTTAATAAAAAAAAAGAAAATCTAAATATGAATGTATTATTTTAGTACAGTGTTGGCAAATATTTAAATATTTCATATTAATTAAAACGGAATTTTCTCCAAATAAATACATTTAGATCTCCATTCTGATAGCACCATCGTGTTCCCCATACTTTTTTACCTAAGAAACACTTATCGACAAAAAGTCATTTTAATAAATATTTCCTGAGATACAGCATTTTGAAGTAAAGAATCCTAAAAATTATGAGAAAAAACATTTTTATCAATTTTATTTTCGCCCACTCTTCTAAGTAAAGGAACTCATTTTGCTCGCATACTACTTTTTTTTTGTAACTTCGCATCATAATACGGGTTTTTTCGTCATGCAGTTAAGTAACATAACGGCCAACTTTTCCTAGCTAAAATAATCGTGCGCAAAAGTAACTTATGCGAACTGTTTTGAATGTTGCCTTGCTTCTCATCTACCAACCGAGAGCTTGAAAAATTGTGACAGTAATATTTAATAGCCTACTGGATCAGAAAGTTTTGATCATACGTATGGACGTCCATATGTAGTTAATCTTGAAACAGCGTTCTATACAGATAGAAATAATTAAAACTCAAACGATATTTTCCATATTTCCAAAAAAATGTTAATGTTTTCAGAAGATAACTGCCCAATGAATTTTTAAATGGAGATTTTGTTCCCAAATGTATTTAATGTGTTTTTTGTTTGTTTCAAAATGTAGTTAATTTTATTTATATTGACGTAGCACTACGTCTGTGATTTCTATATGAGGGTACACTTTGTGAAAATCGAAAATGTAAAATGTAACAAAATTATGAAAGATTTTGAACGATAATAACTCAGCTGCCCCTGAACCAATTTCAATAATTTTATCACCAATCCATCAGAATAATTCCTACGCATTTGTTAAAATTAAGACTTTATCATTTTTCAAAATGTCACAATTGTTGCTATGCTAATTAAAATTATCACTAATTGCCTGCGAAAAGCGATTTCCCTAACATAGATTTCAAAGTTGAATTCTCACCAAATGGTGTTTATTCAATCACCGTGTGGTGAGTGGTGGTGTTCTCCAGTACACAACGAATGGCTCCCCGCAAGCAGCTAGCTATCAAAGCTGGCCTCAACCGTTGATCGGATTCAATTCCAATCACGGTGTGTGGTGGTGTCCGGTCGTCGGCATCAGCAGCAGCAGTGCTTTCGGCACGTGGCTTTGAACATTGTTCTCCAGTACACAACAAAAGACTGCCTGCAAGCAGCGAGCGGGAGCCCACATGAGCATCCATAGAAAGAGGAAGAAACCGCACCGCTATTGATCGGAATCAGTAGCTCTTCGTGAGTCGCTGTGAGTCATCTATACCAAGCGCGTCACCCGCATTCCAAACAACATACCGTATGCGTGATAATGTTTGTACCATCGTACAAATAAGGTTCCCGTTTCACCTGTGCTTACAATGCCTTGATTTTCTTTGCATGCACGTAACCTATAGCTCATATCGTAGTAGGCTGTGAAAATGATTTACTGTGTATTCGTGATTTGTCCCACGCGCAAATGTTGCAAAAAGACATTTCAATCGCCGTGGGAGTGTCCCGGTGGATCGTCAAAAGGGTTTTAGACCGAGAAAAGAAAGGACAACTATCCGCGAAGGTGGCCACAGGTCGTCCGAAGTCAGCTCGGGTTCCGAGGGTTATCGCTGCTATCAAAAGGAAGATTCGGGTGAATCCAGTGCGTTCAATAAGGAAAATGGCAAAGGAACACGGGATCAGTGACTTTACGGCACGGAAGATCGTAAAGGAAGATTGCGGGGCGAAGTCGAGGGCACGAAAAAAAAACTCACATGATTACCAACCGCATCCGGGAGCTACGAGTCGAACGATGCAAAAAAATCCGGTAATCCTGTTCACCGTCGATCCCGTATCAAATTCCAGAACCGACCGGTATATTAGTTCTCTTCCGGTAAAAGACGTGACCGACGAGCACAAGAACGTGTATCTGACCAAGCATCCTGCTAGCGTTATGGTGTATGGATTGGTGGCTTCCGATGGAGGTCTACATCGGGATTTTAAGTAAGTATGTTCTTCCGTGGATCAAAGAACAGTACGGTCCGAAGCCAAATGTTGTATTTCAACAAGATGGGGCTCCGTGCCACACCTCGAACCGCACTCAGAAGTGGTTGCCGGAACATCTTCCGTTCTGGGCGAAGGATATGTGGCCGCCATCCAGCCCCGATCTAAATCCGCTGGATTACTCAATATGGCACGTCATGAAGGCCAAGGCCTGTTCTAAACGCCACCCGAGTACAGCAGACAAACATTGACCCGTATCTGGAGTGAAATTGATCCAGACTACATTATTAGAACCTGCCGTGCATTCCGGAAGCGTGTGGAGGCCGTAATTGCAGCAAGTGGAAACTCGATTGATGATTAATATAGTTTAAGACTCTGAAAAACATCCCCCCTTTGAATAAATAAAAAAAAACTCGAAAACGAAATTTTTGAGAATTTTTTTTAATTTTGACATTGCTTAATGGTGCAAACATTATCACGCATACGGTACAGCTCACCAGCCTCATCTGTGTTTAACACCCTAATAGCTCAGCATTACTCAACCACCATAAATTTGTAAAAGAGTATTTTTTGGGCATTTGTCAAGGTCATCGATCTAGTTTAAACATTCAAGTTTATGAAACTTTTATCCATTTTGTTCTCGCGAACCGCTTCACGCCGGGGTTGCTATCACTTAGACGACTGCAGCGCCACCTCGCTGCACATTTCAAAAATCAAAATTTGGGAAAATGTTATTAAAATATTTTCAATAAAATGTGTTTCTGTTCACCAAAAAAAAATGCGAAATTGATTCTTTTTTTCAGCTTCTACACTGGCCAACCCCTTAATCTATCTTATATGGTAAAAAAATCTGTGGAACGCGATGGTGCTATCAAATCAAATATTTAAATCAAATACTTATACCCACAAAATACTGCATTGATTGTGAAGTAATGAAATTGGGTTGTTAGCGGAATGCTGAATAAAACAGCAAAAAAGGTTATCTTCCATTTAATTCCACTTAATTTTGGTATCCATGACAGATACGTATTTCGAGTACAATGTGCAGTCTTCATCAGTGTCATTCCCACTAAAGAACTTATCAAAATCTAACCCCCTTAAGTACTCATCCCCTAGGTAAAAAAGTCAAGATCATAGGTATAAAAATGAAACTACAATGTGTTAAATCGGAACCTACCTAACTAATAAAAACCAAAGATTTAAGTAAGCTAAAGGAGAAAAATCTATACAACTCTCTAATAAGGAAAATTCCCAAAGGCTTGGTAGCCATCATAATGAAGTAATGAAATTGGGTTGTTAGCGGAATGCTAAATAAAACAGCAAAAAAAGGTTATCTTCCATTTAATTCCACTTAATAATTGATTATTTTAGATGTGAAATCAATCTTAGGCAACACTGTCAACAATTTATCACAGAAAAACAGACATAACACATTGAATATGTTTCACTATAAAACGTCGCAGCTAAAACACTACCGCTATCTGTTGAGTATACTGCGATGGGCATCACGCTGAACAGATGGCGGTAGTGTGTAAGCGTCAAATGCACACCACAAGTGGTGGTACTACCAACTAAAAACATTTAAATTGACCGTTAAATGCGTGTTTGATGAACAGCTTACGAGTGCTATGTCTGTTTGTACAAACAGTAGGCGAGAAAAATGAGCTCATTTACTTAGAATAGCGGGCGAAAAAGTAATTGAAAATAATATTGTTTCGCATAATTTATGACATTCTTTGCTTCAAAATGCTGTATCGCAAGCAGGGGTTGAAACTGTTGACGTTTTTTACGACACTCGCTTCGTTCTCATGCGCGACAGTCTGATTTCAACATTCGTGCATAAAGAAATAATTCAAATAACTATCATACGACATGTGTGATTTTGTTCAAATTCCTCAGTTTGCTGTAAATTGAACGATTTCTGGTCAGAAATGTTATTACCAGGACATCGTGGCTTGCTATTTTCAGAATTCACACAAGCACAACATCAGCAGTTCTTATTATGAGAAAAACTAAAATACATACGTTCGTGACGGTCGTCGACAACAGTGTCGTATGACAGAGCCTGTAATATGACATTTTAGTTTGGTACTGTAATTTGATAGCTTGTATGGCAAGTGTCGAAACCAAAGGCAGTCGATTATCACAGAAAATATGTCGACTAAGGTGACCACTTACAAGACTGATCTCAAGAAATACCCAAATTACTTTTTGCTGATAAATGTATAGACCGGCAATCGGGCCAAACAGCCTGCATGCCGTATCGAACGACAACGGCCAACGATGCGTGAACTTTGCAGCCTCCCGGGGTATGGTAGTTCGAAGTACCTTTTTCCCCCGCAAGGATATCCACAAAGCCACCTGGAGATCACCTGACCAACACACAGAAAACCAAATCGATCACGTTCTAATCGACGGGAAATTCTTCTCCGACATTATCAACGTCCGCACGTACCGCAGTGCGAACATAGATTCGGACCACTACCTAGTTGCAGTATGCATGCGCTCAAAACTCTCGACGGTGCATAACACACGTCGAAGTCGAACGCCACGACCCAACATTGAGCAACTACGGGACACCGGAGTTGCCCAGGACTACGCGCAGCAGCTGGAAGTTGCACTACCCACGGAAGAGCAGCTTGGCGCAGCTTCTCTTGAAGATGGCTGGAGGGACATCCGTTCAGCCATAGGTAGTACTGCTGTAGCGGCACTAGGTACTGCAATCCCGGACCGAAGAAATGACTGGTTTGACGGCGAATGCAAACTGTTAGTAGAGGAGAAGAATGCAGCACGGGCGAGAATGCTGCAACACCGCACGAGATTGAATGTGGAGCGATACAGACAAGCGCGGAACAGACAAAACTCGGTTTTCCGAACGAAGAAGCGTCAGCAGGAAGATCGAGATCGCGAGGCGATGGAAAATCTGTACCGCGTAAACGACACACGGAAGTTCTACGAGAAGCTAAATAGTTCGCGCAAAGGCTACGTGCCGCAAGCCGATATGTGCAAGGACTTGGACGGTAACCTTCTCACGAACGAGTGTGAGGTGATTGAGAGGTGGAAGCAGTACTATGACGAGCACCTCAACGGTGAAGCAGCAGAAAACGAAGGTGGCACGGCAACAGACCTTGGAGCACGCGCAGAAGACGACAGGCTACCGGCCCCTGATCTTCAAGAAGTTGAGGAGGAGATCGGTCGGCTGAAGAACAACAAAGCAACTGGTGTAGATCAACTACCAAGTGAGCTATTGAAATACGGTGGTGAAGCACTGGCTAGAGCGCTGCACTGGGTAATTGCCAAGATTTGGGAGGAGGAGATATTACCGGAGGAGTGGATGGAAGGTGTCGTATGCCCAATCTACAAAAAGGGCGACAAGTTGGATTGCTGCAACTACCGCGCGATCACACTGCTGAGCGCCGCCTACAAGGTACTCTCCCAAATTCTATGCCGCCGTCTGTCACCATATGCAAGAGAGTTCGTGGGGCAATACCAGGCGGGATTCATGGGTGCCCGCGCTACCACGGACCAAATTTTCGCGATTCGGCAGGTTCTGCAGAAATGCCGCGAATACAACGTGCCCACACATCATTTGTTCATCGATTTCAAATCCGCATACGACACAATCGATCGAGATCAGCTATGGCAGATTATGCACGAGTACGGATTTCCGGATAAACTGACGCGATTGGTCAAGGCGACGATGGATCGAGTGACGTGCGTTGTTCGAGTATCGGGGACACTCTCGAGTCCCTTTGAATCTCGAAGGGGGTTACGGCAGGGTGATGGACTTTCGTGTCTGCTGTTCAACATCGCGTTAGAAGGTGTGATCAGAAGAGCTGGGATAGACACGAGTGGCACGATATTCACGAAGTCCATCCAGCTCCTTGGTTTCGCCGATGACATTGACATTATGGCACGGAACCTTGAGATGATGGCGGAAACGTACATCAGACTGAAGGCTGAAGCTAGACGGATTGGACTTGCCATCAACGCATCAAAGACAAAATATATGAAAGCAAGAGGTTCTAGGGAAGACAATGTTAGCCTCCCACCCCGAGTTCAGATTGACGGTGACGAAATCGAGGTGGTCGATGAGTTCGTGTATTTGGGCTCACTGGTGACCGCCGAAAATGATACCAGCAGAGAAATTCAAAGACGCATTATGGCAGGGAATCGTGCCTACTTTGGACTCTGGAGGACGCTCCGGTCGAATAAAATTCGCCGCCGCACGAAGTTGACTGTCTACAAGACGCTGATTAGACCGGTGGTCCTTTACGGCCACGAGACCTGGACTATGCTCGTGGAGGACCAACGCGCCCTTGGTGTTTTCGAACGGAAGGTGTTGCGTACCATCTACGGTGGAGTGCAGATGGATGACGGAACGTGGAGGAGGCGAATGAACCACGAATTGCACCAGCTGCTGGGAGAACCATCCATCGTCCACATTGCAAAAATTGGGCGACTACGGTGGGCTGGGCACGTCGTAAGAATGCCGCACGACGACCCAGTGAAAATGGTTCTAGAAAGCGACCCAACAGGAACAAGAAGAAGAGGCGCGCAGCGGGCAAGGTGGATCGACCAAGTAGAAGGTGACCTGCGGACCCTTCGCAGACTACGAGGCTGGCGAACTGTGGCCATGGATCGAGTAGAGTGGAGACGACTTCTTCGGACAGCAGAGGACAACAAGGCCTTAGCCTGATTGGTAAGGTAAGTGATAAATGTTTAATTATGTAAAAAAGGATGAGGAACCCGATAGTGCTGTCAAATTGGAAATATAAATACACCCATTCTGAGAAATTTGCTTTTTAATTTTTTAAACGCAAATATAAAATATTTGGCAACACTGTACAAACCTAATAAATTCATAATTCATAAAAAAGATTCCTTGCCTAATTTTCTCAAAAAAATATTTTAAGTTAGTATTTGACCGCTTCTTTTTAATTACTGTAGCGCCTCTAGTTGTCGTAGCAAGAAACTGACCCGCGTTTTGATCCGGAAGGATTGTTTATTTAGTAGTGAAATTTTTTATCAGGATACTTGTTCAAAAGTTATCGAAGATGGAACGTGACAGACGTGAAAAAATTCTGCACACTTACGTGTAAAATCCAACGTGGTCAGGAGGAATGATTGCAAAGGCTCTCAAATTTTTAAAATCGACTGTAAATACCGTGCTTAAACGTTACCGGGAAACACTAACATTTGATCGTGCAAAACAAAACAAACGTAGAAGTGGAACATGTGACCGAAAACTACGAGCGAAGGTCATAAGCACACAGTACAGTTCGGCGAATCTGTATGCGAGAAGGTTTCCGGTCGTACCATGCTAGCAAATATCCCAATAGGATGCTGAAACAAAAACCGTGCAAGGAAGCTGTACGAGCAAGTTCCGACGGATGTATTTTTAAGGACGATGAAACTTACGTAAAAATGGACTTTGGACAAATCCCGGGCCAAAAAATTTACTTTGCTCAACGTAAGGGGGATGCTCCGGACTCCGGATAAATTCAAATTTGTCTTTGCAGATAAATTCGCTCGCAAGTTGATGATTTGGCAAGGCATCTGCAGTTGCGGAAAGAAAACAAAGGTTTTCATCACTGGAGCGTTTATGAATGGACAACAATACAAGGAGGAGTGTCTCCAGAACATAATTTTGCTGTTCATTCAATCACACGAAGGTCCCGTAAAGTTCTTGCCTGACTTAGCCAGCTGCCATTACAGCCGCCTTATAAGCAGAATAATGTCGATTGTATTGAGAAAAGTATCAATCTACCAAATTGTCCAGATTTTCGTCCTATTGAAAATTGAAGAAATGTGGCAAAACAATCAAAACACCATCAGATTTGGATGAGTGGTGGAAAAGGATGGTAGATGAGGTTGACAGTACTACTGTGCATTGTGCAAGACATGATGAGAGGTATTCCGCGAAAAGTTCGAACTTTTACTTTAGGGCTTTTATTTAGCTTTAAGAGAAACATACAACACAAAATATTCGTCAGCTTTTCGGATGAATTCATCCGAAAAGCTGACGAATATTTTTTCTTGCATGTTTCCCTTAAAACTAAATAAAAGTCCTACAAAATGATACCTTTAGCGTTTTTGTACTTTATTTCCCCTTGGAGAAATGACCTATTTTGTGCGGCCAAAATCTAAATGGAACAGACTTTACAATGTTAATTTGATTTTCATGATTTCAATTTTGCCGGACAGAAGGGGGTCTTACAAACATTTTTTTTTTTTTTTTTTTTTTTCTATGGTTTGTTTTTTCCGTCGATCTTGTTTTCCGTGCTGAGCACCAATGCTACCGACGTGCCAGGAAGGCAGCTCCCACACCTGGACCCTACCTATCGACCCATCAACTCATGAACCGGGGACCAACGGCTTTACTTCCCATCCGAAGGAAGGCGTGATCAGAGATGTTATGCCTCAGAACATCCCGGCGGCGCCGACTGGGATTGTACCTAGGCCTGCTGGGGTGAGAGGTAATCACGCTTGCCACTACACCACCGGCGCCGTTTTACAAACATTGTAATTTAATGTTAATTTAATGTTAATTATAGCTTTATTTGTTTCGAAGATATTGATGAAAGAAGCTAGTGCTTTCTTGAAAATCACGAAATATAGAAAATGCAATACTTAAAAGGTGAGGTTTAGAAAAAAAAACAGGATTCCAGATTTAGCCCTGAAAAAATGTAAAAGATTTAGAAGATTTTTTATGGTTATAAAACTTTTAAGATGTTTGTTATTAACTACTGTCTAGAATACTTATTGAATTTTGGGAAGAATTTAAAATAAATTCTTAAGGACAGTCCAGAAGAGAATTCCAATGGATTTCTAAGGAGAATTCCGAAATATTTCTGATGAGAGTTGATTGATTTTCCCCGGTTCTCCCATCATTTTCCCGAGTTTTTCCCGGATTTCCATGTTACTTTTCAAATGTCCGCTTTTCCCGGATCGGTGGCCACCCTACCAAAATGTAATCGGTTCAACGGAGGTGCAGAGGATACATGAGTGAGAGAGATCTTTGATTTAATTTCACCTCTGCATGATCATCTTCTTCTGTTTATAACTAGTTCCAAATTGGCACGACAGTTTTCTAAACTTTAGGTACACATTTACTGTCATTCATCTGAGCGGAATATGTCATCAACAGCTTAGTTCTAAGAAGCTCCCATCCAAACACGATCCGGGTCTGGGGGTCAGCTGGTCATGGCAGACAAGACATGACGCCTCAAAAATTCTTTCTCCTCACTGAAGCGTGCAGCATCAATAGTATAGTTTAACGAGACGAGTGTCTTCAGTCTTCCGTCGCCGTCGTCGTCACCGGCACGCTGTTGTTTCAAGTGACTTAATTTGTTATTTCCTTATAAAAACGTGTGTGTTTGTGTGTATATGACTTTCTCCTTTTTGACACACTCCGTCCAATATAATCGCGGGTGGACGGACGGCTGGATTCCGTTCCAGTCGCGTTCCAGTTGAGTTCGCATCACGGCGACCCGACTTAAGATCGCGACGGTGTGTGTGTGTATGTGTATGTGTGCGCCTTTGAACTTCAACACCTTCGGTGATCTAATTGCAATTGCTGCAAGTACCTAAATATGACTTTCAATTACGGCTGGTCTGTAAAAGGGATCAATAAGTAGACAGGCTATGCCGAGTGACTTACTCTCGAGAGCTAAATCCATCTGACTAGTCAATGTCGTAATGATGAATGTACCCTGCGCTCGCAAACACTGACTGTCCATTTATTGTGGAGTCTTTGAGCGTAATGTGTAATGTATGAACAAAAACCGTTTAAGACACCCGACAGCTACTATACCATAGCACTGACAGCTGGGAATCCTAATGCTGAAAAATGTGTATTTTGCATCAACCGGTGTAAGGAACGGCAAGTGCGGTGCACATTGATGGAGCACATGGGAGATTGGGAGAAATAAGGGCATAAATCACCCATTCCATTCACTTTAGTACACATGCGCGATTCCACTGGAGGAGCTTTATGCGTTTATGTGAGAAGAAGCGGAGCCGGGGTTGTCATTACAGGGGAAGGTGGCTGTGTCAGCCGATGACGTGCTGTGATGATGGAGGTATTTTGCTCCATTTGCGCACCGCAAGTCACGTAAATGTGCACGCGTGTCACTTGTTGTGTTCCATTGACCTGCAGCAGCTTAGTCGATCATTTTATTCTAAGCGCTGAAAGCCTCGGCGATCTGCTGGTTGCGATCATCCGATTGGCGGAGGTTCATTTATGGATTATGGGTTGGGGAGTTTGCAATTCAATTCTTTAGCACGAAGTACAGTCAAGATTCTCACTTGCGACCTTTGAGGCTATTGGTAAATTTTAGTTCACACGACACTTGTTATTCAACTCCATAGGATTTAGACATACTGCTAACTGATGGTCAATTGAACTTGTGAAACGACTTTACAGTATGTGTAGTGGAAGCAACTCGAAGGACTTGTTGGGCAACTCAGCACAGGATTGGTGAGGTAGCTCCATTGGTCTTGCTGTATCACCGAACTTTAAGTGCCACTTCATGAGAACTCTCTTAGTCTAGTTACTATAGCCGAAGTTTTAAAGTAAGACTACATTGGAGACGTAGGACTAGGATCTGATCTAGGTACTTTTCCAATAGAAAATGTTCTCAACTTCCCTAGGCATAGAGCATCAATAGCGTAGTGTTTACCACACTTTATAGGGTAAAGCGAAACTTCGTCTGCTACGGTAATTTTCGTCACATGTGTGTAAAATAACAAAAATATTCGCTGTTATGTATTTACAATCCAACTCCCACTGTCTGGCAGTGGTAATATGGATAAAATCTACCTGGAATTATGTATTATCACTGCAAGAAGCTTGAATCCGGGAGTAGGTGATAGCTCTACCGCAGATCCAATAGTCCATTTCAAGAACGCAAGCATTCCGAAGCACGATAAGCCCCGCGATACTTAATAAACCACTGATAATGTGTTGAAACTTGATTGACGCGTATTTAATGAACATCAGTAAATTGATTTTTTTTTAAATATAATTTGGCTGTGTGTCAGCGCCAGCGGGAACAAACTGCTGTTTTCCGGAATTTCGTATCACAGTACTAATTGTTTCAAATTAGAATTTAATTTTTCACGAAAAAATCACGCAGCCTACTTAGATATCTGCGGATGGAGTTTAAGCCGGTATTCTATTTTTTTTTCTGGATTCCTTAATACCTGTTTTTTAGTAATAAAAATAACATTTCCGGTCAGTATTCTTACTGCCAAAGATCACGCACCTAGGAATTGGGAAAAAGGAATACCGGCTAAAACTCCATCCGCAAATAACGGCACTTCTCTGTATATTGTTATCCAATACTTCCGTCAAAAGCTGCAATACTAAGCATTAGACAGGGTCAAGTTTGTATGGTGGATCATTTTCACTCATTCGTTCACTCACTCGATCATACAATCGGTGATTGTGACTCTCTGAAAGTGAAATTAACAGGTTTTAGGTGTCAACACATAATTTACAACCTGTTCATTTAACTTACAAGTACAAAATAGGGTTATGGGATGTATAAGGGCATCAGGTGATTAGAGATCTTCATTAATTGCTCAGGATGTTTGTTCATGACTTCAGGCTAAATAGGTACTATTCTGAAGGTATCCAACAATTCAAATTGCGTCTTATACCAAAGACCTTCCGGTGAACAGATCTGATCAGATCAGCTCTCCAAAAATATCTTCTGGATGATCAACTATTATTCAGAAGATCTTTAACTGTCCAACATTCAAATAACGCCTCTCAGAGATTCTCTCATGATACTAGGTGTCTCAGAAATTATTCCAAAGACATTCGGGTGCTCATAGGTTTTTAAAAACTTCTCAGAATATTTTTTCAATACTTCAGGATGATCAAGTACGATTCTGAAGATCTTCACTTGTCCAACAATTCAAATAACGTCTCTCAGAGATTCTCACGTGATATCTGTCTCAGAAATTATTGTAAACACCCTCAGGTGCTCATCACATCTCTGGATATTTTTCCAAGACATCCTGGTACAGTGACCACCCTGCATGTTCCGGGACCTTTTATCGTGGTTCGAACTCGTTACCTGACACTGGATAACGTTGTTGTAATCATCTTGTTACAGGAAACATCCTTGAATCAGAATCACCTTCTCCGTTCGTACTAAAATCACCGAAGCAAACAAAATTTGCACACGCACACATATGAAGGGATCAATACCAAACACCTTTTAAAACTGTGCGTTGCAGTTTCATTTTTGACAGTTTCAAATTTTATAATTGTCGAGTATTTTGAAACAATTTTGAAACTCAGCCTTGCGAACGGCCTTAGAAAAAATGTGTTTACACATAAATTTTCTCAAGAAAAACGTTCATAAACTACGTCGACCGTTTTTGAGAAGTTTTAGACCTAGCCCCTACCCCCGCGGAAATTTGTATGGACCGTAGAAATTTGCCAAACTTCCTTCTAAAATGTCTACGTTGTTTATGAACAGGCCCTAAATAGATTAAGTCCAAAAATTTCCTAAATGCACCAAACTATGGCTTCAAAAACCAATTCTAAAAACGACAAACTCACCTTAATTAAGTCGACTAAACAAGCAAAAATTAGATTGAAAAAAGGCTAGATTGGCATTAAAATAAACCAAATTGTTTTAAACTCCGAAATAAACTCAAAAGCTCCAAGTTGAGTATTAAAATGCGAAAATCGTATTTATGCTGTAAAGTGGACTTAAACGCCAACATAGTCTAAGGAAGTTAACATTCCTGGTAAACGCCTAAATGGCAAAAAAGGTATAAATTGTACGAACAAAATACGAAAATGTGTAAAATAAAGAAATCCCTAAAAGTCAGCTATTGTCACGTTATGGAAAAACGATTTTTTTATTTGCAAGGCTCAATCGCGTTAGCTTTACGGAGCCGATATATATTTTTTCTTCAATTTATTAATAAAAAGTAAGAGGTTGTATCCAAGAGTGACTGGCGTGCACAGGGTGGGGCAAGGTGGGGCAATTTCCCCTTCTTTTATAAAGAAGATGTTTGCTTCCACATTTCAAAATTACGATATAAAATAACTTGTTTTCTTGATAACTTGATTTGAAGGTAAAATAACTTCATTTCATACTATAAGGGCACTGAAAACCTTTTATTGCGTCAATTCCTTTGAGATGGTGTCTGAAAATTGCACCACAAAGGTGCATGAAGGGACAAACTTCATTGAAATTTTTTGGTCGAAAAATTTCACCACAGTGGTGCATACAAAAAAATTCTGTTGTAATTTTTTTTTTTCAAGGTGGTTCATGGAGGGATAAACGAAGAGGGTTAATTTAAGGTAGAAAAAATTCACCTTCGTGGTGGTAAATCGAAGAGAAAGCTTTTTTTTTATTTATTTAACGTCGGTTTCTGTTTCGCAATCTAGTGCCAATCACCGACGGTCATCGATTACCATCCATTGACAGCAATCGAATGTGCAGGAAGGCAGCTTCCACACCTGCGTAGGATATCGCACCCATTCAAACACACATGGGCCGGGACAACGGCTTTACTTCCCTTCCGAAGGAAGACGCGACCAGAGATTTTTATGCCTCAGAAAAATCCCACCGACCTCGGCTGGGATTGAACCCAGACCCATTGGGGTGAGAAAGCCCACTACACCACCGGCGCCGGCTGGAAAAGCTTTTTATTGAATATCTGGTGTAAAAATATCGTCAATCATGGAGGGACTAATCAAAATGAATAACACTGGTGGAAAAATTGAATCACGCTTAAAATTTGGAGGTGCACATTTAACTGAATATTTCTGGTGAAACGTTCGCAATACTGTGGTGAATGTAGAAGCAATGTTTATTAATTTTTCTGGTGCATAATTTGCATCGTTCTGATGAATGCAAGCTTCATTGGCTTCATTGAAAATTTATGGTGAAAAATTTGCACCATTCTGGTGCCTGAGAATTGCACCACAAAGGTGCATGGTAAAACAAACTTCACTGACAATTGTTGGTGCGCCATTCTGGTGAATGGAGGAGAATGCTTTATTGAAAATTAATTTCTGGTGCAAAATTTGTATCGCTCTAATAAATGAAATTAACAGAAAATTTCTGGTGGAAAACTTTCACTGGTCTGGTAAATAAAGGCACAAGCTTTATTTAAATTAAGCTATATTGAAAACTTCTGGAGGAAAATCTGCACCGTTCTGGTGAATGGATGGGCAAGCTTTTCGGCAAATGTTTGGTCTCAAATTTGCATCCTTTTGCTCAATAGAGGAACAAACTTAAATTATAATTTCTGGTGTAAAATTTGCACCATTCTTATGATTGGAGGGAAGCTGCTTTACTGAAAATTTATGCTGAAAAATCTGAAAAGGGCCTGTTTATATACTACGTAGACAGTTTTTTTGGGATTCTTGACCCCCCCCCCCTGCGTAGACAATTGTCCATACAAAAAAAAATTAAAATTGGTATGGGCCGTGGATAATTGTGACCCCCCCCCCCTAAACTGTCTACATAGTTTATGGACAGCCCCAAATAGGGGCAAGTTTTATTTGGTGGAAAACCTGCAACATTCTGATGATAGGAGAAGCAAGCTATATTGAAAATGTCTGGTGGAAAATGGAAAAAGGAAATCTGCACCAATCAGAAGATTGGAGAACAATTTTATTGAACATTAACGGTGAATCATTTGCATCGTTCTGGTCAATTGAAATTTCCTGGTGTAAAATTTTCTGGTGTACATGTTTCTGGCGTTAAATTTTCTGGGGGCAAGTTTGTATTGAACATTTCTGGTGTAAGATTTAATCTGCTGCATGAAGGGGGTAGCTGAATTGATAATTCCTGATGTCAAAATTGTACAGTTCTGGTAAATGGAGGGGCAAGCCTTATTGAACATTTCTGGTAAAAAACTGCAATGTTTTGGTGAATGGACGGACAACTTAAACTTGACTTCCGAGAAGAACCTCAAGGGTATTGAATTCTGAAGAGAAGTTCCAAAAGAAAAGATTTCTGGGGATGATTCCATGCAAATTATGCGAATAATTTCTAGTGAAGCCTGCAGATAGTTGTAAGATAATTTTGAAAATAATATCTAGAGAATCAAATTTTGAATGAAATTCCAAAGGGATGTTGGGCAAAATTTCAAGGAAATTCCGAGGATAATTTCAAGATCATTTCGGGAAGAATTTCTGGAGAATACAGAGGAAATTCTTCTGTAACATTAGGGGAATTTCAGGATGTTTTGAGAAAAAAAAAGTTCTAGAATATTCCGAGAAGTACCTCAAGGATATTGAATTCTTAGGACAGTTCCAAAATATTTCTGGAGAGAATTCAAAGAAAATTCTGCGGATAATTTCTAGTGCATCTTGCAGATAGTTCCAAGATAATTTCGAAAAGAATACCGAGAAAATCAAATTTTGAGTGAACTTCCAAAGGGATTTTAGGCAAAATTTCAAGCGAATTCCGAGGATAATTTCTAGCTCATTCCGGGAATAATTTCTGAAACTCTAAAGGAATTTCAGTTCCAAGGTGTTCAGAGAAAAAAATCATGAATAGTTGTAAATATAATTCCAGTGGACTTCTAACACGAATTTCAAAAGAGCTCATCGGAGAGTATTAAAAAATCCGAGAAGATCCTCAAGGATATTGAATTCTGAGGACTATTCCAAAATATTTCTGGGGAGTATTCCAAGAAATCTCTGCGAATAATTTCTAGTGAATCCTGCAGATAGTTTCAAGATAATTCCGAAAAGAATACCGAGAAAATTAAATTTGCGATCAATCATATAAATTCGAGATTTTTTTACTTTTTTCTAGCGTTTCTACTTGCCTTAATTCGAACTGTTTCTGGTTAATTGACAAGGTCATGTGGTATTCGGTCATTGTGAGAATTTCTATGTACCACTTCAATACTGTTACGCATTTGACCACTAACATTTGGTTACTGGGTACATTATCAAAGAGCTTTGGGGGTGATGTGGCTGGCAGCAAGGCGAGTGAACGTTCAATGAAAATTATCTCTTTAACAACAATAATTTATGGTGGTCCTGAAAAGGACCGTTTTGTCCTGATGGTTGAGTAATGCTGAGCTATAAGGGTGTTCAATACAGAAGAGGCTGGTGAGCTGTATGTTGTTTGGAACGAGGGTGACGCGCTTGGCATAGATAGCCCACAGCGACTCACGAAGAGCTACTGAATCCGATCAGTAGCGGTGCGGCTTCTTCCACTTTCTTCGGTGAATCGAGGGCTCTTTCGGGCAGCCTTTCATTGTGTAGCGGAGAACAATGTTCAATGCCACGCGACGACCGACCGGACACCACCACACACGGTGATTGAATAAGCACCATTCGGCGAGACCAGATGGAATTCGATTTTGAAATCTGTGTTAGGTAAAGCGCTTTTTTCAGGATAGATTTTCGAGTTTCAGCTGCTAAATATTAACCAACCACCATCCCCCCTCCCCTCCTCCGATGATTTATCATGCTTTTAAACGTAACATTTAACAGAATTTCCTAAACTAAATGTAGATCTTCTTTTATTAGAATTAATACATAAATCGCAGTGGTTTTTGATAAGCACACTACTGACATCTGGCTCCGTGTTCACGGGATATATTTAGCTAAGCCATGAACCCGCATGCAACAGTTATGAATTGGTTCGTGTCTGATCTATTATCGACAAATTATTTTTATCTAGATAAAAAAAATGCTAAGGTTTTGACAGTTTGGATCACTGCACATGTAAATCTGCTGTTTACGATTTTCGGGCATAAGTCAGAATTAAGTCAAGTGTCATGTCGGTTTGTCGGTGTTGTTACCACCTGAATCGATTAAGAAAATTTAGAAATAAAGTAACTTTTCACAAAATTCCGTATAAAGGTGACAATGTTCTAGCAAAGGGGCGAATTCTAGAGCAGAAGCACCTACCCTATATGAAAATGTATGCGAAACCATGCCTCAAAACATTATCACGACACGCTGGAATGGATTAATTATATTCTCAGGATCTAATAAAGATCAATGGCGATTCCTGAAACCCTTCGCACCACCAAAAATGTAATTTAGATGGGAAGAAGTCTCCAGTTTACTGAACAGTTATTATTCTCTACCCTTTGTTCGGGTCATAATCACATAGGGTAAGTTGCCAATTGTTGCACACTTCACAGTATTTACTGTGCAGCACTTATCCATCGACAGGACGTTTACCAATCATGGTGACATGTTGCAGAATGATAAAAATTCTTCGTTTTAGAAATATTGTGATTAAACTTGTTTTATATAGGGGAATTTACGTATTCTCGTCAATCTAAGCAGCGTCCGCACTGCTATTAGCATTTTCTCAGCGTCACGCTCATATATGACGTGTCTGTTTATTTACATTCATCTGCTGCTTGCTTCTCTATCCATTCCAATCGATAGAATTTTTCAAAACGGTTTTAAAGCGTTTTTACAACGCTCCAAACTTCTCAGGTGAGTGTGACTATTGTTGGCAGACTCTTTTTCTTCGGCAACCTTCCCATTAGAACTGCGTGTTAACCAGCTGTTCTATTATCGGCAACTCGAAATCAACCCCATTTTGTAGTGCGTATGCTTCATTTGAAGAAAAATCTGGCATTACAGGATTGATCGGTCATACAAATATAATCAGATTGAAGCTGAAAGACTAAAGAATCGTTTGAATACATTCAGGGAAGTGTGTTGATGGGAAAACATAGTGAAATTAACGTTTACATTTTGGTTGCCGAAAACAGTCAATGGGTGCCGAAGCCAACATTTACCCTATTGCTGAAATTGTACATATGATTTCAGGTGAAATCTCAATTTTTCAGGTAATAATCTTCTGTTATAACTAGCTTAAAATTCAATTAACTTAAGTAATCTTTACAGAGAAATGTTCATTATTCTTTTATCCACCTATCTATTGCAAAATAGATCCATCAACCATGTCAAATTTAAAGGAAAAGCATTGATGCTCAATCATTGGATCGTATTTAGACGCTTGGTCCCAGTTTACGGGGATAACGCCTAAAGGCCCAAGCGCAATGACGGCGGAAGAGGAATGGCAACGGCAGCGGAAAAGCCCGATCTGTGTAAGCCTACTTGTCGGATTGAAAACTAGTTAGATCCAAATCGACTTCGGTTAGGCATCTTGATGTCATTAGTGACAACTGTCAAACTTTCCGTTTCCGTTCCGCTTCCGCCCACATTGCGTTTGGGCCTTAAAGGTATGCGACGCTGCAGCTGCTGCGTATATTTTTCTTCCATGATTTACCGGATTAATTTTTTTTTTTATTAATTACTTTATTTGTACAGGCTCAATCGAATAAACTTTACAGAGCCGAATTATCATTTTTGTTATACATTATTGATTTCTTATATTTAAAGTTAAAGAAGCTGGACCGGATACTCGCGGTTGTCTCGAGGTTAGTGGGGGGGGGGGGGATTCACAATTTTTTTGGATGGGAAAAGGGAGAGGGAGGTTTGAAATGTGGTTTACGATACAAATATTTAATTAATCCTAAAACATGAACTAATTTCTATTCATCTTGAAAACAAACATAAAAAAAAACCCACACGTACAAAATACAAACTAAACACAAGGTTAATAAAACTTACAATCTAATGTTAATATTCTTAAAGTAAACATATATGAGTTTCATAAACTCCAGATCGCGTCTAGCCAAAATATCCCGAACTGGAACATTAGGTTGTCTACCTCGAGCCCGAAGGGAATCGTACAGTTCAGATCTGACTCCGCGATGCTCAGCACAAGACCAAATAATGTGATCTGCGTCCTGGTAACCTTGTCCACATTCACAGAGATTGCTGTCCTTTAGCCCAACACGGAACAAGTGAGCGTTTAACGAATAGTGATTGGACATGAGGCGAGACATCATACGAATGAAGTCTCGACCCACATCCAACCCCTTGAACCAAGAACTCTTCGACACCTTAGGGATGATCGAGAATAGCCATCGTCCCAAACTCCCTTCACTCCACTTATTCTGCCAGCTGACGAGTGACTGTTGACGATAAATGAAGAAAAATTCATCGTAGGCGATTTGTCGATCGTAAACATCGCCTTCCATAGCGCCCACCTTAGCAAGTGAGTCAGCCATCTCATTGCCCGGAATCGAGCAATGAGATGGGACCCATGCAAAGGTGATGACAAAAGATCTTAAAGATAAAGCACTTAAAAGCTCTCGTATTTTCATGAGAAAATACGAGGAGTGCTTTACCGGCCTCATAGAGCGAATAGCCTCGACAGAACTGAGACTATCCGTAAAAATAAAATAATGATCTGGTGCAAGTGAGGCGATCGTTTCTAGCGTATAATGTATTGCCGCCAGCTCAGCAACATATACGGAACAAGGAGCTTCAAGCATTCGAGAGGCGCTATGAAATTCGTTAAAAATACCAAAACCAGCGGACGACTCTATTAGTGATCCATCTGTGAAGAACGATCTTGCGGAATCAACTTGGCCAAACTTTGCAGCGAAAATTGACGGAGCAATCATGGAACGATGATGCTCTGGGATTCCGCGAATCTCTTGCGTCATTGATAAATCAAAATGAACAGAACTGTCGAAGTCGGAGAAGCAAACACGATAGGGATTATGCTGCGAAGGGCTGACATCCTGTGTTATGTACACGTAGTACAATGACATAAAACGAGTTTGAGGGTTCAGCTCAAGAAGCTTTTCAAAGTTTTCGATTACCAGTGGGTTCATAACTTCGCAACGGGTGAGGAGCCTGAGGGACAATTCCGAGAACCGATCCGATAGTGGCAACATGCCCGCCAACACTTCTAGACTCATCGTATGAGTCGAGTGCATGCATCCTAACGCGATACGAAGACAACGATACTGGATACGTTCCAGTTTGATGATGTGAGTTTTTGCCGCCGACTGGAAACAAAAACTACCGTATTCTAAAACCGATAAAATCGTTGTCCGGTACAACGTTAGAAGATCTTGCGGATGGGCTCCCCACCACGTTCCGGTAATTGTTCGGAGAAAATTGATCCTTTGTTGGCATTTTCGTCTCAGATACTCAATGTGGGATCTCCAGGTGCATTTTGAATCGAACCAGACCCCAAGATATTTGAAGGACATAGAATGAGTGATCGGTTTACCCAAAAGTTGAAGCTTTGGTTGTGCTGGGCTATGCTTCCTAGAAAAAACGACCAACTCAGTTTTCTCCGTGGAGAATTCGATACCTAGCTGAATAGCCCAAGTAGACAAATTGTCCAAGGTATCCTGTAAGGGTCCTTGCAGGTCGACCCCTTTGGGCCCTGTCATAGACACTACGCCGTCATCTGCAAGTTGTCTCAACGTGCAATTGTCACTTAGACAATTGTCAACTCCTCTGACGTAGAAATTATACAAAAGGGGGCTTAAACATGAGCCCTGGGGGAGACCCATGTAACTAAATCGAGAAGCTGTAGAGTTTCCATGAGAAAAGCTCATATGTTTCTCTGACAGCAAATTGTACAAAAAGTTATTTATTAATGGAGAAAGGCCACAAGCGTGGAGTTTGTCTGAAAGGACTTCAACGGATACTGAATCAAAAGCCCCCTTGATATCCAAGAATACGGAAGCCATTTGCTCTTTTTTAGCAAAAGCCAACTGAATTTCTGTGGAAAGCAACGCGAGACAGTCGTTCGTTCCCTTGCCCCTACGGAATCCAAATTGAGTATCTGAGAGTAGGTGGTTCGTCTCAACCCATTTGTCGAGGCGAAAAAGGATCATTTTCTCCAACAATTTTCGAATGCACGATAACATCGCGATGGGACGATACGAGTTATGATCTGAAGCGGGTTTTCCAGGCTTTTTAATGGCTATAACTCTCACTTGCCTCCAATCATTCGGAACAATATTGAGCTCCAGGAACTGACAAAACAAGTTCAACATGCGCCTCTTAGCGACGTCTGGGAGGTTCTTCAACAAGTTGAACTTGATTCTATCAGCCCCCGGAGCCGAATTGCCACACGAAAGGAGCGCGAGTGAGAGTTCCAGCATTGAAAAAGGCTGGCTGATCTCGTCTACAGAATTCGTCGTTTCGCGAGGAATCATCTGTGGCGGCACGGAATCAGGACATACTTTTCGCGCGAACTTGAGAATCCAACGATCTGAGTACTCCTCGCTCTCGTTGTTCGAAGACCGGTTACGCATCCTTCGCGCCGCGTTCCAAAGCGTATTCATCGACGTTTCGCGCGATAATCCGTCCACGAATTGCCGCCAGTATCCGCGTTTCTTGGCTTTGATGAGGCTCTTGAGTTCGCGTTCAAGAGCCGAGTACGCTTCGAAATACACGGGTGTTCCACGTTTCCGGAAAAGCTTAAACGCGTCGGACTTTTTACGATAAACCTCAGTGCATTGGTGGTCCCACCAAGGGGAAGGAGGTTTCCTACGCAAAGACGTTCCTGGAACCGGCCGAGTTTGAGCTCGAAGCGCGCTGTCCAAGATCAGATTGGAGAGGAAGTTATATTCCTCCAACGGTGGAAGCCCTTCTACCGACGACACGGCTTCCTCTATCGCGGTCTTGAACGTTGTCCAATCGATATTACGAGTGAGGTCGTACGCGACGTATACCGGATTAATAAAATAAATAAAATAACTGATACCGTGAGCACAATATACCTGGGAGTTACGGTTTATCAGAATGACAGAAGGACTATTCTTGATGAAAAATTATCAATATTTTATGGGTGAGCAATAATTAGAAACAAAGTGTGCAATAATAGAATTTAAAAGGAAATGGTGCGTGCAACAATTGGGCTCTGAGACACATTAAAAAGATTGATTATAAGGCAAGCTTTAACGAATATTTCTTGGGCAATTCCTACTTAGAAAACGTTTTCAACCTCGTAAATTCTTTAAATATCAAAAAGCGTGAGCTTAGCTGTGCACTAGGAGCATCCCAGTCTATACTATACAGAATACAGTGTTGCCCACAATACAGTTGCTTAATCTTGCCATAAGATTATCAATCTCTTAATCAATTAATAACTATTTAATTTGACGTTTGGCTCAAAAACGATTTTCTGCAAAGTTGTAGCTGATAAAAATTCCCATAAGAATAGCAATAGAATTTGTTAACAGTACAATATGTAAAAAGGCTAGAAGACAATGAACAAAAAGTTTTGTTTTCCCATTGTAATTCCCATATAAACTTCAAATGGTTTGTGCCAAGTCAGTTTCTCACTAAATGAGTTCAAGTTTTGGGAGGCTAATCAGGGCCCAATTTGGAACCGTTTGAGCACTGTGGAGCAAAAATTTCAAATTTTGCATCAGTCTAATGCTCATACTGATAGGATAAAATAACTACTTTGATGCTTTCAATATAATTTAATTGACTATTGCTGTTACTCATCTTCCCTGGGCATAGAAGTATGATTGGACTTGCCACACAATTATACCAATGCAAAAATGGTAAAGGCATCGAAAGCTCTCAATTAATAACTGTGGAAGTGCATCAAGAACACTAAGTTGAGAGCACGCAATAAGCTAATATGCGATATGCAATAAGCTTGAAATGCGAAGAAGAAGAAGAAGAATGTTACTCATCAAATATTCAATATTCTATTTGCAGTCATCGTTCAAGGGGACTTTGGTGAGGTTTCTGTACAGATGCAAGAGATGCTGTACGTACTGGCATATTCAGGTAGCCTAACCATAGTGCTTTTGAAGCTACCTCAAAATTAGAAGAGGACATGAGGACGATGGCAGAGTAAATTAGGAAATGGCACGACGTTAACTATGCAGTCTTGTATGGGGACTTCAGTGAAACACCGAGAACTTCCACCTGTTTACCCAAATGTTACCCCTAACTTAAAGCATGCCTTGAGTAATCGGCCCTCGTTCCGCCAACATTAGTTTTAAGAAAACTTTGTCAAAAATTGAACTTCGGCTTTGTGAAGATAATGGAAATGAGCCTTGATAAATAAACGAATTACATATTATAAATAAAAGACATGCTTTACATTTGGCCCGCTGTCCTTTCCACATGTTTTTCTAGTACTGAATTTGATTATTGAATTCAAATTAATCCCTTCTATATTTCTATCTATCTATGTATTATCTATCCACCGTTTCGATCAGAATGAAAAAGATTTTCAGTAAAAAAAATGACAAATCCGTTTAGGTCCAAATAGGGAATAGGAGTGAATGTCTAATAAAACTTGTTCAGGAAAAGTGTGTTTGCTCAAATACTATCTCAAGTATAGCTACTTAAATAAAAGCAACGGGTACTTCAAGTTGAGAATCGGTGCAGCTGGATGATTTTTTTTTTAATTTTCGTATGTCAGAAGAAACGACACATTCTCTTAAACTTAAATTATAACTGTCCTTTCCTCTGAAGTTGAAAATCTCTAATATGATTTAGTCACAAAATACTTCAACGCTCGCAATACACAAAATCCAACCTAACACATAAAAACATGTAGGGCTGCTACAAGATTTTATAACTTTGATCCGCGAAATCCGCGATTTCTCAAAAGAAATCCGCGACTTCAAATACTAACCCGCGACAAAAAAAAACTGTTTTCATTACTTAAAAATACCATTTGTATACTAGGTAGGTACTACATGGCATTTCAAGCTTATTGTTATATGTATAGCATATTAGATTTATACCTGTTCTCAACTTAGTGTTCTTTGAAGTAATTTCACATTTTAATTGAGAGCTTTCTATGCCTGTACCATCCTATGCCCAAGGAAGCAGAGAAATGTTCCAACCCGAAAAATTAATAGACCGGACGGGAAACGAACTCAGTCGCCTCCAGCATGGACTTGCTTTGTAGCTGCGCCTTTACCGACTGAGCTAAAGGAGTATCGTTTGTAGCCTTTGAAAAAATAACAATGTATCATCTTCAGTTATTTATGCACAGCATAAATTCTGAATAATTAGTAAACATTATAAAACACCCTTACATTATGAGATTCTATTGAATAATACCGGCCTAGATTTGATGAAACATTATTTAATAAAAAAAAAGCATTTTCATTTGAAATGAAAATTTTCTTGAAAATTAAGTTTTGCGTCTCTGACGTATTTTGCTGTCCTAAATGTTGTTAGTTAATTTGGCTCTATTTTTCTCAATGTTTTACCTATTCAAACCAAACACACTGCACATAATGGAGAAATTACCAGAGTTTCATAAGTCACACTTGTTGGTCACGTCGCGGTTCTGTATTTACACGGATATTCCTTGGGGTCTGTGTCCAATGGTGAGACATTTTCATGAAATTTTTTTTATTCTAATATGAACCTAGCACTTTTTCGTTGTCAAATCATAACCGAATCGGATATCTGTGAAATCGTCCAGAACATCAGTTGATTTGTTTTACTAGATCAACCAAGACTGCAATAATGCTATTTCCAAGTAATCCAGATGTTCAAGGTTCTTCAAATCGTCCTGGAGTTCAGATAATTTGATCTACTAAATCAACCGAGATTGGGACAATGTCTTTAGTATCGAAATATTTCCAGACAGTGTCTATGTGGATCATGCATGAACTATTGCCATGTATACCAGATATTTTAGGTTCTCCAAATCGTTCTGGAGCTCATTATTCTACTAGTTCAACCATAACTGGGATAAAGTTTGTAGTATCGAAATATATCCAAACAGATTCATAGTGTCTATATGGATAATGTTTAATTATTTCCACGTATACCAGACGATCTATGTTCTCCAAATCGTCCTGCAGTTCAGATGATTTGTTTTACTAGATCTGATTTGTTTTACTAAAGACTGATATAATATTGGTAGTATCGAAATATCGATTTGGAAATTCTAGAACATTTGACATACCCGGAAATAGGTTGACATGATCCACATAGACACTGCAAATTTGTTTGGGCATATTTCGGTACTACAGGTATTGAATTAGTCTTGGGTGATCTAGTAGAAAAATAATCTGATCTCCAGAATGATTTCAGAACCAATACGTAGCAATAGGTCGGACACGATCCACATACGTACTTTGAATCTGTTTGGACATATTTCGATACTACATACATCATTGCAGTCCCGGTTGATATAGTAGAACAAATCAACTGAGCTCCAGGACGATTTAGAGAACCTAGAATATCCGGTATACATGGCAATTACTCGCATGTATACATTTCGTTTATGATTTGATAACGAAAAATGTTATGTTCATATTGGAAATAAACAACCATGAAAATGTCTCACATTGGACAGACCCCAGGGAATTCCCGTGTAAATCCGGTGTAACTTGTAGAATTGAGATCATTTCTCGATTATTTGCAGGGTGTTTGGTTTGAACCGGTTAAAAATTGAGAGCCAAATGAACAACAAAATTGATGACAGCAAAATAATCCGGAAAGGTTACCAAAATTTTTGTGACAGCACATCAGTCCTTTCGCGATTTTCGTGACATCATTTAATGTTTTCGCGATTTTCGCGACTGAACGTTCAAATTCACGACAAATCCACGAAAATCGCGAAATCCGCGCCTGTTGTAACAGCCCTGAACATGGAATAAACAAACAACAGACATTTGTCTACACGCAAACAAAAAATCTATTACAATGAATGTTAGTTCCGTTTCCTATCATCCTCTGTTCATGAACATCGCAACGAATGTTAGGAATTGACCATGCAGGCGATGTAATGGTTTTTTGTCTTTTTTTATTTCGTGTTCCATCTACGCTTTCGACTATACCAGTAAGCTTGTAGAACGACGCACATTGTAGAACATTGTAGAACGACGCACACACTTGTCCCGAATCTCTCCAGCAGAAAAAGCATACGAAGTCGAGCATGCGAGAAAATGAACGCTTCATGCTTGCTTTTAGGCTAACCATATTCAGAAGCATGGAGAGAGCAGTGGAGAAATCACAGGTCTGATAGTTGCAACGTCCGTGGTTCGAGTCCAGTTGGCAACCTTTTTTCTATTTTTTTCGACATAATTAATTTCACTCACTAATACACTCCACATTTTTCGGTCTCCAATTTTCTTACATCGGACCGCAGCTAGGTATATCGCATCCTCGGTTCATGCGGTCTCCACTAACATCCTCTGATGATGAATCCCAAATAATTGTAAGCGAATCTTACATCCACCGGTTGGGTGTAGCAACCAGGGAAGCAATCGTGTACTAGGTATTTCTTAAGTATTATTGAGTATTTATAAATATCCAAGATATCTGTTAGAACTTTATAAGTACATCGCGAGATATACAAAGTTTAGAGTGGGATGCCCCTAGGCTGTACAACAATTGGCAAACTACCTTATCATTGATTTGTTGTTATAATATAATATAACATTTGATAACGGCACAATTAAGCATTTGTAAACAAACTTGCTAAGGCCCTTTACACGCGAAGTACGTAGTACGTAGTACGCCCACGCAAACCAACAATATCATCGGATAGGGGCAACCAACACCTTTCCGAAAGTGGTATTGGTTTGCCTGAGCGTACTTTGGTTCGCGTGTAAAGGGCCTTAGAAAGTTTGTGCCGTTATCAAATGTTATGCCTGATATGGCCTTAGTTTAGTCCATGTCGTAGTAGCTCGTTCGTTACTATTGAAAAGCAATCAGTTAGTCGTTTTTGTTTACGTTTTTGACAATTATCATACATACCTGCTCTTCTCACAAAGAAACCTCATTCAATTGAGATGTTGCGTATTATCTGATGAAATCTGGGAGTGACAAAAACAAGCGATGGTACTGATATTTGACCATGCATAAGAACCCTGGTCCGAACCTCTTCTAGTTTCCAATCTCAGTTCATCGGAGACTCTCAAAACCGAGGCTCATAACCGTCAACTAGAAGAGCTTAGGGCTAAATTTCAGTGCGATAGATCTTACACCAGTAACGCACCGCGAAATGGTGATCTACTCGCGTTACGGGACAACTGAGCAGTTTTCTTCATATTTAAATGGTGAAGTCTATAATAGAGATGGACTACATGGTCTGAACTGGTGCAATCAGTCGTCCAATTGACTTGATAATTTATTTTGAGTTCACTTTCAATGGTTATGCAACTATATCCTTCTGAGACCGCAAAACAAATTCGACTGGATTGGAAGACAACCGAACTGCTTTGTAAATTTTTAACACTGATAATGGATCAATTTCCTTTTTTTTCGATTATAATTGCGCGAAAGTAATAACACTATTTATAACTGATTCGAAAATCTACCTGGTGATTTGATTACCATACTAAATTCATGATTGAAAGTTAAATGTCGTCTCTTCATATGCTCATTTGTTGCAGCAGATTTTTCAAATCATCTACGAATATCCAGCGAAGCGACCTGCTGAGTCACATTACCGCAGCACCACCACAGCCGAAAAATGTCCACCACGGGTAATCAGTTATCACCAATTAGTCCGCCGAAGAACAGCACCGAAAAATGCCAAAACTTGCATTCCATCCACGCCGCATAACAACACCGACGACGACACCACAAACCAACGACTGTCTTTTCCACGGAGGCTGCGAAATTCCACTCGCGAGACTTTTCGGGATACCTTGCCTCTTTTGTAGGTATACTTACGACGAAAACCGAACCGGTCACGTTGAATTCCAGCATCGAACTGAGCCGACTGAACCTTCACATCTCTCAATTCCGCGGGCGGACGAGACTGGATGGCTAGCACGTCGGACCGGTATCACGGGCTTGCTTTCGGCTTCACACACCCGCTGCTGCTACTCGTTTGATGAAGAATTTCGAAAAATTAAAATATACATATACCTACAACGTTTTGAGATGATTCAAAGTCTACCGGGAGGCGAGGAAGGAGGTACCCCCAATCGCAGCCCAAAATCTCATCTGCTATCATCTCAAACAACAGGTTTAAATCTCCTGCCAGCCAGCGAGCCACAGCAGCTAAGGTGAAAACACCCAAAAGCACATGCTATTCGTTATCGTGTTCTCTGTTCCCTTCTCGTGTGGGTTCATCGCTTCGGACAGCATCTTCCCTCGCTATATTTATGACGGAGTTTAGAGGAGAAAGATTCTCAACCCCACCTGTCAGGTCCTGTGGCCAAACCCGGCCAGCCGAAAGCACTCAGGCACATTTTTTGACACTAAAGACAGAGGACACGCTCGATAAGCAATAATACTCGAAACGAGCAGAACGACGAGATGACCAAACTAAAAAATCGCATGCTTTCAAGTGGACGCGCGAGATATGTATAAATTATAATGACACTGCCTAGCTATGGCAGGCGGTCGATCATTGTGAAGGCATGCATTCCATGCATGCAACGAGCCGACCAGCAAGCAAGCCGAATCGAGACAAAAAAAAATGCATTTTCGTCCATCCATGAGAGTGCAACCACACGTTTTCGTCGGGGATGAGAGAGGGGAGCAAGCCCAGAGGTGGTGGGGAAAAGTTCAAAAAGATTATTCTCCTTACGCACCTTCGCTTTCCGATGGCGAATAGTGGGCCGCGCGATCTCGATCCACCCTCCACTCTGTCACTGCCGCCACCACCGCCGTTCGCACTGTCGCCGAGGTTGTTGTATTAATGGTTTTCGCCAATGGTGATGGTGTCGTGGAAGAAAGCTTAAGAAGAGACAGGGAGGGCAAAAAACGCGAATCAGTTATGCATATAATGCCCAAAAAGGTACCCCACATGTTGTGAGCCAATAGCCAACACGAACGGCCCTACGAGGACGGTCGTAAGTACAGGGGGGGGATTCGAATGAATTACGGTACGAATGTGTGCCTAAAGGTAGATTTTGTGTGATAAGGAAAAGTTCAGCTCAATGATTTTATAATCCGTTAAAAGCAGGCACTTTTTGCACGGAAATGCGTAACGAGTCAGTGGTTGCATTGAGATGGAATTCTTCTTATATATGCAACACTTTTCAGAACAAAAACTTATTGACTTTCAAAGACATCCTGTAAAGAATTTCAAAGAAACGCAGATCAATTCTCAAAATACCACCCAGGATATTTGAAAGGTTAATTTTACAGCCATATTGATAACTTAGATCTCCAAAATTTCAGGTTAGATGTCTGTGAACTTTGCAGTTTATTATCCTTGAAAACTGGCAAACTGATCAATCATTCTTCTTTGAGATAGCCAAGTTATAATTTAAGAGATCTGCAAGGCCTACTGTGCAGCATTTAAGGGGCAAGATGATTCAGAAAAAATCGAAGATTTAAACACGATGCTTCAGAATCCAATAAATGGATGAAACGTGGACATCTCGTACCGTACGTTCCGATTTTGGTAATTATATGATTGGTTGGTCGTTGGAAGCATCCAAGCTAGAAAGGTTAAGTGATGCTCCATTCTGACGGCTGGGACATGAGCACTAACTCTTGTCCTAGCCTTTTATGGCTTATGGCTATAACGCCATTACTTTCTGAAGAGAGAAAGGAAAAGGAGAAAGACAAAGGGAAAAGGATTATGTGAAATCTATGAACATAAACAATATTTTGTTTTGAAATATACAATATAGAAATGCATAACGGCGCGGTGGTCACTACCCGAGTCTTGTCACTATTATCAAGTCATAAAAAGTAACAAGGACTAAAATGTGATCCTTTTATTACTGGAAAATCCCGATTCCCTAGTTTGAAGTTGTCAAGACTAGGATTCGGTGGTAGATCTTATACCAGTAACGCACCACAAAAAGGTGATCTCCCAACGTTACTGGTTTGAAAAGATAAAAATTTACAAAATGGAACGAACTCACCAAGTTTAGCCAATTGAACCTGAAGGCTACCTGCGATGTGTTGATGTAGAAGTCCAAATTGTAGACGAAGCTTGACGAAGATCAAAATGAACTAGTCCGGTTTATGGTGGTTGCGCGGAATGTCTCAGCATCGTTCTAAAAGCTAAAAAATTCGTTGCGTTGCGTTTGCAACTTTAACGTTCTTATTCTAATTTCTTAAAGAAAACTATTTGGGAGTGAATAGCTTTCCATTCAGAATTCAGAACAGGAAAAGCATGACAATAGCCATTGACGGCCAGCCCCATTTTCTCCGTTACGGGAAAGCAAGGATATTGTTGGTGTACCATCTACTTAACGAGAGCACTATGGGGCATTTTCATACAACCAGGCGGTCAAAAATATTTCTATCATTTTTTCACAATTTATGCTATTATTCTTGCTTTGTTTCATCAATATAAGGTGTGCGTTATCACTTTTCAACATTTTCACGACCAATTTTTGAAAAGAGCCTAACTTTTTATTAATTAAAATTTATTTTTTACGATTTTATAACGGTTACAGTTTCAAGCTTGTTTTCATAGAATAAAATCTATTGAACAAAGACAACCTACCATGGTTTTATTGGGGGGAACACCGTAAAAAATAAAAAAATAAACATTTTTTTTGGAAATATGTTTATTTTTTTCAACAAATCTTCTGTAAAAAAAATACAAAAAGCCATGATACAATAATCAAAATCAAATATGTTTCAACGAATTTCTTTTTATTCCTCTGTTACAATATCATCATGAACAAATTCTTCTTCAATTTCATCGACTGCTTTCATAAGTTCCTCCAAGGCATTGAAGTTATTAGCACAGACAAACAGACATAACACATTGAATATTTCTCACTGTAAAACATCGTCACTAAAACATTACCGCCATCTGTTGAGTACACTGTGGTGGGTAGTACGCTGAACAGATGGCGGTAGTGTGTAAACGTCAAACGCAAGGGAATTGACTATGCGCGCCACTGGTGGCGGTACTACCAACTACGATACTTTTAAATTGACCGTTAAATGCTTGTTCGATGAACAACTTGCGAGTGTTATGTCTGTTTGTCTGTGTTATTAGTATCGACTACTAAATCACTTACAGAATTTTCAAATTTCATGAAACTTTTCACGATGTCGGGATAATCCAGGGATACTTTTTTCTGTCGTCTTTTTTCCATCCAAATGGAACTGATCAGTGGGTCCAATTCATTAATGGCACGAATAAAGACATCATGTAAATTTTCTACTCTTGATCGTTTTCTTGCATGATGGGTTCGAAATATTTTTCAATTGTTTATGTTGACTTTCTGCTGCCTCTTCCGCTAATGAACCAAGTGGTGCTGGTGAATGTATGATTATTTCTCCGGCATGAGCGAGAACTTTATGCACGGTTGCAGGAATTTTGTACCAATCATACAATTTAAGATAGAGCCTATATGTTTCCTTGCAATATGCATCAATTTTTCCGGGTTTATTGGCTCTTGGCAGTTAATAGCAATTAATATATTCCGGAATCTGAAAATTAACTCTTCATCAATGTTCAGCACGGAGCTTAAAAGCTTGGGATTTCCAAATGCTCTTCGACAAACGTTTCCTGTAGTACTGGTACCTGCTCCACCCGATCGTGGTTGATCTACTCTTACTCCAAATTTTTCGTAAAGCTGTGTCGTCACATGTTTTTTTCTTTGTTCATATAGTTCTTTGAACGGTTTCGTTACATTCCATTTTTTGATATCAATTCTGTATGCAATATGCAAAAGGCATTCGAAAAATCTTATCCAAGCATGAAGTGGAGATATGCCGTAATGCAAGGCTTCTTCGTTTGATATAAATCCTTCCTCGAATTTCTCTGCATCATTCATTACATTTGGTGTTGCCCCACATATTGGACAATTCTGCATCGATGAATTTCCAGTGATATAAGTTAAGACTTTTCCGTCTATCATACTGAGGACAAAATCAAAATCAACAAGTATAAACTTGTCGTTTGAGAGTTTTCAATTTTCACTGGCGTTAGTTCACTCATTTCTTTTTCTACATCCTGTTTTGTAGCCAGAATAACTTCTTTACTCTTTTTAATGAATTCAAGGATGAATGGCCTACAAAATCGAATACTTTGAGGCATGGGATTAAACCACATAATTTCCTTTCGATCATTGTACATGAACAACTGAATTGGTGTTAAAGTGGACGAAAATACAACTGAATCGTCCTGACATCCTTCTGGTAGCACTTGATGATATTGCGAATATCCAGTTGATCCGTCCATCCCCAGCTACATAGAAGAACCAGTTCCGTAGAAACTAGATCGTTGCTAACGGCGCCGGTGGTGTAGTGGTAAGCGTGATTACCTCTCACCCCAGCAGGTCTGGATTCAATCCCAGTCGGCGCCACCGGGGTGTTCTGAGGCATAATATCTCTGATCACGCCTTCCTTCGGATGGGAAGTAAAGCCGTTGGTCCCCGGTTCATGAGTTGATGGGTCGATAGGTAGGGTCCAGGTGTGGGAGCTGCCTTCCTGGCACGTCGGTAGCATTGGTGCTCAGCACGGAAAACAAGATCGACGGAAAAAACAAAACCAAAGGAAAAAAAAAAAATAGATCGTTGCTATCCATATACTCGTTGAGCTCTGCATCAATTATTTGGACGATTCGTTTCACTGTATTTTACATCAGCGCCTGGAGTTTCACTCTTATTTTCAATGCACTTTCTTCGATGAATTCACTAGGAGGGGCGCATATTTTTTTCACTGCTCCGATCACATAGTAAGGTGGAAATCTTGAAGGTGATTCACTATGCATTACTTCGTATTGAAATCTACACAATCCAGCCTCGATAAGTACACTAAAAGCCTCTTCTGGTGACATCATTCCTCGTTGATCAGTTAGTTGAGCCAGCATGGTTTTAGAGCTTTTTTGGTTTTTTTTTTTTTAATATGCCCAATAACTTTAACTAAATTAAAATCCTTTCGATAATAAGCGGTCTATCTTGCAAATAACAAAGCTTTCTCGATGGTATCGAATTTCGGATCAACTGCTTCTTTATCGATGACGCGACGTTTTTCTCTTTCACTCAAATCCAAGAAAGGTTTTGAAGGTCGTCCACGTTTTGTTCCCGAGGCCGAGGTTGAGGCAACACTTTGCTCCTGTTCGATGAATTCCTCGATGCCAAATTCTCCATCAAGCCAATTGCGAAAATACGACTCAAATCGCTCTTTCGTGCGATTAGCTTCATGCCATTTGTTGATGTATTTAGTAACGATTTTATGGATCTTTTCATCGAGACGTTTACGTTTTTCCACCGAAATGTTATAATTTTCACAAATGAATTCAATGGCTCTGTGAACATTGTCACTATGGCTTAATTTTGCGTCTAATAGATTAATAATGGTTCTATTATCCATGCTCACACTTGGTCTCAACCGTAAATTTGAATTACACTGTAGTAGTTTAAATAAAAGCTACACAAAATACAATATGGCTTCAAATTGACACTACAGTAGGTTAAGTACAGACTTAGGTATAAATTAAACTCATCCGCGCATATGCGTAGGTACATACTTACGCATATGCTTCTATAATCGTCATAACCCAGGTACTTACTTTAGAATAAAGCATAAACGAATGTAGTTTTACGTTCATCCAACAGTGAACTTTATGATAATGATGACTTCTTTTTGTACAAAAGCTTAAGCCCTTTTTAAAAGTTGGTCATGAAATATTAGAAAATGTTCTTTAACAATATATTTCGACTGTACCAACCGAATATAACTCCAAAAGTTGCAAAATAATTGTTGAAAAAGTTTGTTTCCAAGCCGGCTTTTGTACAATTTGAAATCTCCCATAATAACCGAAAATTTTCAAATCGCTTATATTTCCAATGGGGCAGGTTGGGGCAGGCAAACTCTTCAGTACTTGTTAGAGTACACTCAAAACTTCATCCAGAGCTGAGAATTAGCCTGGGAATGTGCGTGACCCGAATGTTTGTGGTCAATAAAGTTAAATTTTCATTGATTTTCAATTATTTTTTTTTCTATCTTTATTTTTAAATTTTTTGTCTCCATCAAATTTCCAAATGGATTTTATTTTCGGAAAGCTTATTAAATTACCTTTCTAACGATGTATAATGATGTGGTAGTTATATGATAAATAGTGGATGAAATTTTATTTGAGTGGTAGCGTATTTTTGCGGCAAAATTTGTACTTTTCTTACTCTTTTTTGACTTCGACATCCGATATCTCAGAAACTAAAACTGCTAGAACTTGAAACTTTCAGATTCTCTTAGTTGAAATGTTTACTATCGACCAAAAATAACGAAATAAGGATTAGTGAAAGTCGATTTTTTGATTTTTGACCGCCTGATATCTGATAGTGCATATATGTTACGGAGTTGGGTCAAGATTCGCTTAAGCAGGCGATGCGACCTTAGGAATTGTTTTATTTTGGAGGAGCTTGAGAGTAAACCCACGATCTTGCTACTCAGTAAGCAAAAGCGGCAACCACCAAGCTAGCCGAGCTCCTCAATTTAACATAATTTGGTAAAGTGTTTATGAATACTAATAAATAAAAAGGAAGGATCTCACCCGAATGATCTGTAATTAGCCCGCCTCTTCGTGATTCTTAAGATCAATTGTCCTCGCAAATGGAGCTCCATCTCCTTTTTTTTTTTTTTTTTTTTTTTTTTTTTGTGGGATTTGAACCACTGCGACCATTAAGCTGATCTATTGTGGTATACCCCTGTTTAGTATCGCATCTGTTCAGGACGACGAGTTACCATTTAGGGTAACTGCCGTTGTTGCCTGATAATGCAGAGTTCCCCAATCTGGTATCATTCTTAGAATGAATTCAACCACCATTTTGGGATCTCAGAAGGACTTAGTATGCTTTTGTTGAAATGTTGTCTTCTGCGCACGAATAGTGCCGAACATTCGCAGAGTAAATGTTGAGAGGTCTCTGTCTCACAGTCACAAAACCTACAGATATCTGTTTGACTTCGATTTATCTTTTTCAAATGATATCTAACGGGACAGTGTCCCGTAAGTAGCCCAATAAGTATGTTTAGTGATTTTTTATTTAAATTTAGTATTTTTTCCGTAATTCCTTTGTTTGGAGTAATAAACAATTTGGATTGCCTTGAAGTATTCGTAGCAGCCCAATTTGACTGTATCATATTGTCTTCCCATTTTTTCATTTCCATTTGTATTACACATTTAGATACCCCACAGAAAGGTTCTGGTCCTATAAATTGGACACTTGAGCCTTGTCTAGCGAGTAAATCGGCTTTTTCGTTTCCTTCGATTCCGCAATGGCCTGGTACCCAGTACAGATAAACCTGGTTTTTGACTGCCAGTTGCTTCAGAAGTATTATGCATTCCCACACCAGTTTTGATTGGCATGTGAAAGATTGTAGTGCATTCAATGCTGCCTGGCTATCTGAAAGTATGCAGATTCGCGTGTGTCGATAATTCCTTTTTTGACAAATATATGCACACTCTAAGATAGCGTAAATTTCTGCAAGAAAAACAGTTGTCCATCTTCCCATTGGTATTGAAACGTTAAGCCCCGGGCCTGTGATCCCAGCTCCAGTGCTATCATTCATTTTTGAACCATCTGTGTAGAAAATTATTGATCCTGGTGGAATTATTGGCCCTTCTGATTCCCATATTTCGCGGTTAGATTTAACTACTTTATACGGTATACCTAGGTTTAACCTTTTTTCCATCCAGTCTTCGTTCATTACTACTAATGGATTAATGAGAAAATCTTTCAGTATACTAAGGTGCCCTGAAAGATTGCCTTCAAGATAGACGTTTGTTCTGCGTAGCCTTAGTGCACTCTTTCCAGCTTCCATTTGCACGTATTGATGCAGTGGCAACATATTGAGAGCTGCCTCCATGGCCTTTGATGGCGTGCTGTGCATTGCTCCTGTTATGGCCATGCAGGCCAAACGTTGAAATTTTTCTAGCTTTTTCTGGGTCACGCTTTGCTTTGTTTTAGGCCACCAAACCAATGAAGCGTATACTATTCTAGGTCTTACAATAACCGTGTAGATCCAATGTATCATTTTAGGATTAAGTCCCCATTTTTTTCCAAATGTTTTTTTACTAACCCAGAGAGCATTCGTGGCTTTTCTTATTACCTGCTCTAAGTGTAAGTTCCAATTAAGTTTATCATCTAGAATGACTCCCAGATACTTTACGTTTGACGAGTATTTTATAATAGATCCATCAATTGACAAACTTTTGAGTGTTACTTGTCTTCTGCGAGTGAACGGGACCAAAACTGTTTTGGATGGGTTTATATTTAACCCTTCATTTTGGCACCACTGAAATGTGCAGTTCAATGCAGATTGCATTCTATCTGTGATGATGTGATCAAATTTTCCACGAACTATTATGACCACGTCATCAGCAAACCCGATAACTTCGAAGCCTTCTTCCACTAGTTTATTGAGAAGATCATCAACAACAAGTGACCATAATAAGGGTGACAATACACCTCCTTGAGGACACCCCCTAGTGGTCTTTATTGTTATTGATGATTCTCCCAAGTCAGCCGATACTTCTCTATTATTCAGCATTTTCATAATCCAAATTATAATGCAAGGATCGACGTTCCTTTTTTCCATTGAGTTTTTTATAGATTTGTAAGATGTATTATCAAAAGCGCCCTCTACATCGAGAAATGCTACGAGAACAATTTCTTTTTTGTCAAGAGTATTTTCTACTTTTGTAACTAGTTTATGTAAAGCTGTGACTGTAGATTTGTTTGATTGATAAGCAAATTGAGATCTGTTAAGAGGGCTCGTTTGCAAACATTTTGATTTTATATACTCGTCTATTATCTTTTCCATGATTTTAAGCATGGTAGATGTTAGACTTATTGGTCTGAACGATTTTGGATTTGTTTTGTCTCTTTTGCCTGCTTTAGGAATAAAGACAACACGAACGTGGGTCCATATTTTTGGTATATGACCAAGCACTAATATAGCTTTAAAAATATTAGTTAAGGAATCAAGTAGTACTTCTCCACCTTTCTGAAGAAATGCAGGAAAGATACCATCTTTTCCAGGAGATTTGAATAATTCGAAGGAGTTCACTGCCCACTCAACCTTAGTTCGTGTGAAGATGGTATTAAGTACGGCTGAATTTACGGTCGTAGTCCCGGATGGCCTACAATTCTCTTCTGTACCTACTACATTATCACTCGACACCAAATTTGATCCTGGGAAATGAGTTTTCATCATTATTTCAAGGGTTTCTTTTGTATCAATAGTAAAATTACCATTTGTTTTCTTTAAATTTCCAAGACCATTTGAATGGTCCTTAGAAAGTACTTTTTGTAGTTTGGCTACATCTGGAGTTTTCTCAATGTTTTCACAGTGAGACTTCCAGGTTCTTCTGCGTGATTTCCTTAATTCTTTATTGTATGCGGTAAGGGCCTTTTTATATTGGTCCCACTGTCCAGAAACTTTTACTCGATTGAAAAGTTTCCGAGTTGTTTTCCTTAGCTTATTCAAAGTTCTATTCCACCAAGGAACATCTCTGTTTGAGAGTTCTTCCTTGACTGGACAGCTCGCTTCATACGCCTGTATGATTTTTCCAGTGATATTTTCTGCTGCTTTGTCCAGTTGTCTGATTGATTCTATTTTATCGTCCAATTTTATATCTACAGATCGCATTTTCAACTCGTAACTTTCCCAGTTGGTAATCCTAGGATTTCTGTAGGCTACTTTGAATAATTCACCAGCATTGTACCCAAACACTATATGTTTGTGGTCAGATAAAGATTGTTCATCTGAGACATGCCAGTTTCTAATATTTGTCGAAAGCATAGGACTACAAATTGTCAAGTCCAATACTTCTTGTCTTCTTTTTGTTGTAAATGTAGGTTGATCTCCTTTGTTACATATATCGATGTTATTCGAAGATATGTATTCAACTCCATCTCCTTGATCCTGATAATAACAAAATCAGTTTCCCCTTGCTCTGGCCTCGGGAAGAAGTGCATCGGAATAAACACACCGTCATTGCAGCATTGTTGAACTTCCAGATGTTGGCTCACGATCCCCGTTCCGATCAGCTCTAACTGTTCCACTCTCAGATTCAAACATTCCAATAAAGGGCGAACACGAAATTATTGCGACAACGAAAATGTCATGCCAATTTTCTTATAATGTTTAGAATCAAACCAAAATTTTAGGGTAGTTTTATACATATATTTACTTCAAAAATCAAAAGAAAAGTTAATCGATGGAGCCTTGAGTGTAAAATTGAACGCATTTTCGCTTGATGCCCTCCATCAAAGTCTTTACAGTGTCATCCGGTAACAGTTTCTCAGTTTTTTTTCCATTTTCTTAACATGTCCTTCTCGTCTTTGACTGTCTTCTTGCTCTTCCGAAGTTCCCGCTTCATTATTGCTCAGTACTGCTCCACCGGGCGCAGCTCCGGACAGTTTGGCGGATTCATGTCCTTTGGAACAAAATGGACAGAATTGGCCTCATACCACTCCAGGACACTTTTAGAATAGTGGCATGATGCCAAATCTGGCCAAAATAGCGGAGCTTCGTCGTGCTGCAAGAACGGCAAAAGGCGCTTCTCGAGGCACTCAGATTTGTAGATCTCGCCATTTACTGTGCCCTTTGTCACGAAAGGCTCACTCCTCAGTCCGCAAGAGCAGATGGCCTGCCAAATGAGATATTTGGAGGCGAACTTCGACATTTTCTTCTTCTTAAATTTGTCGTCCGCATCGAACTTGCTCTTGCCGGTGAAAAACTCCAACCCCGGAATTTGCTTAAAATCGGCTTTTATATACGTTTCGTCGTCCATCACACAGCAACCATATTTTGTCAGCATCTTCTCGTAGAGCTTCCGTGCCCGAGTTTTAGCCGTCGATTGTTGACGCTCATCGCGGTTTGGGAAGTTCTGTACCTTGTATGTATGTAGTCCAGCTCTCTTCTTTGCATTCTGGACGTAGCTCTGCGACATGCCGATCTTTTTAGCCAAATCACGGCTTGAGACGTTGGGATTTGCTTTAATCATCCGCTTCACCTTTCCCTCCGTCTTTTTGTTCTCCGGTCCCGGTTTCCTTCCAGCTCCTTTGCCGTGGTCCAACGTCAACCGCTCCTGGAACCGCTTCAACACTCTGGAGACGGTTGAATGGTGAATGTTCAACATTTTTCCCAACTACCGGTGCGACAGGTCAGGAAATTCCAGGTGTTTGGAAAGAATTTGTTCTCTCAACTCGCGTTGGTTCACCTCCATTTTCGTTTAATCGAAAAACACGACTTCGAGTTTGACAGCATGTACACAATACACATCAATGAGAAAGTGTGCAAAATTTGGTTGATTTTTACCCAATGGTAAAAAAGTTATGCCCTGTTGAATGTGTCGCAATAATTTCGTGTTCGCCCTTTACGCAAAAACACATGTTCGCAAGACCCTTCACAATTTGTTAAACACGGGAGCAAAATTCAAACACGTAACTTCTTCAGCGTGACCTACTTCGATCTCACGGGTCTAATATTTTGCGATAAGGAACAAAACTACCAATCATTACGAAATGCTGAAAACTACTATATCGGCTGACCTTTTAAAAGACTTTTAGAGAATGCAAATTGGACGTAAAATGGCAGAGGTATGAACAATAAACATTGGCATGTTTTTCCTTTAGGCTGACCCCAAACTTATGATCGGCAGTGTGATTTACATTTTAACTAAAAATAAATAGACCACACCATTTCTGGGCATTTGGCTTTATGTTTTCCGAAGAAAGTTGAAACTTCTTGGGGGAAAAAGCAAAAATAACCAATGAAAGTTGGGGGAAAGTTCCTGGAAAAGGCGAAAAAACATCCAACGGCGGTTTGAAAAACAATTCCAAAGAAAGACTCTTCTGGAGAAGGAAAAGAAATCCGAGAGAAGTCTTGAAACATTTCTGGCACAGTTTGAAAGAAACTTCCGGGAAAATAAAAAGACACTTCCAGATGAAATCACAAGAACTTCTGTGCGAGTTCGGAAAAAGTTTCTGGAGAAGTCGGGAAAATCTTCCGAGAGAAGTTAGAATCAACTTCCGGAAGAGGTTGGAGAAAATCCACAATAATTCGAAAAAAATGTGTGGAAGTTTGAAGAAACTTCCTAGGGTCGTTTGGAAGAAACTTCTGAAGAAAGTCAGAAAAATCTCAGAAATAAAGTTAAAATAAATCTGGAAGACACTTCTGGGAGCAACCAGAAGAATTTCTTGGAGCTGATGAAACCTCTCTGGCGTCGGTAGCATTGGTGCTCAGCACGGAAAACAAGATCGACGGAAAACAAATCAAGGAAAAAAAAAAACAAAGTTGTAATTGGCAAAATTTCCTACAAGCGCTGTTGTCATTTTCTATAGCAGAGCGATATGGTGAATTGTTGGATGTATTTGAACAAAAAAGTTGAATTCCCCATAGTAATGTCCATTAGACTGATGGAAAATTTGTAATTTTCGCTCCACAGTGTTCAAACGGTTTCAAATCGGGTCCTGATTAGCCTCCGAAAGTTTTAACTCATTTGATAAGAAACTGACTTGGCACAAACCATTTGAAGTTTATATTGAAATGACTATGGGAAAACCAAACTTTTTGTTCTTTGTCTTCTAGCCTTTTTCCATATTGTACTGTTAACAAGTTCTATTGCTATTCTTATCGGAATTTTTATCAGCTACAACTTTACAGAAACTCGTTTTTCAGGTCTTCAACAAAGTTGTAGCTGAGAAAATTTTCAACAAGGTCAGCTATCATTTTATAAAGTAGAGTGAACTGGTGAATTTTATATATAAATATATATATAAACTTCAAATGGTTTGTGCCAAGTCAGGTTCTTACTAAAGGATTTTGAGTGGACAATCAGAATCCAATTTGGAATCGTTTGAGCACTGTGGAGCGAAAATTTCAAATTTTGCATCAGTTTAATGTCCATATATACTTTAAATGGTTTGTGCCAAGTCAGTTTCTTGCTAAATAAGTTAAAATTTTGGGAGGCTAATCGATTTGGAACCGTCTGAGCACTGTGGAGCAAAAATTTAAAATTTTGCATCAGTCTACTAGGCCATCTTTGTCGTCATCAGAATCAGATTCTCAAATTACCCATCTTTACGAATATTTGGCTGAACGCAATTTATCCGCAATTAATTTGAACAATAAATTGATGAGGCAGAGTTTTGGAAAATGAAAGTTTGAATTACGAAATTGTTTAAAAATGACTAGAGATATTGAGACTTCAATGAAAATATAAGTAAGAATTTCAAGGTAAATTGATAAGATCTAGCATTTATAAAAACAAATCCTGCAGTACGACAGATATTCGGGATTGGGGACAAAATTCAAGAATATCATTTTTTATAATCATTCTAATCGTTAGCGTTAGAGTTGTTATGATATACTTCGTAGAATGGAAACTAGTGACACTCACGACTCTTTCGAAATTCGCAGTCAAACTACTTTCAGAAATAATGCTTCAATCTAAACAAGAATTCCAGAAACATGACTGTCGCTATTCCCCATCTTTACCATAACTAGGGATAGGGAAGGAGATGTTGATGTAGTTAGAGCAATTCTCTACAGATTGACGATCTTTTTAATTTTTTTTTAATTTATCGGCTCCGATTTTGATGAGAATTTGCACAGTTGTTCTTTTTTAGTAAAGATGCCAATTTGTGTTATCAGTTCTTCAAATTGAATCACGACTACTTTTCTAACAGGGCCTGTGTAAAAATAGTACTAATGAGTTAAAAAATATATATTGCTGAAACGGTTTGTTGGATTGATTTGGTATCTTGAGCAAAGTTGTAGATATTATTTTGGCAATAATGTTAAAAATATACACTGTAAAAAATTTCGTTTGTATCAATGAAAAAAATTATATTTGTACTTCAAGTTGGCGATGCAACCAAAAGTATATATTGTTTATGTGTTTCTCATTTAATCTCTCGATAGCCGACTATCGAAAGAAAATATTCATTTTGTTTTGTGATCATGCATTTTAAGAGTCATGACGGAGAGCTTGGGTTAAACCAAATATATCATATTAACAATATGATCCAGTCATGCCTTTTCCAAATATTCCCTTCCAGGGAAAGCTGAGAGACCAAATATTAAACTTTTCTGTAGAAGAAAAAAAAATCAAGTGAAGTCTTGAAGCATTTCTGGCACATTTTAAAAGAAACTTCCGGGAAAAATTTCAGCAGAAGACGGAAGAATCTTCTGAGAGAATTTAAAACCAACTTCCGGAAGAGGTCGGAAAAAACTTCCTAGTAAGTCGGAAGCCGTTTCCGCGGGAAGTCAGCAGGATCTCGAAAAAAAAATTCCAGAACAATTCGAAAACCAAAAAAATAGGATAGAAGTGTCAAGTAACTTCCTGTAAAATCTGGTAGAAACTTCCTGGTGTTGTTCGGAAGAAACTTCTGAAGAAAGTCGGACGAATCGCAGAGAGAATGCCAAAAGAAAGCTGGAAGACACTTCTGGGAGCAACCAGAAGGATTTCTTGGAACTGATTAATTAAATTTCCGGCAAAACTGGAAGAATTTTTCCGAGAACGCTGAAAAACAGAAAGCAATTCCAAAGAAAGATATAAGCTTTTCTGAATAAGAAGAAAAAACCCGAAACATTCTGGCACATTTTGAAAGAAACTTCCGGAAAAATCTTCAGGAGAAGTTGAAAGAATCTTCTTGGAGAAGTTAGAAGAAACATCCGGAAGAGGTCGGAAAAAACTTCCTATTAAGTCGGAAGCCGTTTCCGCGGGAAGTCAGCAGGATCTCGAAAAAAAAATTCCAGAACAATTCGAAAACCAGAAAATTAGGATAGAAGTGTCAAGAAATTTCCTGTAAAATCTGGTAGAAACTTCCTGGGGTCGTTCGGAAGAAACTTCTGAAGAAAGTCGGACGAATCGCAGAAAGAAAGTCAAAAGAAAGCTGGAAGACACTTCTGGGAGCAACCAGAAGAATTTCTTGATAAATTAAATTTTCGGCAAAATTGACAAAGCGTTTCTGGCTAAAAAGAAAAAAGATCGAAAGAAGTATTGAAACATTTCTGGCACATTTTGAAAGAAACTTCGGGGAAAAGCTTCAGGAGAAGTTGGAAGAATCTTCTTGGAGAAGTTAGAAGAAACATCCTGAAGAGACCGGAATAAACTTCCTAGACAGTCGGAAGCCATTTCCGGGGGGAGCCAGAAGGATATCGAAATGAAATTCCAGAATAATTCGAAAAAGTTGGGGTTCCTGGGGGAGTTCTAACAAAACTTCCTGGGGAAGTTCGACAGAAACTTCTGAAGAAAGTCGGAAGAATCTCAGAAAGAAAGTTAAAAGAAAGCTGGAAGACACTTCTCGGACTTTATCTGACTTCCCCCAGAAGCTTCGTGGTTTTTCCAGAAAATTTCATAATTTTCTGATTTCTCCCGGAAATTTGGAGAGAATTATTTCTGGTTGAAGTTTTTTCCTGTCTTTTCCAAGAAGTTTATGCCGACTTCCCTGAAGTGTCTTCCAACTTTCTTTTAACTTTCTTTCAGAGATTCTTCCGACTTTTTTCTGAAGATTCATCCGAACTGCCCCAGGAAGTTTCTTACGAACTACACCAGGAAGCAATCCGAAAAAAAATCATGAACTCCAGAGAAAGCTGGAAGAAACCTCCGAGAGAAGACGGTAGAACCATCCAGGCATAAACTTCTTGGGAAAGATGGGAAGACACTTAAGGGAGAAGACTGATGAATCTTCCGAGCGAAGTCAGAATCTGGGGGAAGTCGACATTTTGGACAGAAGCCAGAAATAATTCTCTTAAAAAAACGGTACTTGTTGAAAATTTCCAGGAAAAATGTGAGGCTTCTGGAGGAAGTCAGGAAAAGTCCGGGAAGATCTAAAAACAACTTTTGGGAGAAGTTGGAAGAAACATTCGAGTAAGGTTAGACAAAACATCCTTGGATGTCGGAGGGCAATTCCAGACGAAGTTGATAGTTGAAAAAAAAACTTCTGGCTTGTAGAAAGACTTCTACCAGAAGGGAAAATCGGGAGAAATCAGATGAATCATTCGGGCGAAGTCGAAATTCCGAAATTAATCGGAGGAATCTTCCGGGGAAGTCAACATGTTTTAATATTTAAAAACGTACACACTTGGTCAATGTATCAATTTATTTCCCAAATCTCCGGTAGCCAAAAAATCCCAGGAAATGTAACAACTAATAACAGTATTGGCGGCCAAATAGAATTATCAACTTTTTAATAACCAAAAACAAAAACATTTCATAAAAAAATTGTCCCTTAAAACGCTAAAATTGCCTAGAAGACTTTGAAAATGCCACGAAATAAGCTGTAAACATGTTAGACTGACCAAAAAAGCCTAAACATACATTTCAAATGACCCATAAAGATCGAAAATCGGTCATACAATGGCAGAGATATGAGCAAAACACATTTACATGTTTTTTTAAAGGGTGACCCCAAACTTATGATCGGGAGTGTAAAATGATCTAAAAAACACCACAATTCTAGACAAACATTTCAAAAGGTCCTATCTGCATTGATCGATTCTCTTCATCGACTTTCTCTTTCATCAATAACTCAGCTGCAAAACCTTTCCCTGTTGTATTTGACGTTTTGAACGCTAGATAAGAACCTCCTTTATCAAAATATGTGGTAGAATTAGTGCGAAATCTGTTTGCATAGCAGTGGTTATGAAAAGAGGAAGAAGAATCGATGAAGATAATCGATCAAAACAGATAGGACCATTTGAATTGTTCATCGAGAATTGTTGTTGGCGACAAAGGATAACATTTCTAAAAATAATCAAACCAGAATACCTTATTAGCCAAAACCGCGAACAATTGAAAGGCTTATACAATCCAAATAAAAAACAATAAACAGTTCGAACCGCGAACATCGCCGCAGTATTCCTTCCGCTAAAGATCGAGGTTTCCCTGCGAGATCCGAAACCCACGAGTTCTACGAACATTCCGTCGCGTGTAGTCAGTTTTAAGGGGTAAGTCACTCAGCACATTGTTCCGAAATTAGATTCGGCACACCTTCGGCACAATCTCGTAGGCATTGGATTGTTGTAAATAGAATGGTAACACTTCTAGACAACTGTCATTGAAGATGTTAACGACATTACGTGCTGTTTGACTGTATATTCAGGAACATCCTCTAATTGTCTTATTGAATATACCAGAGGAACTCAGACTAGCAATTTACTTCTCGGTTCACTTATAGATTTAAATCCGAAATGTAGGTTCTAACGTGGGCTCGAGAGAAAGAGACAGTTAATCAGACCCCATTAGTACCCTTAATTCAAATAATGCTGCAACTAATACAAAACAAACTACAGAAGTTAAATTCATCATCCTCTATATTCGGTCTCCAACAATGTTCCCCACCGGTTCCATTCTTTTCGACCGTTGTTTTTCACATCACGGTTCACATAGGTTTCTGGTCTGCCTTTGAGTACTTTTATTATCCTACGAACACAAGAAAAATTCCGGCGTCATCCTCAATCGGCTTGCGAACGAATACTCTGAATTTGAGCATGTAGACCGGCACAATCGGCACACCTGCAGCACACAGATAAAAAAAGATGATCCAAGATTGCTGTGCGGAGTGACCTGTCCCTTGATCCGCTAAGTATTATTATTATTATTATTATTTAGCTTTATTAAGGAGGCTTTCAGCCTTGATCCGCTAAGTGTTTTTCCCACGAAACCCGCAGAAACGTCTAAAACGGCACATTTCAGTGCGATTCCCCGCCATTATGTCCCCTCTCTGGCTCGCCGCTGGCCCAGGTTGGCTGAAGAAACACCTTCGAGATACCGGCATAATTAAAATTATTGGTCCGACACAATCAATTGTCTAAATACTAAAACCAACATCCATAGACTACTAAAAGATTTGAAATAGTCCTAAAAACGTCAACAATATCTTAAAATACCAAAATAAGATAAACAGCATCAAAATGCTAATGGCTATAAAACGTCAAAATCACCAAAAAGACTTTAACAAAGTAAATACGTATTACCTTCAGGACAAGATTGTCAGAATCCTCCCACGTCGCATTTTCAGAAGTCGTGCAGATCTGAAACTTAAACTCGCTGCTTACTTCTCTTATATGAAAAGCGATTCAGTCAGCCGTGTCCTTAAAACTTCATCACCCTTAAATACTTTAAAAACCGTTCTAGAACTTCTGAAAAAATTGCCATAAAAATACGGAAAATAATAAAACAGCAAAAAGGTTATCTTCCATTTAATTCCACTTAATACATTTAATTCCACGGAAAATAAATTAAATTAACCAACATCGCATAAAACACGAATAAAAGACGGTTTAGAAAAATCGAAAAAAATGGGCTTCAAATCAGCAAAATGGCAAAAAACACCTTAAACGTCTGGAAAAAAACTGCATGTTTAGACAAAACGTAGCCGTCTTTCAAAAATTTAATGTAAATTTTGTTTACGCAATAAATTCGCAATTTATTTGCAACGTATTTTTTCACAATTAAAAAAACTTTTTTTTCCATAACTAACTCTCGCTTTAGAGCGGTCCCAGCAGCCGTTCGTTCAACGAAAATTCTCCCCCAACATAAACAAGAATCCCTCTAGTTCCAATTAGCATAACTCACCTGAATCCAGCAAAAAAGCGGCAGCAGAAAACCAATTTCCTACACCGGCTAATGATTTAACCGGCAACCCGAAACCACTCTTCCTTCACTGCAACACTGCGACGAGCCACAACACATGCTCTTCAGTCCTGTAATCACGCCGATAGAACAATATCACACAACCCTCACGCGATTGATTGGCGCGGCACAGTCCACGTCGTCGTCCCTATCGTTTAAAAGTACCAGCTTCCAGAGCGGATCTATCAGTTCTTGCAATATTCAATAGCACACCCGGGAATGATTGATGGCTTAACCACTTAGCACAGCAGCCAGTTCTCCGGCGGAACGTCGCGTTACACGCAATCACCACACACTTTCAACGTATCTCCGAGGAGGCCTGCACAATAAGTAAGAAACGTCCACTCGATCCGACTGCAGCTTCCACACTGACTGACCATGTACGATCACAACCCATCGATCGATCTCTCGGGCAGGAGCATCCTCTTAGAACACTTTCCCCAGCACCACACCAACGAACGACCACTCTCACTTCCCGTTTTTCATGTATAGGATCGACCGGCACGGTATGGGATGTTCTACAGAGCTGTGGGTGATTTTGCTTGACTGTGGTGGCAATCTCGCCGAAATACGCGTCCACTACTAAGCGAGTTCCAAACTCGACTGATGATGGGCGACTAGCTGGATCGAGAAGTGTGATGCGCTTCTTGCGGTTTAGAACTCAGAAACCTGCTGGGCTGGCGCTGGACTGGAAAAGCGAGAAAAAAGAAACATACAAGAGAGTAAGCGAGCTTGTTAGTTGTTAATTCTCACGCTCTCGCTCTCGATTTGTAGTTGTTTGTAGAGATAAACATGAGAGATTTCATGGCGTGGGCCATGGGGTGGATTAGGTGGAAAAACAATCTGAAGTCATGATCGCTTGGAAAATTATGAAAGGAAAGGCCATTCCCTGAGGCAATATGCAATCTGAAGATGTTCCCGTTTGAACATCGGGTAGCTTAAGGGATTTGAACATATCGGTTCCATAAGTGAAACTTGCATGTATCGTGACGACACAGAAGTTAGTTGAGTCGTTTTTAAATTGATTTCGAAATGTTTTTCCACGAGAAACGAGTTGTTTTGATTGGAAAACGTCGAAATTTGAAGTTGAGGGAAATAAGAACTCTTTAAGCTTGAAGTTGACTTGTCCTATGGTGAAATCCACAGCAGTTAGTAGAATAGAATAATAATGTCGTGATCAATCACGGGAAAAATCATTCCCACGCTCCTCGATTTCCAAACGGATGATGAACGAAGCGTGCACATTGATTCGGAACTCAACTGAAGCCAGTAAAACGAAACAGGCGAGAAACTGAAAGAATGTGAAAAAAAACATTCCCTACTTATGTGCGATTGTTCTAGTGTAGCTTTTGGGCTAAAGTAGAGTGGGCAAGAGAGGATCCAGTATACTACACGGTAAGAAAAAAGTACCCAACGGCCAGTTCACTTTTACCTACTTTTGACTAGTTTGTCTTCTTTTCTCCTTCTAATGTTGTCAAAAACGGAGAAGCAAAACTATCCAACAGGGGTAGTAAAGTGTGGGAACCCAACGTTGAGTATAAGCATATTTACCTACTGTTGGGTACAACTAACTTACTTTTGAGTAGAAAGCTAGTGGAAAATTCCATACGAATTGCACACAAGTAAATGAAAACTACTTTGGCCCGCTTCCAGGCGAGTAAGAGAGGTGCCACAGTCGGAAGAAGTGTTAGTTTGTTTACTTAAATGAACCATGCCCATTTTGTTATGGCATGTTTGCTATAAGAAATGCTCCTCGTGTTTATTAGCGAATTTCACATCAAAGATTGATTAATTGAGTAGGAAATCAGTTTGGCACGGCATTTGTGACCAGCATACACCTTCCGGTAGTATGAAACAGGTCAAAAACTGTCCAAATCCGCAGATAAAATTTTTTTTTTCGTGAACATTAACGGCAAAGAACTCACCAACACTGGGAGACTGTGAGTTCCTGCTCACCTGTCATTTCCTATCTCGGGCCCGCTTTACCTACTTTTGGGTTCCTGCACTATAGTGCTGAGATAAGTGAAAAGAACTTATTTTTGGGTACTTTTTTCTAACCGTGTAGACCCTCTCTAGGCTAAAGTTTCGGAACAATTCAAGCTGAACAATGCATTAGGTCCTAAGAAACAATGACAGATTCTCTTCATCGACTTTCTGCATTATTCATATGACTTATTGTATTATTGATTTTATACTTTGACATACAAACGACGAAAATCAGCACAGCAGATAAAAAAGCATGCACATGACATCCACGCCAAATAAATATCCCTGCAAATGAAAAGCAACGAATCCAGATGAATAATTTCTTGATATTTTTTAACACTCCGAATACGATGCCTCCGAAAAACGTGTAACGGCAAGTTTGAAATGGCACAACTTAGCCATTTCTTAATGAATTTCAAAAATTGTGGTGATTTTGATTGCAAAAAACTTGAAAATAGAGTCGTCTACTTTTTTAAAAAGCTAAAAGAGTTGTTACACGTTTTTTTGAAAGGTGTGTTTGTAGGGGTTTGCAAGTGGCGCAAGATCTGTAATTTAGATTAATGGGCACAAATGTTCACAATTAGCCAGAATACAGTCATGGTTCCTATATATGGATCCTGGAGACAACGGAACGGTCCTCGACAAATCCGGAACATCCGTAAAACTGGTCAATCCAAGATCCTGATCCTAGAGCTCTGCGGTTTTTTTTTGAAAACATTAGGAACTGTGATATAAACAAATATTTGGGGTCGCGACATAAACATGTACATGGATGGCCATAGGACCGTCCTCCGGAAGATCCGGAACATCCGTAAAAGTGGACAATCCATGAATCGGATCCTAGAGCTCCGTGTTTTTTTTAACATTATGATCTGTGATATAAGAATGAATTTGGGTCATGGACCCAGATGGCCATGGGACCGTCCTCCGGAAGATCCGGAACATCCGTAAAAGTAGCAAATCCACGATCCTGATCCTAGAGCTCTGCGTTTTTTTTTTTATAAAAACGCGTAGCTCTAGGATCAGTTTCATGGATTGATCACTTTTACGGATGTTCCTGATCTTCCGGAGGACGGTCCTATGGCCAGGTTCATGTTTATGTCACAAGCCCAAATTCTTTCTATCATCACAGTTCCTAATGTTTATAAAAAAAACGCGGAACTCTAGGATCAGGATCGTGGATTTACTACTTTTACGGATGTTCCGGATCTTCCGAAGGACGGTCCCATGGCCATCTGGGTCCATGACCCAAATTCATTCTTATATCACAGATCCTAATGAAAAAAAACACGGAGCTCTAGGATCAGTTTCATTGATTGTTCACTTTTACGGATGTTCCGGATCTTCCGGAGGACGGTCCTATGGCCATCCATGTACATGTTTATGTCACGACCCCAAATATTTGTTTATATCACAGTTCCTAATGTTTAAAAAAAAAACCGCAGAGCTCTAGGATCAGGATCATGGATTGACCAGTTTTACGGCTGTTCCGGATTTTTCGAGGACCGTTCCGTTGTCTCCAGGATCCATATATAGGAACCATGACTGTATTCTGGCTAATTGTGAACATTTGTGCCCATTAATCTAAATTACAGATCTTGCGCCACTTGCAAACCCCTACAAACACACCTTTCAAAAAAACGTGTAACAACTCTTTTAGCTTTTTAAAAAGTAGACGACTCTATTTTCAATTTTTTTTTGCAATCAAAATCATCTAAAAACCCTAGGAATTCTAAAGGTACCACAATTTTTGAAATTCATTAAGAAATGGCTAAGTTGTGCCATTGCAAACTTGCCGTTACACGTTTTTCGGAGACTTCGTAGTCGGCGTAAAGTTTTTTACCCACCGTATTCGGAGTGTTAAAGGGCAAGGAGTGAATGATATTTGATATAATGTGCGTTACACATTGAAAACATTGGACATAACTCCTCTGAATATCCTAATAACAATTTCACAATTTTTAAACATGCTCTTAACAAGCAAAGTTTTACTATGGTATCCATAAAAAAAATAAACTTACTATTTAAACATTTTTATTATAATATTTAGCGTGGAATACGATTCCTTAGACCTTAAGGTGAATGTGGATCGGTTCAGAATGACTCACTTCATCATTTTTTTACATAATACCGCAACGCCAGTTGATAAAACTCTTCCGTGCAAAATTAAAGAACTATCTCCAGCAATGTTTACAAGATTGATTTAATATTCAAATTTTCTGAAAACCATTTTCAGAGTTCAATTTTAGGACCACAATCAAGTGGATACTAATTTTGCTTATCAATTACACAAGTATTTAGTATGAAAGGTCATATTTGACATCCGTAGATCGTTTTAAAATATTGTTAGGAACATTTCCTCGGAAGACAATATACCTGTAAAATGCATTATTTCAATACAAATCTTCTTTTCTTTTTTTTTTGGTAACGCAACCGCAGGCATTAGATTTCGTTTTCCTTTTGCATGTATCTGTGCGTAATCAGTCTCCAGGTGGAAGAACAATGTGATTTAGGCTGTGAACCATTTGCCGAGTTAAATTTAACTCGTGGTTAAAAATGACATTTCGAAAGTTATTTTCTATGTTCGAAAATCCCTGTGCTGCCGATCGACCGGTTTTCGAGAAGAACTTAGCCAAGGTTGTCAAAATTTAACTTCTTGTCTGTCAGAAGTAACCACGCTCGGATAGCAGGATTAATCAATAACTTTCCATCTGTCAAATTTTAACCAAAAGTTAAAATAATCCACCAAATGGTTCAGAGCCTTAGAATGCTCGCACAAAACAGAGAAGCGAAAAAGGCAACACGACGGGGAGATCCATGAATGAATGAGCAAGCAAAACCATCAGCACCGAGAGCATGATCAAGCTCGCGCGTGACGTTTTTCGTTCGCAATAATTGATGAATATTGTAAGATATCTTTTGGTATTCCAATTCGAATTATTCTGCGAAAATTACCGATAATTGGAAACGGATGAAATAATTATTCGGCAATGTCATCTATGCATCTATGCAAGAACTCCTAGATGAAAGTGCTTGAAAATAAATATAAAAATAGTACTAAATTGAGAGTATTCCTAAATCATGTTGGATACGCTTGTATTTGTGAAATAATAAAACCAATTCAAGTGTGTATATGCGTAAACTTATTGCCAAAAAAAGCGTTGATTTAGAAGTCAAGCTACAGTGAATGTGCATAGTTCGAAAATGGGTTTCAAGAAGCGAAAACAATAAATTTAAAAACGGACCCCACACCTGAATCTTCTGTAAGTGAAAATGGTGGTTCATCACCGGAAGTTGCGAAGGCTCCTGAAAGGGAAACAGTGTGCTTGGCGCTCGCCGCCCGAAGACAAACCAGCCAACAGGTGAAAGTTTGGAAACTGAAGAGTAGCAGCAAAACAGCTCCTTTGGATCGTTCCTAACGATTTCGGATGATGGCGGAAGGTAAGTCCAAACAATTGATTTTCAATTATTATTATTGCTATCATTATTTTTAGAGACAATTAAATAAATTGAACTATTTTGGAAATTCTAAATATTTTTAAAGATTATTAGATAAAGATATAGTCAACTATTTTAGAAATCATCCACATTTGCCCTTGATAGCTAAAATATTTTTTAAGCCAAATTGATCCTCAATTTTCACAAGTTTTTTCACACGTATTTGATGATATTCTGTGAAAATTTCAGCCTTTTTCATGAAGGCATTCTGATATATCTTGGTATTTTTAAAGATAATTAGATAAATTGAACTATATCTTCAACTATTGTAGAAATTATCCACATTTGCCATTGATAAATAAAATATTGTTTAAACCAACTTAATCCCCAATTTCTACAAGTTGTTTCACAAGTATTCGAGGATACAATATAATACAACAGTATAATATTTAGAAAGATCGAACATTGTATCAAAGACTTATTGTTTTAAACCCACCATTTTGAAAATAGTTGGCCATCTTGGATTCATCATTGTGAAAATAAAGCAAAATCCAATAATTGAAATGGCATGAGTTCCCTGAACTTCATCAGGACTTCCCTGATTTCCAAGAATTTAAATGGCAGGACTTCTCTGAACTTCGACAGGACTTCCCTGAACTTCAGCAGGACTTTCCTGAAGTTCGGTAGAACTTTCCTGAACTTCGGCAGAACTTCTCTGAACTTCGGCAGGATTTCCCTGACCTTCAGCAGGACTTTCCTGAACTTCGGAAATATTTCCCTGAACTTCGGCAGGACTTCCCTGAACTTCGGAAGGTCTTGCCTGAACCAGGGATCGACTAAAAACTCAGAGTTGTGCGATAAACACTGGTGCTACTCTAAAATAACGGAGCGCGTCCCTTATATTTGGAAGGAGAAAGAGACTAAGGAGAGAGAGATTTCATATTTAGGAGAGAGTAGTTGGACAGCTCAGGTGCTACTTCCGTATAGCACAATCGAGTAGTGCACGGTGTTATGACGGGAGTAGCACTTTTCAATCGGGAAAGACGTGGCTTAGAGATTTACAAGAATGGCTGCATATTTTAGGCAGGGTGCATAATATTTGGACATTCATATAATATATGTTGCAGTGACTGTATGGTATTCAAAAACGTAGGAAAATGTAAATTTTGATGCTTTTCCTAAAGAGATTTTTTTAAGATCGATGTGTAATTTTCTTCACTCTGGTCGACATTGCGGCGTAAAATCTAATCCAACCCGACACCAACCTGACTTCTATCAAACCCCAACCTGATGTTGACCCGACATTGACCCGACATAAACCCAAAATTGACCACATAACAACACGACAATGTGTCAACATCGACCTTAAATTAGCCTCACATTGATCGGATTGACTTGTCTGTTCGGGACCATTTTGCTGGGTTTCTTCCACGCTCCACTGTCGTATATCAAATGATAGTGAGTGACTCAATTTACAGTGACAATGAGCTTCGAATGAGAAAGGGGCTTTTCAAATGATGGGCACCAGAGAATTTTTTTTCACAGAATCGATTTAATAGTTGTATTGGTTCATCTTCAATAGAATGATATGAAAATTAACAGCACTGATGCTAGCTATCCTACAACGCTACAGTTATAGAGAAAGTACACTGTCGGGGAAACGAAGAGAAAGAGAAAGAGACTTAACACCGTTGGAGTGGCAGCTCTCCAACACAAGAAGAATGAAATGTGCTGCACGATTTAAAATGCTCTTTCACGTCTCTTTGGAAATGAAAGTGCAGTCTCGCAACAGCGTGTGTTTTACTCGCAAAAAAATTGAGTAGCACCCGATCCCTGGCCTGAACTTCGTCAGGACTTCCTTGAAGTTCGACAGGCCTTCCCTGAACTACGCCAAGACTTCCTTGAACTTCAGTAGGACATCCCGGTCGTTCGGCAGGCCTTCCCTGAACTTGGAATCTTGGAATTGAAGTTGTCATTTCAGTAGTAGAATGATTATAATTGTAAAACTAAAATATCTCAAAATCAACTTGTCCGATTTTTTTAATTAATAAAAAATGCAAACTTTGGAATGTTTAAAACCATGGACACTTGAAAACTGGCAAAAATGGTAAACATGAACTATTGGTCCACAGATTAAATTTTTTGTTAGTTCCCTTTTTTGTGTATTTTTTCATAGAAAATAATTTGTCTCAAATATTGTAAAAAAATCTTTTCACAGAAAGTGCAAAAAATTTAACATTTACATTCCAACAGTTTGAATTTATCGTGAACATTTTGTGAAAATAAAATTTTTACTTGATATTTCTTAAAACATTTTCAGTGTATATTTTTCCGAGAAAGACATTATTTTTCTCTACACACTTAGATTACTTTACCGAAATATGTGAAATTTTATCGAAATCTCAATAGCTGAACGTTCGGTAAACAGTTCGGTGATTTTTCACAGATTTCCTGTAATTTTTCACAGATATTCGGTTCAGCTGTTGAGAGTTCGGTGAAATTTCACAGATTTCGGTGAAATAATTTTAGTGTGTACAGCTTAATCTCAGATCGATCAGAAGTGCCATTTCAATAATTTTTTGACAAATTTCAAAGACGCCATTTTGAACATTTTAGAAAGTTCAAAACGACTGATTTTTTAGCAAAAATGTAAATCTTTCCCCATAACAAAGAATTATGCTAAGTCTCAAGCAAATTGGAGAAAGTCGAGTTTTTTTTCGATTCGTCATTTAGCTATAAACTACTCTACTGTACCCGTTCGTTTTTGACACCGTGCCAGAATCAAACGAATTTTAAAAATAATGTGTAAAAGATTAATTATTGATAACGTCTATGGCTTAAAAATGACACACGGTGGTCTAAAATCAACGAAATCACACATTACATTTTAAAATAAAAACATTCGATTATGGCCCAGTTAAATTTGGCAACACTAAATTTTCGGTATTGTTGCCAAAATCGAACAGGTACTATGAATAAGTAAGTGAGTAGGTACGTAATTATGTAAGTATGTAAGTAAATAAGTAAGTAAGTAAGTAAGTAAGTAAGTAAGTAAGTAAGTAAGTAAGTAAGTAAGTAAGTAAGTAAGTAAGTAAGTAAGTAAGTAAGTAAGTAAGTAAGTAAGTAAGTAAGTAAGTAAGTAAGTAAGTAAGTAAGTAAGTAAGTAAGTAAGTAAGTAAGTAAAGAAGTAAGTAAATAAGTAATTAAGTAAGTAAATAAGTAAGTAAGTAAGTAAGTAAGTAAGTAAGTAAGTAAGTAAATAAATGTTTATACACAGATGCACATAGGTTTAGCAATGAAGAAGGAAGGTGATAACTCTACTGTACATCCAACGACCCGTTTCAAGAATGCCTGTTCATACACGTATATTCTTAGGTCGCCTTCATATACAATAAGCCACGCATAAACACAGCTTTAGGACTTTCGACCATTTGTCCTTATCAACCTTTTTTCGTTCAACCTGTTGTCTCTAAGCCCCTGATCAATATGTTCGAATATGTTTTTTTTTATAAATAAGCTTATGAAAAATGCACCCTTTTAATATATTTAAAGGTGTCCACGATGAAATTGCCACACACCAAATTGATTCGCAAAATTCGAGTTTTCATCCGATTGCCATCAAATTTTCAGGGATTGAGAAATAACTATTAAACTTCATTTTACCATTTTACTCGTATTTTATTTACAGTCCATACGCAAATGCCCGCACCTTGGCCTTAACCCCGGCCATAAGATTCTGCACAACCTGTGAATCAACCGTTTTTTGCATGTAAACCCATACTTTCTTCAGTTCCTCGACTGTCTTCACTACCTTAGGTCGTTTACGAAGGTGCTGCTTCATAATCGCCCAGTACTTCTCGATGGGGCCAAGCTCCGGAGTGTTGAACATTTTCGGCACGAAATTGACCTTATTGTCCGCATACCACTTCAGCACGTCCTTGGAGTAGTGGCATGAGGCCAAATCCGGCCAGAAGATTGTTGGGACGTTGTGGGCCTTCAGGAGAGGAAGCAGCCGCTTCTGGAGGCACTCTTTTATGTACACCTGTCCGTTCATCGTGTCCTGGGTCACGAAAGGTGCACTCCGCTTCTCGCACGTGCAGATGGCTTGCCAAACCAGGAATTTCTTCTTGGACATCTTCTGAGTGCGGACATGCTCCGGAACGCTGAACTTATCCTTGGCCGTGAAAAACAGGTTGCCGGGGATCTGTTTGAAATCGGCCTTCACATATGTTTCGTCGTCCATGATGCAGCATTCAACTTTCGTCAGCATGTTGAGGTACAACTTCCTGGCACGGGTTTTGGCGGACTTGTTCTGCTTCTCGTCGCGATTAGGGGCCTTTTGTACCTTGAACGTTCGAAGCCCAGCCTTAGTTTTGGCCTTCTGGACAAAACTTCGGCTTAGGTGCAGCTTCTTAGCCACATCCCTAACGGAGGCGTTCGGATTTCGGTTGAAGGCCCCAACTACGCGGTTGTGATTTTTGGTGTTGTACGGAATACTTTTTCCTTCACTTCTGGGCTTCCGATCGGTGGTCAACCGTTCCTCGAACCGCTTAATCACTCGCGACACCGTGGAATTCGCGATTCCCAACGTTTTAGCGATGGAACGATGCGAGAGATCCTTGTTCTCGTGATGAATGCGCAAGATTTTATCACGCACGAGCTGTTCTTTCGACTCCATTTCCGCGAGTTTTGATCACAGGACTTTAAAACTTGCAGGATGTAAATAATGCACTATGAACTAAATCCACCCAAATTTTCATTAAATTCTACCAACCGGTTAAAAAGTTAGAGCAATTTCATAGTGTGGCAATTTCATCGTGAACACCCTTTATATGTGGTTGACAGGGATAGAGTCCCCCTGGTTCTGATACTTCAAAAGAAATATTCATATTCCTCAAGATCTTGAGACAATTCACACTCTGAGACATAGATTTTTTTTCAGCAGAAAAATTCTGAAAAAAACAAACAATTGTGAAACTATATTATAACCTGATTTAGATGCATAGACTGATTCTGTTTGTGTTAAAGAATTATGTTTTATTTTATATGCCAGTAGGGTAAACGCTCCTATAGTTGCGGTACGTTAGAAGCGTTAGGTTCCTATAGTTGCGTATTGAGTCTCGATGAACAACTATAGGAACCTAACGCTTCTAACGTACCGCAACTATAGGAGCGTTTCCCCATACACAAAACGCTTCTGGGCTAGATGGGTCGAATTTTTTAAAACTGAGAGAATGTGGTGATCAGGGAATAGCTTGAATATTATATTAGAAATCAAGGCCAACAATTGAAATGGCCTTAACTCCATTTTGTAAACAAACCTTGTAAGGCCATTTTCTCGCGAACCGAAACCTACATTTGCAAACCTAAACCACAATCGGGTAGAGGAGAATTTCTCCTACCTGTTCATGATGTTGGTTTGCCTTTGCGGACTTCGGTTCGCGAGAAAATAGCCTTACAAGGTTTGTTTACAAAATTGAGTTAAGGCCATTTCAATTGTTGGTCTTGAAATCTTGAGTTAAGAAAACTTGTGATGCAAATTCCGATGATTGTTCCAAAGTATTTTTGAGTAGAATTTAAAGGGAATGCTAAGGATAAAATTCCAAGGGAGTTTTAGGAAAATAATAATCTAAAACGCTGTCCAGACTGGAGAGTTATAACATGTTATAACGGTTGTCAAATAATTGCAACACAGAATCCACCATCAAGATAGCTCTATAACATGTTATAACTCTGTAGTCTGAACGTACTATAAGTAAGGCTGAGCAGATATACATGAAAATTTTCACTAGGATTCTTAGGGTAATTCCATGATAAGTTTTAAGCTGCAATCAAAGCGTTCTAAATTCTTACCGACATTAAATAAATTAAATCATTCAAGGGAATTTTAATAATAATTATGAAAACAATAAAGTAAATTCCAAAAAAAAAATCTGGTAGGGGGTTCTTGAAATGTTCCAACAGAGTTATGAAACTCTGTAGGAATTTTGGGTTAATTCTAAGGAATCTATTGAAAAAAATCCAAGTATGTCCCGAGAAGAATTCCAAAGGAATTATTAAAGCAAGATCCCGGACACAGGAAAAACAATGGACCACTTTGTTTAGCAGTTTTGGTGATTTCACAGAGCAATTTTTGATAGGCAGGCAATAAGTGCCAATTTAGCACCTAACTGAGTACGGTAATATGTTTCCTAGAGACAATTCAGGCATAACATTTGATAACGGCACAAAAGCATTTGTAAACAAACTTTCTAAGACCCTTTAAACGCGAAAGTATGTGAACGCAAACAAACAACATCATCAGATAGGGGCAACTATCACCTTTCCGAAAGTGGTATTGGTTCGCGTGAGCGTACTTTGGTTCGCGTGTGAAGGGCATTAGAAAGTTTTTTTACAAATGCTTTTGTGCCGTTATCAAATGTTACGCCTGAATTTATTTTAATTTAAACTATGTCCAGACTGGAGAGTTATAACATGTTATAACGGTTGTCAAATAATTGCAACACAGAAACCACCCTCAAGATAGCGCTATAACATGTTATAACTCTGTAGTCTGAACGTACTATTAGTTTGAATAGCAGTTTTTAGTTTAACAAACTACACGAAACGAAAATCAATTATTTAATTCATGTGTTTCACTTAAACATTTTTGCCAAAGCATCAGCCTTATACATTCCATAAGACAAACCACATAGGTCCTATTAGAATGCATAAAAGGTATGTGTGACCGCTTATACATTTCATTTGACACATGATCTTTATTAACTTTTTGCAAGGCGTCTGCTTATTAGTAGACTTATACATTTTATAAATAATCAGCAATGGAAATTTGCCAAAAGGTATAGGGAGATTTCTATCCGTGTACATTGCAACTGCATCTAAATTTTCAATATAAATCCATACCTCGACGCACCGCTCAATGACTTCCCATTGGTGATTTTGCGACCACTCCTTACGCTCCCACCAACTGACGGAACGAACCGATGGAAGTTCTCTCGCGATGACAAAAACTGCATTCTCACTGCTCACCGCGTTCCGATCAGCAATTCAAAACATTCGCTCCATCTCGTTCCGACCGCACCACTTCGCCGAATTATTCCATTTCGCTCTAGCTAACAACATCTCCCAACGAGCATAGCATTAGCTATATACGACAGAAGCCACCTACCTGCACGTCAGTCAGTCTTGAGAAAGCAATCCCACATCCAATAATCGTGTGCATCTCCATCTCCTGGCTGCTGTTGTGTGTTGCTGCAACATAATAAGAATCTACAAATTAGCTCCGTAATTGGAAGATTGCTCCGGTCCTTGAAGGCAAATAAATCTGCCCGCTGTGGTGACCCCATGGATCAGTAGATCTCCGGAACAGGCCAGGTGATGATGAAACTCTATACGATAGTACTTCTGGGGGTGGTGTTGGGTGGTGGCTGTCTGGTCCAGCTGGTGGCAGCGTCTCGGCTTCCAAGTCTGTACGAGCAGCATCTGTTCAAGCGCCAAGCCGACACCAGCAATAACGAGAATGTCGGACTGTACGACGAGAACGATTCCGTAGTATCGCTGACCGCAGCGAACCTGAAGGAGAAAATCTTCCAGCAACCGTACGCATCGCTGGTCGAGTTCTACAACTCGTACTGTGGCTTCTGCCGGCGATACGCTCCAGTCTGGAAGCAGCTGGCGTCGGATGTCCTTGCGTGGCAGAATACGGCCAAGGTGATGGCGTTGGACTGCTCGCGGGATGAAAACAACCCCGTCTGTCGGCAGTTCGACGTTATGGCCTATCCGACCATCCGGTTCATCCCTCCGTACTATGAAGATGGACCGCAAAATATCGGTGAGTCTATTAGCATATTTCGTCTACTGTTTTCGGGTTGTTATAAGTTACACGTACTCAGTTTTTTGTTACGGATGGATTGGGTGAGCTGATAAGAAACAATGCTTACAAGTGCAAACATTATCGATAGGTCAACGGAATCGTGATGCTTTTCGTACGTGGCTTGTATGGAAGCGTCTTGAGGCCCGTAACATGATGATAATAGGAACATCCGTGAAGCGCAAGAGAAGGGACTTTTATCAGTTAGTATATCGAGTCAAAACAGACTTAACATGCGGTTTCTCTAAACGAGTAGTTCCGGTTTCATTCAAGTGTACATTCTGTTTAATATTCAGTGGCAAACCGTTTTCAAATATTTTGACCTGCACAGCCCCTTTGCACTACCAAAGCCGTGCATGTGTTAGTAGCAATGGGATTTATTTTGTTTGAAAAGTAATCAAAACTTGATTTTAACGGCTTTGAATTATGAAGCAAACACAGTGCAATAAACCGGCGCCAATGTGCTACAGTTACAGTTTGGAAGAGAGCAACAAAAAATCGACTGATGGCTGCTTAGTCATCATTGATTAATGCAGTGGTTTTTCTTTTTTTTTTAGTAAACCTATGAACGTTGAATACCGTAAACCCTCGCTAATCTGGACGACCAGTCCATTCAAATTTAATTTGAACTTCTGGTAATTCCAAAAAAATTAACTTAGAACAACAACGTATGTATTTACAATCCAACACCCACCGTCTGGCAGTTGGACTTTTCCTATGACTTTGACAGACAATCGATTGTTCCAATTTTGACATGTCGCCTCTTTATAAATTTAGGCTCTTTAGACTCCAAGAAGCTTGAATTCGGGAGTTCGAATGTGACAGCGCTACCGCAGATCCAATAGCCTATTTAAAGAGCTCAAGCGTTCTGAAGCTATTTTAACACACGATAAGCCCCGCCGCAATATGTTATATTTATTTATTTGTCGTCTCAGTTACAGAGTGTCAGAAAAGCATCACAACTTGAGAGATTGCAGTATGACGCTTCCGGAGCGGTTCGGGATTGGAACGTGGTGGCTTTTGTAGACGGCTTCAATTGTTGTACGGTTTCTTCGAACTATTTATAGATCATCCACGTGAAGTACCAGGTAGATTCCATAATCTTTACATGAAGAGACATGGAGGCAGTAATCATGTCTGGATCGATGAAATCCCAGTTTTATCAGCGTTGAGTTGAAACGTTCGTTCCAGCTTGTTTCAAACCGTACTGGTACCTCCATATAGAGATCATCTTTTAGTTCTCCGTGTAGGAAAGTTGTTTTGACGTCCACCTGGTGGACCGAAAACCCCAATGGAGAGTAACAGCGAGCACCACGCGAACTGTGGATAGTCTTGCCTTTGGTACGAATGTATCTTCAAAGTCCATTCCAGGGCGTTGAAGGAAGCCCTTCACTACCAGTCGCGCCTTACGACGAACTTATCGTCCAATCTCGTCCTCCTTGAGCCGAAAACCCACTTCTTTCTGAGTGGCTTCACACCTACAGGGCACGTCATCAGCTGTATGGAACATTGCCATGGAGTTGAGAAAAAAACAGCCGTCAACACGGTTTCACACCACAACGACTTAGGCGCTTTGGATCCTTCAACATTTAACGTACCTTCTCTATCAGATTCTGTTAAGTCTCTCTGCAACCCCGTTTTCTGCGGCGCTTCTGTTGGTTCGATCTGGATCCCCTTGGTCTTGTAGTGCTTCTTATGATTGCCCGAGCAATATTCACGCCTTTCATCTACGGTGAGCTTCGAAATCTTCATGCCACAGACCGCCGTAGACATTACTTCAAATTCTTGAAATTTTTCCAACACCTCCGATTTCTTCTTTAACAGGTACACCACCGCAAAATGGGACTAATCGTCGATGAATGAAGCGAAATAGCAATGTCCATCCCAAGATGCTGGTTAAATCGGTCCACATACATCAGAGTGTGTACGCTCCAACAATCAAGTTGCCCGGTGTGTTGTTCCATTGCATGGACTTCAGCTATGTTTTCCCTTTACACACACGATGCATAACTGCATCTCCAAGGCGTAGAGGTTTTCAAGCAAATGTCCAGTTGAAAATGTTTCGCCGTTTTTCTTCAAAGTAGGTAGCAACCTTGTCGCTGAACTGAACTTCTACGCCAGCGTTCGTCTGCTTCTTTACCGACATAAGATTGTCTCTGAGAGCCGGAACGTACAAGACATTTTTCGCATGTATCATAACGCCACGGTTACTGATTCCAGTGATTGTATCTGCTTCCTACATTCTCTGTTCTTCGCTACGTTGATGTATACTGGTTGCCTTAAGGCTTGTATGATAGCTCCAGAATCTAGCAGAAATTCAACCTCACTGCAACTTGTTCTTCTTGCTCCGCTGTCCACCATGAACACGACAGATCATGATTCGGTGGCAACATTTGCGTTGATCTTCTTCCGGCAATCTTTCTTCATGCCCGATCTGAGTAAGCTGAAAACTAGTTAGAGCCAAAACGACTTCGGTAATTGATCTTGACGTCATTTGTTTTATTTTTTTTTTTTTTTCCTTTGGTTTGTTTTTTTCCGTCGATCTTGTTTTCCGTGCTGAGCACCAATGCTACCGACGTGCCAGGAAGGCAGCTCCCACACCTGGGCCCTACCTATCGACCCATCAACTCATGAACCGGGGACCAACGGCTTTACTTCCCATCCGAAGGAAGGCGTGATCAGAGATGTTAAGCCTTAGAACATCCCGGCGGCGCCGACTGGGATTGAACCCAGGCCTGCTGGGGTGAGAGGTAATCACGCTTACCACTACACCACCGGCGCCGTTTAGTGTTTGACGTCATTTGTGACAAGTGTCAAACTTTCCATTTCCGTTCCGCCCACATTGCGTTTGGGTCTTTAGAAATATGAAGCATGCTGATCTTAGTGTTCTTTGAAGCACCTCTACAATTAAGAGCCACGCCCAATGCATCCGAACAATAAACACAGTACAATAACAGCCAACTACTAACTGTACTCTTTTTCTCTTCCCTAAACAATTAACCTATAGGAATCCCCATAACGGCCCACGCGGAAGCCGAGGTCATCAACGCGCTGATCGAGAACATGCAAAACGTTACCAGCAAACCACCCAACTGGCCTGACTTCACCGCACTGGAACCCAACTCTCCGCATGCCGATCTGTTCACCAGCAACGAAGCCAGAGCCAAGTATGCCTTCATCGTCAATGAAAACGAAACCAATGGAACAACCGTCGGCAGTCAGGTGATACTGGACTTCCTGGACACTCCGGCCGTAGTGGTGAAGCGAACCAAAGATGCGAGCGAACCCAGTGGACTAAAGGTCATAACTGCGGAAACGATGAGCGAAATCAAGCTCCCGGTGGATGAGTTTACCCGCGAGAAGGTAGCGGCTGCCATTCGAAGGCACCTAAACGAGCACCATATCAGCGTGACGGAGGTTTCGACCAAGGCTACCAGTAAGGAATCGTCTACGGAGCCGGACATTTCGGAGATCATGGAAAAGAAACAGGAAGACGCGTTGCGGGCTAAGATAATGGAACTTGGTCCCGGGGTGGTTTACCAGGCGGACTTGGAGGAAACTGTGAAATTCGCGTTGTTCCACGAAGTGACGCGATACAAGACCATCGACGGTGAGCGACTGCTGGCGTTGCAGCGATTCCTGAACGTTCTGGTACGGTACTTCCCCTTCAACGAAAACGGAATGAAGTTCTTGAAGGAAGTCAGGCAGTACGTGCTGAACGCGGAAAAGGAGATCATTACCGAAGACTATGCGAGTCAGATTAAGAAACTAGAGCAGAATCGTTCTCCGGTGTTTTCCTCCAACCGGTGGATTGGATGTTCCAGCATTAAAGACGGCCTTCGGAGGTACCCTTGCGGTCTGTGGACACTGTTCCACTATTTGACCGTCCAGGCGGCCGAATCGGAGATTTCGATTGATCCGTTGGAGATTCTACAGGCCATGCATGGCTACATCAAGTACTTCTTCGGGTGTTCGGATTGTTCGAACCATTTCCAGCAGATGGCAGCACGTAACAAGATTTGGAACGTGACCAGCAAAGACGATGCCGTAGTGTGGCTCTGGTCTAGCCACAACGAAGTCAACAAACGACTGTCTGGTGATGCTACGGAAGATTCAGCCCACCCGAAGATCCAATTCCCATCCGTGGATATGTGCCCGGGGTGTCGAAAGCCAATTCTTACCAATCACCACAACCACCAGCAGTACACTCTGCAGGATGGGAACGAGTGGAACGTGCTGGAGGTGCTTAAATTCGTGAAGAGCATGTACAGCTCCAACAACAGGAATCCACTGGGATTGCAGCAGGCAAGTCTCGTACCGCAAAAGCTGGCCTACAGCGGGGTAGGAGACAACTTCCAATCCAATCGAATCTTTGGGAATGTGCTGAACGAAATGGACATCCGAATGGGTGCCCTCCTGTATGTGGCCTGCATCATAATGCTGGTCATCGCCGTCAAGATGGTGGTGAAACGGGGCTACCGCAAGAAGATGTACACCCATGACCTTCTGGGCAAGGTGTAAGACTGACGGAGGTTAGGAACTCAATTGAATGACTGCTCATCGATTCGTTTCGGAATTTTTATTCTCAGTCTTAGTGGATAGGTTCTAAGAGAAAAATAACTACAAGCGTGCATTCCTTAAATAATACTGACATAAAAGTGTGAAATAGTCAAAGCGAACCTAACGAATTCAATAGCCCCTAGTCCAAGAGAGCCACGAGAAGAAGCTAATCGGAACGATAATTTTCGCCAATTCAATATCCCTGCACCTTTTTAGGGTGGGACATGTGTAACTTCTTTCAGTCTACTTCTGATAGTAAAAGCGATGCAAATCTGTGGAACATTTTTATGATTTTTAATAGAAAATAAATAAATCTGGTTTATTGCGCAGTCTACATTCCTTACAGCAGTATCGGAAGTCTAAACTAAATTACGATCGTTTGAATAATTCCCTATCAGCCCGTGTCCTTGGTTGGTTATTTGTTTGTCCGCGCGAATGGTTTGGAATGGAAGCTGGAAAACAAACGTGACGGAATGTGTTAGTGATCGAGTGGAAGAGAAGTATGTCCTTTATAAAGCAGAAGTGTTTTTGTATGAGTTGCAAGTTGCTTGGGTAGATGGTAATCAATAAATCTCCGCCGTAGATGAGGACAATATTAATTTTGAAAAATGAATCGAATTTAATTTGAAGTTGAGGTTTGATAATCATTATTTAAAAACAAATACAATTTTAAAGATTTTGAAAACCTTGGAAAATAATATGGTCAAAAATAGTCGGACATTTATCGATTCTCTCTAGCGAAAAAACTTAAAAGCTTCAGATGTTCAAAAGAAGGAAAACCCATTCGAGTTGGCAAACCGATTGGGACACTGGAAATCTTGGACGGTGGTTACATTGACTTATTCCTAATGTTTTCGAGTGCGTGGTTAAAAGGCTTGGGCTTAAGTTGTGACTTCATTCGCGTGATGAGTAGACTTATGTGCAACCACTACTCGCTAGATGCTCATCTCAATAGAATAAACCTCGTGGACAGCAACATCTGTCGGTGTGGAAACGGTTACGACGACATCGATCACGCAGTTTGGCAATGTACGGATAACGACGCCACCAGAGAGCGACTTTTGAATATCCTCGAGGCCCAATGAAGACAACCCTATGTTCCTATCAGAGACGTGCAACCCGCGTTTAATTTTGTTTCAACCAATGAACAATGAATTATCGGCTCCGTAAAGATAACGCGATTGAGCCTTACAAATAAACGAACTAAATAAAAAAAAAGAATGAAAACAAAAATCATCTAGAATCGAGATATTTTCTGCCTAACATTTCAAAAGGTCCCGTTTGCATTAATCAGATCTTTTCATCGAGTTTTACTTTCGGTAAAATTGTGGTTGCAAGAGCAGAAAGTACGGGAACAGGACTCTGCTATGATTTCGAGCCCGGATAAAGCATGCGGAATGATTATAGGAATTGTCCATAACCCTATAGGGGAGCCCTTGAAATTTCACTAAGGATTTTTCAAAAGCTATGTTAAGATTGTCCAGGATCTCAGCTGGACCTTTAAAGCATACTTCTATGTCATGAAACCACACAAAAGTCCAGGAGTCCATAGTTTACTAATTTGGAAGAGCACTGTAGCTCAACGTTACATTTACTACCACTTGAATATCGAAATAAACTGATATGTCTATATGAGGCAAGTAGCCAATTTTTTTGACATTCAAAACAAAATTAAATGTGTGTACCTATGCCTATTTTTGTTGAATCACTAGTGGCAGAAAGTCATGCCTCAAACTGCTTGACAAAGTGGTCCATTGATTTAAAACAAGCAAATTAAATCCCATAGTTTCGACTTGCAATTGAAAACTACCCAAACACACCCATTCGCCACACTTTGTTATTGTAAATACCAAAGTAATGACACAATTTGAATGCAAACCATACTAAAGCCCCAAACCCATATGTATATTTGCAGCAGTTAATGTTGTTACCTCTTCCTTCCACCGAAGCGAATGCATATCCGCACCGAAGGCCAAGCTGCAGCTACCATGCGCCGTGCAGCTGTTCCGCTTCCTCCACCGCCGACCGCTTCTTCACAGCACATAGGGAAACACGGCACGTCTCTCGGGCGGATAGTCAGCGAAATTCTCCCGATACCACTGGTGCGTCAGCCATGCATTCATCGTTTGGTTCGACAGTACCCACGCGAACACGTACACCGCGGACGTGTTCCTCGCAATGATGGCATACAGTGCGGCATACATCACTATCTCGAATAACATATGCGGTGACGACACCAGCTCGAAATAGCCACCCCGCGGAATGGAATGCTTCTGGTTCGTCACCTTCCCGGTGCGATCCTTCCGAAGGTTGGCCAGAATCAAATTCGATTGGAACTGATAGCGCCAGGCATAGATAAATACACCGATCCAAAGGGCAAGCCGGGGTGTCAGTTCGAAACGATAAGGTAGCGGAAGGGCTTCGGATCGAATGAACCCTTCCGCTTGCGAAAGAATCACTACCACCGTACCGAAGTAGTGGATGTACCCGACCAGGTAAGCCGATAGGTGAATTTTCAGCTTGCTGGAAAACACCTGAACACACCAGGTTTCGTAGAACCGACGCCAGCACTGCAACGTTATCAAGAACAGGGCGACCATTGTTTCGGTGGGAGTAGCTAAAACAAAATTAAAATATGTATGTCAATTTTCACATTTAAAAAATCCTAAGCACATTAGTCTTACTTCTAGCGGTCCGCTTCGTAGTGCCCATGACATCAAGGAAATCAATCACATAACTGGGAGCGGGTTGTCCAGCGAGGTAATTATTCACCATGAAATAGAACCCGGCTGCCGACCACAGGGCAGCAAATACGTAGAAGTGCTTGAACCATGACTTTGGCACTTCCAGCAGCGATACGAACCGATCCTGAGGCCCCTTGTGGGCATGCTTCCCATAGCGAAACGTTTGACTGATCAACGTTGGAAGGTACTTCTCGATGGTTGCAATCAATCCGCCCAGCAGCACGATAATCACTATCAATTGCGCGAATAGAAAGTTGATCAGGTTGACCGAGCGCAGATCCAGCAAGGAGTCGATCATGTTGGCCTATCTATTCCAAACCGGTATCAGCTATGCCACATCACTTCTCCAGTCAGCTCTGAAGGGGTTTATGGTAAAATTTTATTCTGAAAGACGATGAAGACTGAGATACGGGAACACTACTTACAAACGGTGACCTATTTGGATATGAATGAAAATCTCTCACCTGTCCACCGCACACAGCCGGTGATGGATCTTGTTCGGTCGGTATTCATGAAGATCTAACTTTTCACCTGAGGAATGCTCTCGTGAGCAGCGATTTTTGCTTTAAAACTCCGTTCGACTCAGCAGCACCAACACTATCACTCACTACCGAAACAGTTATATCGACCACCAACATGTGATTATTTGTTTACATTGAGTTCAACATATGTGTGTGCGAAATGAACGCGGTGTGTCGATAAAAGTTTATGAATGGAAAAAAAGTGAAAAATGATTTTGAGAAATCCAATAGCGAATTTGTTTTTGATTATGTTCCAACCTGGATCGGGTATCAAGATTGGGTCTGCTGGTTGACGGTCAAACGTCAGTGTGAACGTTTGATTTTGTAACCTGGTTCCAACCTGGATAATAAACAAATTCGCTATATAAGTGAAATTGAGCACCAAATCAAAAACCTATGAAACTGAGCGCAGCCTTCAACGTATCGATACATTATAGTTAGAGATCTTGAAAGTAGTTATTCAAAGTATAAAAATTATAAAAAATTGGATTCTTATGCCACGAATACACTTGGATGACAAACTATAAGCATGAGCATTATTTGTATAATCTAAATAGAGCTGGAGTTAGGGCGTAGTAGCCTTTGGCTTCTCTCGTTGATTTCTATGAATTCGAGGCACGCCGAAACACACCAACATGTCCATCGATTAGGGGCAGTGATGGAAAAGTTCACGAAAACTCACTATGACTCACGAACTTTTCCCTTGGTGAACTTCATGAAATATCGCGAACTTTTCCAACACTGATTAGGGGAAGTATACCCCTACTCGATGGTGATATCGATTTTCCAGGAAGCAAGAAAGAGCTATGACTGTCAAGAAAATTTAAAATGTAATCATCGAGAGAAGTCATTGTTTACAAAAGCTGTGTCATACAAGTGTATCCGCTATAAGTTTTTGGATTGGATCGTACTTTGAAACATTTCCAAGATCCTGAATGATCTGCAAAAATATAAATCAATATTCTGACCCCTAGAAACCCGCATAAATGCGAACTAAAACTCGACCTTATCGAAAATGGTTAAAAATAGTTTATAATCCCTGCTAAACTTTAACTGAAATGGTTATGGGACTTTTTTGAGCACCGATAATTCCCATAAGACACTGTCAGTCTTCGCAAGAAGAGACGATTTTTCCACGGTGCCGTCAACGTCAATTATATGGAACAAATAGATTGTAGATCATAACAATCGAAAAACTACATTTGAAGGTGCACCGAAGGGTGGAAAAGCTGTCTACGGAGTTCCACGAGCCTACGAACGGTCCTTCTGATGGAAGCTCAGCCAATTAATCATGTTTTGTTGTTTTTATCATCATCCACATCTCTTTCGAATGTATGGGAATGGTAGGAAACCATTTGGAAATGCATGAAAATTTTCAGTTTTTATTCATTATCGTCTTTATGGGCAGTTTTAGATGCACAAAAATTGCACGAGTACATTACTATGGTGATAAGGTAAGCACTCGTTTATTTGTTTCCTTCTGGGAAAGCACGTTTAGTCACAAATCGTGGATTTTCTGAAATTCTCCATACTGCAGAAATGATTTTCCTACCACTGAAGGGGCGACATCTCTCGGATCTTCAGTATAGCTACTACTCAAATCATATAATTAATTCCGGCACCTCGTATCCCATATCAAGATTACGCTGACCCGGAAAACTTTGTTTGAAGACTCCTACCACCAAATCAGGCGACTACGAGCTTACGAACTACGGCGAAGGCTGTACATCATCTTCCGAGGGGAAGAACATCTGGATTATGGTGGATTTTTGCGAGAATGGTTCTTCTTGCTATCGCACGAGGTGCTCAATTCAATATACTGTCTGATACATACAACAGATACAAACAGATACAGTTTACAAATCAATCCTGCCAGCTGCGGTATCTTCTTGCATTATTTTAAATGTATTGGCGAGCGTGACGTAGTTTTCGATATCCTGTCATTTTTCAGGGCTCAAGTTGACTGCACTGGTAGCTTCAATGGAGTAAAAATTACGCATAGTCATAAACCCCTTTTCTGCACAACTGATGGACAGTTCAAAATATTTCTTAAGTATAATGAATACTATTTACTATTTGTAGAATATAGTATAGTATAGTATTAAATACCTGATTAAATGTGATTACTGATTTTACGAAATGTTCGGAACTGCTTTCAAAATATTTATTAATAATACAAAATCTACTTACGGATTATAAAAATATGCCGAAATCTTGAGTCGAAGTCTGTCAAGCTCATCGGTAGCGGACTTGTGTATGAACTCTCCTCGTGAATTCTTCCCGATTTTCCTCACCGGACGGATAAACGTCTTGACCCCATGAGTGTTTATGATGATGGCTAAGTCCATTAGACATAAAACCTTATCTGTGGTGACAGCCTGCATGCCAAGGTGTTTTGCGTGTGTTTTTGTGGGTAGGTGGTAGAATCAACAATCAATTCGAAACTATCGATTTTAAATTGGCTCACTACTTGACTAACCTATTGGTACCAAGCAAACGATTATCGTACCCCATTCTAGTCGAAATTCTAGTACTACACTATGTTTGTTTTAATTTGCTATGAAAGTTTGACAGATAAAATGAGGGGTTCATGTATTTTCTTATGTTTCGAGGGGTGCATCGATTAGCTTGGGACCGAAGATAGTTCCAGAGCGGAGTCAAAAAGTTGAGCACGTATCTTCGGGACCTGGATTTAATTTGCTCAATCAAGCCTAAGCCTTCTAAAAAAAATCATTGTTCACTTTCCTACATGATTGGTGATATCATTCACCGACGAACTGACTCATAAAAGCTACATTCAAATTACATTCTTGCCCAAGATGCCATATATTAAATACCATAAGTGGGCGTGACAATGGCCAAAAAATCGAAAAATTTCGTTTCCTACATTCCAACAATCACATTTTTAACAAGAAACACAATTTTAAGCATGCAATGATATATTTACGGCTGTCATGGAAGTGGTTGATTGAAATTGATATCTCATTCTACTAAAATTAATTAAAAAATAGACCAAACCTTGGGCCAAAATATAAATTTGGTTAAAATATCTTAAAATGTGTAAATGTAACGTAGCACACTTGGTTATGATCACAATGTACTTCGCATGTATGGCCTCCCTAGAATGTGTATGGTTATTTTCCTTAACGACGTGTTCGGGGTGTCATCCAAATCATTTGTCGAATGGTTCTATAATTTTGGTTATCGTTCGTTAATGGTATTTTTATTAGGGCTATGATCGCGTGTAATCCTTATCTATCCGCATAAAAGTGTGTTCAAACCTAGGGGCATCCCACTCTAAACTTTATATTTCTCGCGTTATACTCAGAAAGTTTTTACAAATACCTAAGATACCTGAAAATACTTAAAAATACTTAACCTATATTTTGCATTAGGTTGTTACCACCGTTGCTAAACACATTTTAGTTGTTTATTTATCGGATGTCGTCAAGGATTTTGTGTGAATATTTGAAAACTGACGCATTAATATTTTAAGCTTTAACAGCTATTTTAAATGTTTCTTTTGTTTTGTAGGCATCAAGATATGGTCTTGGAATAAGAGAAGATCATTGCAAAAATGATTCACCTATAAATTAATGTCATCAACGGTGGAAAAAACAGCCGCTGATTATTTCTCCAATGTAGAAACCGATTCCATCATTTTCGCATTATACTGCACTATTAAATATGTCACACGTTGATGCGCATTTAGGATGATTCGTTCGACATGTTACAGGAAGAAGTCAGATTGACAATCATGGAACCTTTCCCTTCGTTGTTTGTTTGGTTTTATCGATGGTTGCGTTATAAGATTAAGTACTTTTCGACCGTTATGATTAGGCCATGTAACACTAACTTAAGACTCTTAGGGCTATCGAATCTGAACAAGAAATTGTGAAGGTTTTCCAAACCATTCGCATTGTACTTGTTGCCGAGCTTCTGGCATCTGTTTCATCTTGTAGCTTCCCACCGAACGTGTTTATTCTGCCGTAAAGAGCCTGTTTTGAAAATTTCAAAAATAATTTGAAATTGTATATAATTTGAATTGAATTGAACACGATGGTAGGTATTAGCCGCTTGTGCATGGTAAAAATATAAAATAAGATAAAACTGTAAAACACTACAACATTTTGGCGAAATGCGCAGAATTATGGCGCACATAGTAAACATGTTGTAAATATGAACTACATTTTCTCGGATTTGGAACCGTCAATTCTCATCTGTTAAACCATTATTAGAGCTGGACATGATTGATAAGCCATATCTACTATGTGTTGAAGTAGAATTCATTTTTTCATTGATTCTATTAACTAACAGCAACGATTGTAAAACTTAAATTTAATCAATTTATTTCAACACATGACATGTGAATAAATAAGTATCGATTATTCAAACTTTTGAATAAAAACAACAAACCAATCAACTTCTTTAACATGTCACGTTCAGGAAAGATCGAACAGTATAAGTTATAAATTGGTGGCGCAAGTGGGTAATTGTTGTCTACCCACTAAAATTTATTAAACTGCTTTCATTTTTTTTTTAATATCCTTTGTTCCGTAATGGGTTGGGCATTTACCCACTTGTCCCACCACTTTTCATTTACCCCAATGTACCTTTCATTTTTAACTACCGCTTCGATTCAACCGGGATAATCTATTTGCCACTACGGATCAGAATGATAGCGATGCTAGGGTTTTTTTTATAAATCCTCAATCACCAGCACCTTGTCGTTGGTGGTTCCAATTACTTAAACTGGGAAATTTATGTTCAAATGAAAACATCGACTGCAAAATGTCAATTAAACTACTTCACCAGTCTAAAGTAACACTGTTTTCTAACCCGAAAAGCGTAATGCAATCAGCACAATTTCCTACTGTAAAAGGTTCGTTTCATCGTCGTAGTTCGACAGGAAATGCGCAGCGTAACCCTGATATCGTTGACTTGTATAGGTATAGCCAAGATTTTTTTTCTTCTCCATACCTTATTCCTTGTTCCTTATTTTCTTAGGAATATGGAACAGCTCTGTAAAGGAGTCCAAATTCATGATAGCGCACTGGAAAGTCTGCTCGAAACTAGAGAGGTTCTAGAACCTCTCTACTCTAAAGCATCAGTAATTTGAACAACACGATTGTTTTACACTATTAGATAAGCCTACACTGATAGGCAAAATAAAGTGCCCACCCCATCATTTTTTGAATTTCTCTCATTTATTTGGTTCAAATTAAAGTAAATACACTGTAGTATTTTTTATATCTTATTCTTTATATTCTTTTTAAGTTTCACTTATAGAATACCAGATAAAAAGAAGAGACTGACTCGAAGAAAAAAAAATCAAAATGGGTGTAAAAAAGAACAGTGACAAAAAAAAGTGCCCACTGCATTTTAACTCCAGAAAACATAAAATAAAGTAAAAGAATACCAGCCTAATAGTTAATGTGTCCTCCTTTGGCCTTCAGGACCAGCTGCAGGCGCTTCGGCATGCTCTCCACTAGATTCTTCAGGTGCTGTGGATCTAGTTCTTCCCAGGCGCGCTCCAGGGCTTCAAAATAGTTATTTTTATTGGTAACACCAGTTTTGTCAACCCTGGCATCGAGAATCGCCCACAAATTCTCGATGGGGTTGAGGTCCGGGCTTTGTGGAGGCCATTCCAGTGGTTTAATTCGACATGACCGGAAGAAAGACTTAGTCTTCTTGGCAGTATGCTTCGGATCGTTGTCCTGCTGGAATACGAATTTCTCCTCAAGGCCCGTCTGGATCAGCGAAACTTCCAGATTTTCCCGCAGGATGTCGATGTAGGAATCTGCCGTCATTATCCCGTCGATTTTCACCAGGCTTCCCACTCCACCCCACGAAAAGCACCCCCAGACCATCACATTTCCTCCTCCATGCTTCACCGTGCCTTGTATGTGGCGCTCCTGAAGCTCCTCACCCGATCTACACCACACACGAACCCGTCGCTTCCGGTTGAACAGTTCGAATTTTGATTCGTCCGTCCAGAGAACCGTTTTCCAGAACTCTAGGGGCTTATCAGCATGCTCCTTAGCAAACTTAAGCCGTTTGACTTTGTTTGCCTTGCTGATAAATGGGCGCTTCCGAGCAACTTTGCTGTTCAACCCCTGTGCTACGAGACGGCGACGAACAGTTCGACTGGAAACTGTTAGCTGAAGAGCCTCCTGGATCTCGCGGACAGTTGCCTTCGGGTTCTTCTTCACTTCACGCATGATCTTGGTGTCCGTTCTCGCATCCGTTTTGCGCATCCTGCCTCTGCCAGGGCGATCCACCACTGATCCGAACGATTTCATTTTCTGCAGAATTTTCCCGACCGCTGTTTTGCTGATATTGTACTTCCTAGCGACAGACCGGTGCGATTCACCGTTTTGCACATCACGAACAACCAATTTTCGGATACACACGGGAATTGCTTTCGAAATCACTACGTCCTCCATTTTTTTCAACTGATTCAAATGCGATCACGTGTACAAATGCACCAGTTCCACCCGTTTGCTTCAATACATGTCAAACTTTCAAAACAAAAACAATCGAGGGGTTTTCCGATGGAAACTTATCGAAAACATACCGATTTTTGAAGTGGGCACTTTTTTTTGTCACTGTTTTCTTTTTCAATCCAAATTGATTTTCTTTTACTTCAAGTAAAACTTTATATTTTCAGTATTCCATAGGTGTAACTTTAAAAGAATAATAAAGGTAAGACATCGAAACAGACTACGGTGTGTTTATTTGAATTTGAACCAAATAAATGAGAGAAATTTCAAAAATGATGGGGTGGGCACTTTATTTTGCCTATCAGTGTAATTGAAATACATTTACCAATTATCATGATTTTATTGCAATTAAAATAGATTAAAACAGGAATTAATTTCATTTCATAAGTGACGAAAACTATAAAATTGACGGGGCTTACAACAACAACCAACGACACTAGCAACCGGTAACTACGATGGAAATTATGCAAGTTTAAAATACTTAAAAATACTTTAGAATACCTATGAGAGATTTAAACGTATTTAATGTATACTAGTACTAAAGTTTAGAGTGGGATACCCCTAGGTTCAAACTATTGTTTGCATGAGGCAATTTAAAAAAAAACGTATTTTTGTTACTATTTATGACACTTAACTTTACTATTTAAATAAAACAACAGGTAAATGTTATCTACACTTTACCACAGGTGTTCAAGGAACACACTCTAGCCATATTTTTTGTATATTCAAGATATTTGCATAACGGCGCCGGTGGTGTAGTGGTAAGCGTGATTACCTCTCACCGCAGCAGGCCTGGGTTTAATCCCAGTCGGCGCCGCCGGGATGTTCTGAGGCATAACATCTCTGATCACGCCTTCCTTCGGATGGGAAGTAAAGTCGTTGGTCCCCGGTTCATGAGTTGATGGGTCGATAGGTAGGGTCCAGGTGTGGGAGCTGCCTTCCTGGCACGTCGGTAGCATTGGTGCTCAGCACGGAAAACAAGATCGACAGAAAAAACAAACCAAAGGAAAAAAAAGAAGATATTTGCACCGATAAACTTTTAATTTTGGCCAAATGTTACCCCCCAGACCCAATCTCAATCCGCCTTACGGTACGTTAAACACTCCTGCCATCTACTCATCCGATCGCGTCATATCATGAGCAAGGACAAGAACACACGTAAAATTAATATTGACTTGGTGTACGTCTCGCCTCGTTTGACAGATCTAGTCACCTGTTTGCCAAATCGAATTGCGGACAAACGAAAGTGACATGTCGGATCGTCGGTTATTATGGTTTGTAATGCAGTTATGAATAAAGATTAAGAAATATTTCCAAGTAATTAAATTAAATTCCCCGAGATTCCCTGAATTTCCAAATTTCCGACACACTGAGTTAATATTGCCCTCGCACCACTAATCCGAAGTTACAAGTGGGCTATCCAAAATTAGAGCATTTTAATATCAAACGTTAAATAATTTATATTTATTGATATTTATAAAACTTCAATAAACACCGTCATTCGCTCTCGCACCCATTCGGCACTCGAGGCCCAAACCCCCTCTCCTTTGCGAGCTGACAACTCACCACTTTTGCGGACGTTTCTAGCTGTCAAAACAGAACATCAGCAGCTCGCTCCGCCGCGTTCGCACAGTCAACAAAAAATTATACACTCGGAAAAGCACCGTGATTTTCGCTGCCTTCGATTTCCCGACACAGCACGAGCAGGAAACGTAAATAAAAATGGTATTCTCCAAGTCGTGGGAAGATTTCGAGATTGCCGCCGAGAACATGTACATTGCCAACCCGTGCCAGTGTCGGTTTACGATGAAATACACCCACAAGAAGGCGGCCGTCGTGCTGAAGCTGACCGACAACGTGAAGTGCGTGCAGTTCAAAACGGAGGTCCTGTCGGATCTGAAGAGAATAGAAAAGTTCACCGGCAATCTGATGTGGCTGATGGCATCGAAAGAGTAAGAAGGCAGTTACATGGGGTCAAAGGGAAGGGTGTTGCTTCTTATAATATGATAAGTGTATTTTTGCTCTAGGATAAGAGAAATAAAAATTGATTTTATGCGAGAATTGGATTTCGTATCTACGCGGCGAATGAGGACGACCCAAATTTGAGTTAAGTTTAATCATAAATCACAAGTTGCAGGAAGCGACGAGTAAATTTGCCTCAGGTTTGTCCAGGGAAAAAACCCCGAATATGAGAAAAGTAAAGATTGGATTCACTCAGTCTCTTGGTACTACTCCTAGACTGAGTAAAATTTTTCTCGTTTTCCGGCAGATTTTTGACGTTGTTTGAGGCAAATTTACACATCGCTGCACTTTTGGCAATTGTGAACTAAACTTAAATTTGGGTCGTTCTCATTGGCCGTGCAGTGCGAAGAACGCTTGTGTTTTCATTTAACCCCTTCGAAACCTGATGGATTGACTTGAACTTGAATTATATTCAAAACGAGAATTTAGAGATTTACATCGATAAAAGTATCACGTGGTATTACCACAGACAAACAGACGTAACTCTTAATTGTGTATCTTCGTTCACGCAACGGTTGATTAGAAATTTATCGGCATCGGATCACTTTGACGTTTCTATACATTCTATAGAACTTTTATGCGATATTTTTTGCGAGTTAGCGAGCAAACTTGTGTTCCGCGAGAAGCCCGAGAGATGTCGTTACTTCCTATGGTTTGAGGTACTCCTTCTAGATCCTATGTTTTGAGATACTTAGGTCTATTCTGCGCGGCGTGTGAGGTGAGATGACAGTGAAGTAATGGTGAAGTGACAATTGTAACCTCGGGTGAGGTGAGTCTCCGTGCAAATTAAATGGAGAGTTACCTCACGCGAGGTGACAATTGTCACTTCAGAAGTGACAGCGTGTCACCTCACCTCACACGCCGCGCAGAATAGGCCTAACTATGTTTTCAAGAAAAACTTTTTCAAAGAGTTACATCTGTTTGTCTGTGGTATTACCAAGGTTGAGAGTTTCATGTACATCATCAATTTTCAATTTAAAATAAAAACATTATTAAGAAATGAAATTGGGTTGTTAGCGGAATGCTTAAATAGAACATCAAAAAAGGTTATCTTCCATTTAAGTTAATTATGATATGCATGAAAGATACGTATTTCGACTACAATGTGTAAAGTTAGAAAGTTTTTCGGTAAATTATTATGGCACAGTGCAAGGACGTTAAGAACATAAAGTTCACTTTCCCATATAAATTTCAAAGGGCCAGTGCAGTATCGTTCGCATCCAAATAAACTAAAATTTTAGGAGAATGATCAAGATCATGATGTTCGGAGACCTACTTTTTATTTCTGGACACTTGGTTGATGTTTACTTACCTTACCTTACCAATCAGGCTAAGGCCTTGTTGTCCTCTGCTGTCCGAAGAAGTCGTCTCCACTCTACTCGATCCATGGCCACACTTCGCCAGCTTCGTAGTCTGCGAAGGGTCCGCAGGTCGCCTTCTACTTGGTCGATCCACCTTGCCCGCTGCGCGCCTCTTCTTCTTGTTCCTGTTGGGTCGCTTTCTAGAACCATTTTCACTGGGTCGTCGTGCGGCAATTTGCTTCGGCATTGGTTGATGTTTAATGGTCTTTGAATAGTTCATGGAATTACATACAAGTTGAGGAAACTTCGTAGAAAATCAACGAGAAACGTAGAAGTGCAGAAAATTTTGCAGGAACTTAGCGAATTTCGTAGAAATTGAGGTGCAGAGAATTTCTTAGAAGAGCAAACAAAAATCGAATAGTTCAGCAAGGTTCTAACTTCAGGGATCTTACTACATAAAACCTCAAGCCTGGAAGCTTTTTGAACCTTGTTAAATATCAGGGAGCTTCCATATGTTCAGGATATTCGTAGAAAGGGATGTGGGTTTTTCTGGAAGTTCGGTGAAGTTCATAGATTTTCTGAGATCGTGGTAGAAATAGGTGAGGTTGGAACAAAAATATGAAACTTCAAAGTTGTAAAGATTTCCGAATGAAAAAACCACGACGCGTACTCAACGGTTAAAAATTTTATTCCGCACGCTTTACCTTCTTTTACACGACTGAAATCAAAACGGATCTAGATGAACCCATAAAGGTGGTTTCAATTTTTTTAGAACGGAAATACACTGTCAAAACATAGAACACAATCTGGACAGAAAATACACACTCAAACATAAAACACAATATCTGGCTTAAAACTAGAAAATGGATTACACACTAATCATAACAGGCACATAATTATACTACAACTCGGCCATGCCTGACTATTGATCGGCTCGATCATGAGAACACAGATACACATAAAACACAGAAATTGAACACACATATACACAAACAGAATGTATTGCCTTCTCAATCTTATTGTCACATTCAATGATGCACAGTATCAGAATCACTATCATTTGAATCCCACCAATCAGCCCACCGCTTCATGCGTGACGATTCGATTATGCCTTCATAAGGTAATTGTGATATTTGTCCATTTTCAATGTCTCTGACAACATATCTATCATTCGGAAGAACTTTATGTATGCTGAGAGAGAGAAGGATTAGTATTTTCCATTTAATTCCACTACTTTATTTGCTTATCCTTGACAAGGATAAGCAAATAAAGTAGTGGAATTAAATGGAAAATACTAATCCTTCTCTCTCTCATTATACAGGTATTCCACTAAGACGCCTACATTCATCAGGATTTATGTATGCGATAGGGGCCTTTGAACTTAGGAACAAATTTTTTGTTGGTTCCAATAGTAGTATCAATATTTCGAATCACAACGTAATCACCTTCGGAAAATACACTGGGAGGCCTATGTTTCTTATCATGCAATTCAGAATTGCGATTCTGAGAATGTTCTATACATTCTGCAGCGGAACGTCGTAGGGATTCTAAATCTCGCACGGAATCTGAATTCAGCTTATCATCAAGATACTCGGAAAGGACATCCACATCGAAACCACGCTGTTGAACTCCATACAAAAGTATGCTGGGGGTCTTACCAGTACTCGAGTGAACGGAATTGTTTATAGCATATTCAACTTTCCTCAACATCGTACACCAATTCGAATGTTGAGCAGGTTCTGTAAGCTTAGCTAACATCGACTTGATAATTCGATTGACTCGTTCGACTTGGCCATTTGCCTGAGCGGAAGCAGTAGCTACTTTCACATGTTCGATACTATTTTCTAAGAGATATGAACTGAATTCCAAAGAAGTGAAGCAAGTCCCGTGATCACTAACAATCCTCCTTGGTCGACTATAACTGTCAAAGTACTTATCGAGACATACACAAACTTCTTTCGTACTGGTCGAGTTCACTGGGTACAATTTGACAAACTTCGTGAACGCGTCAACTACTACCAGAATGTGCTTTCTCTTGGATACAACTGAAGGTAGTGGGCCAAAATGATCAATATGTATGGTATCGAAAGGAACAGGTTTCTTCGGAATACTATACAAAGCACGACTATCGGAATTAGGATCCGAATGAACAATACAACGTACACAATTCTTAACATATTTCTCCACTTCAGCTTTCATGTTCGGAAACCAATAATGCATCTGAATCTGTGTGTGGGTCTTTGTAATTCCCATATGGCATAACTTCTCATGCACACTGCGTATAACATGTGTCTTCATTTCTTTTGGTACATAAAACTGAAGTTTTCCAATTCTACTACTGCGATACACCAATCCATCCTCAAGAGTGAAATGCTTAACGGGTCCATTCTCTAATTTTTCCCTTAGCTCGATAATATCTTTATCACGGCCCTGCGTTACTTGAAGTTGAAAATCGAGATCATCTGAGTTGACTGCAGAAATCACTTGGTCAGAGTTATCATAAGTTACAATGCTGGCAGAAGGAAGCCGACTCAAAGCATCCACATGGTTCATAAGCTTACCATTGCGATGCTGAATGGTGTAATGATAGTTTTCCAACTCCATAGCCCATCTTCCAATTCTAGCATTAACACTCTTCTTGTTCAAAGTCATCGTGAGCGAGTTACAATCTGTTATGATGCGGAATGGAATGCCTTCCAAATAAATGCAGAATTTTCTTAGCGAGTAGATGATTGCTAAGGTCTCGAGCTCAAAGCTGTGATAACGTGATTCAGCAGCAGTTGTTCGCTTGGAGAAATAACCGATTGGATGGAACTTCGCATCGTCCTGCTTTTGCATCAATATTCCCCCGAAACCTGCACTACTCGCATCACAATGTAGCTCTGTTTCTCGCTTTGGATTATAAAGCGCTAGTACAGGAGAAGTAATCAGCTTGCTGCGTAAGGTTTCAAAAGCATCTTTACATTTCTCATCGAACTTAAACTTCACCCCAGGGTTCGTCAAAGCACGTAGTGGCATAGCAATCGTTGAAAATGATGGGACAAACCTTCGGAAATAGGAAAATAGTCCTAAGCATTTACTTAATTGTTTTGCGTCACATGGTAGAGGCAGCTTTTCAATTGCAGTCAAGTGAACATTGTTTGACCTGATGCCGCGTTCACTCACAGTGAATCCCAATAACTCGATCTCCGTAAAACAGAATTGGCACTTCTGAAACTTGATCTCTAGTCTAAACCCTGCCAATGTTCTGAGGACTTGTTGCAAAACATCAACATGCTCTTGAATCGTAGTTGTTGCAATTGTGATATCGTCCAGATAGACTGTGATAGTTCCTTCTTTGATGAATGGTGCCAAGACGAAATTGATAAATCGCTGAAACACTGCCGGAGCGTTACGTAATCCAAACGGCATTTTCAAATATTCATACTGCCCATTTGGCGTCACGAAAGCCGTATACGGAATGGTGTCTTTAGCCACATTAACCTGATGAAAACCATTTTTGAGATCCAGCACGGTAAAATACTTCTTTCCCTCAACACGCTCTAGACAGTCATCTATCAAAGGCATTGGGTAGCTGTCGCGTACAGTCAACTTGTTCAACGCACGGTAGTCCACACACATCCGCTTTTCGCCAGACTTCTTCGTTCTTAAAACAATCGGAAACGCGTAGGGCGAGTCACTAGGCCGTATAATGTTTTCACTCAATAACTCCTCGACTATACGATCCACTGCAAGTTTGTCGGAATATGAAAGTCTCCGTGGAGCAAAATTAATTGGGATATCGGAAGTAAGCTTCAACTTCATTTCGTAACTATGTTCCTGAATTGGGATATTCTGAAGGTCAAGATAGTCTTCCTGGATGATTTTCAAAATCTTACTCCGATTATCAACACTCAATTCTGGATTTATCGCATAATCACAATCACTATCATTCAGGTCAATACAAAATACATCAGGTACGGGATAACAATGGGACATTGGAACAGGTATTCTTCCTTCGAGCGGAACAGGATTTGACAGAACGGAATTATTTAGCACATTAACATTGGAAATATCGGAATGAACGGAACTGAGCTGAACGGAATCAATCGAATCCAGCTGCTTTGACATTGTCGGAACAAGCGGAACAACAACCTGAGGTACCAAATTAGGCATATTAGAGATCACTGAAGCCGGTGAACTGTCACACTGATTACATGTTATAATAAGTTCTGAATGCGCATCATTTGAATAATCAAACACACAATGTAGCACTTTTCCAGAAATTTTTATTCGATTTGGGTCGGATCCAATTTCAAGTTCAATGTTGGATTTCATGTCAATTAAATCAATAAATCTTGTGTCGTACAGGGTAATGCCGACTTCTTTCAAAAAATTCCGACCCAGAAGTAAAGGAACACAAAGGTAGTTATCTGGTACTACATGTACCTTTAAGCAAATTTTACGATCACGGAAGGAGATAGATGCTCTGATTATTCCGTAGGTGCATAGTGGGTAGTTACCTATGCTTTTGTATCCTGACTCCACCTTTTCTCTCGGACCCATCGATTGTGGGACCACTGATCTCCGCACAAAACTAATTGGACTACCCGTGTCGAACATAGAAAGTACAGTGCTACATAAGTGTGTGTTACTGTCAATTGAGAAAGCAATACTTACAATATTCAGCTCCGAAAGAGCAGCTCCCAGCTCGCCAGCGTCAGCGGATGAACGATCACCATTGGCATTCTGACGAAATTCATCCGCCAAGGCCACCTGGCTGTTGTTACGTGGGGACGGCTTAGGGCACTCCTTAAGCTGGTGTTGAGTCGAGCCGCAACGTAAGCAGGAGCCCTTTGCTCGACGTGGCTCCTTACAGGCCGCAGACAAATGACCGATGCCTGAACAATTGTAACAACGCAGCAAGTCCGGTTTGGATGCAGCAGGCTTCATCTTCTGCCTCGCTGGCAGGGACAGGGTCGTTGTTGGGTACATTTCTCGCAACTGAACGTACCGGCGTGAAAGCTGCTTCAGATGGGCCAGATCCTTGGCCGGATAAAGCACTGCGATATTAGCTGAACGGTCCTGGAAACCATCGATGATAAACTGCACGGTTTGATTCTCATCGATGTTCGCTCTGGAGGCAATTTCTTGCACCCTAAGTATATAAGCAGCAACTGACATCTGGAGAGCGTCGTAGGTCGTCTTTCGCAGCTTATCCACAATCTCAGCCACTGTGTAGGTATGGCCAAAGTTGTCCAGGAAGCTAGTACGAAACTCGGTGTAGTTCTTTGATTTGTCAACCCGGAAAAACCATTCCGCCTCGGTTCCTGGTTCCATCAGACGCCGAATACATTTGAATTTGAAGTCATCATTACCACCCAGAGATCCGCACGCAGACTCGAAATCACTAAGCCATCTATTTGCATCGCATGTATCACCTCCAGAAAACCGCGCAACGGAATTCATGACGTCCTGAATCGTAGGTGGTTTTCCTTGAGTTTGTTCGATGTCCTCCAGCTCACGACGCAAATTGGCGATCATTCTACGTTTCTGCAACATTCTCAACTCCAAATCCAGCGGATCCTCGTGTCCTGAAGATGAACCATCACCATCGCCGTCGTCTTCATTGTCGTTCGGCGTTCCGCCCTGGGCTCCAATATGGCTTTTGTACAACGATCGCAGAAGCCGCACAGTTGCTGAAGGTGGGAAATCAATTTGGTTTTCCCGCAGCCACTCCATCAAATCTGCCTTATTCATACGGCTCATAATTGCAAACTTTCAGCTGCTTCCTGGATGAACTATCCCACTTCTGATTTACTGTAAAGATTTCCGAATGAAAAAACCACGACGCGTACTCAACGGTTAAAAATTTTATTCCGCACGCTTTACTTGCTTTTACACGACTGAAATCAAAACGGATCTAGATGAACCCATAAAGGTGGTTTCAATTTTTTTAGAACGGAAATACACTGTCAAAACATAGAACACAATCTGGACAGAAAATACACACTCAAACATAAAACACAATATCTGGCTTAAAACTAGAAAATGGATTACACACTAATCATAACAGGCACATAATTATACTACAAAGTAGTTGAGGGAACTTCGTGAAAGTTGAGGATTTTTTTTTTCTTGAGCTTACGGGAATTTTGTTTATTAATAGGATATTCTCTCAAATATTTTCCCTAGACGACAGGTTTTTCAGGAAGTTATTTAAAAGATCCCTAGGTAGACGAATATTTCAGTAAAGTCATCAGGATATTTTTTCAAAAGAGTGATCAAGTAGTATTCTGAAGATCTCCAATTGTTCATAAATTCAGACAGCTGGTTGATTAGGAAGTATTCAAAGGATCTCCAACTGAACGAAAATTTCCTTAAAGTCCGCTGGATAATTATTCTGAAAATGAAGAGTCCACAAATGGCCGTCATGATGGCTGATATGCCCTACCACTTCAGATGTTCTCGGAGCACAAAGCTCGGACACTGTTGCGATATCGCTCATGAAATTAGAGCTCCATGCTTGCTGCACTAAAGTCTGGAACGCACGAAAATTGGTCAACGTCAAATTGGTGTATTTCTGTTAAAAATGTATTAAAAATATCCTGAAATGCTGCAGTTGGAAGTTGAGTGTATATACAATGGTTGCTATGATAAGTTTTCACCGTTTGCTCTCCAGTTTTCAAAATGACGTCCAAGCAAGAGAAGTAGCGTGTCAAAATTTTGAATCGACGTTCTCACACGCCAAGTTGGCAAAATTGCTGGATGTGGCGACAAACGTGACGTGACAAACGTTTCAAAGGTGTTCGGGGAGCGTCTGTGGACCGCCAGGAAGCCTGGGGCCACATTGCGCATCTCGAAACGAAACACTTTTTGTACGAATGCTTGTATGAAAAACTGTTTCGTTTCGAAATGTGGCCCCTGGAAGCGGCGGCAATCGTAATCCAGCCGTGGCAGCGACGACGAAGAAGGTGCCGGTGAAATATGAGTGGAATCCTAAACTCTCCATCCGGGACGTCGCTGGCAAGCTCAATGTCTCCCATACTACAGTGCAGCCGGCCAAGAAACGAGCCGGGTTGTCGACGTTTAAAAAGGCGAAGGTAGCGAACCGAGATTACAAACAAAACACGTCGGCAAAGTAGCGGTGGTCCTTAAAGCTGTATACGAATCTGCTCACAAAGTTCGACTGTGTCGTCATGGACGACGAATTTTATGTGAAGGTGGATTTCAAGCAGCTTCCGGGACAGGAGTTTAATACCGCATCAGGAAAAGGAAAGGTGGCTGAAATTTTCAAAACCATCAAACTATCGAAGTTCCCGAAAAAAATATCTCGTCTGGCAGGCCATATGCACGTGTGGTCTAAAAAGCGGCATTTTCATTACTACGGGAACCATCAATCAAGAGATGTACGTCCAGGAGTGCCTGGAAAAGCGGCTGTTTTACCATTCCTAAAGCAACATAATCAGGGCTGGTAGTGAGGATGTGATTTAATAGTAGTGACTTTAGTGACTAAAATAACGAAAATAGTGACCAAATAGTGACTTTTAAACAATAAAAAAGAGACCAATAGAGACATTTATTGGTCAGCAATATATGGTTTCAATCTTCCATTGATTTCGATTGCCACTTCGAGAAATTTTTTTAACTCACGAACCCGCATTTTTCATGTTTCTAAAAAATAAAACAAACGGTTTATGGATCCCATTATCCTCAAAAAATAAATATAAATTGAATAAGCATTTTTTTAAACAAACTATTTACTAAGTTGATATTAGCATCGAAAGCACACATTGATGATTAGATCGCAAAATTGAGGCACAGAGAAAAATGTTCAAATTCAAAGATTTAGACAAATTTTGACAATTTTATTAAGACAGTCAAATTTAAATATCTAAGATATTGATGAAGCGATGCGATAAGCGATTAGTATTTTAATTAGAAAAATCGTTCTCCTATTTGCAGTCGCTATAACGCACTGGTCGTCTCCATTTCTTCCAAGAAGAGAATCTTCTGTAACACAAGGAAACAAATTCATAACTGTGGGACATAGACAACTTTTCTAGATCGCAGTTTCCAAAAACCTCTCGTTACTGTGGATCGAAGAAAATTAGCCTAGATGGAAAGATCACGGACATAAAACAAAATTTGAATGCGTCTAGGGCTAAAAATCTCGATCGTGAAAAATTAGGGATCTAGGGATGCATTTTAGAGTTTTGGACAAAGGGGTAAGTCTCAGCACATTGTGCCGAAACTAGATTCGGCACAGCTTGAGCACATCCATTGGCTCATCTTCAGCACCATTTCGTAGGCATTGGATCATTTTAAATAAAATGGGAGCACTGCTAGACAACTGTCATTGAAGTTGTTCACAACATTATTTGCTGTTTAACTGTATATTCAGTAACATCCTCTAATTGAATATACCAGAGGAACTCAGACCTGCAGTTAAAATATAGATATAAATACGAAATGTAGGTTCTAGAGTGGGCTCAAGAGACAGAAGCAGTTAATTAGACCTCATTAATACCCTTAATTCAAATAATGCTGCAACTCACACCAAACAAACTACAGAAGTCTATTCATCATCCTCTATAGTCGATCTTGAACCATGTTCCCCACCGGTTCCAACTCTTTCCGGCCGCTAATAGACCGTTGCTTTTCACATCACGAAATAGGTTTCTGTTCTACCTTTGAGGGCATTATAAAACCCTAAAACACAGAACTTTTATTATCCTATGAACACAAAACACCAAAATTTCGCACACCCGCCACTTTCCGCGTCATCCTCAATCCGATTTATCCCTGCGATTTCAAACAAAACATTCAAGGTGTCAGGAATACCGGGTTGCCGGGATGGGTATTTTACAAACAATCGCAGCTTGCTCTATGACCGGCACAATCGGCACACCTGTGGCACACTGACAAAAAAGATGACCCAGGATTGGTGTGCGGAGTGACCTACCCCTTGGTTTTGGACCATTTTTTTTTTGAGCCTGAAAATTCGAGATCTCTAACACAACCAAATTGAGAAAATAGCAACCTGCGAAACCTCTTACAATTTGTGATAGGTCTATAACGAATTCGAGATCAAACAAATAAAAATATTAGTGATTTCATCAACATCAATTTTACAGCTAACATTTCCGTCTGTTCGCAACTTTTCTTGTCCGTCAGAATTTACACGCATTTTTAATGAATCTTTCTAACACACATTTTTTACTAAATCAATCTGTGATTTGATGTGAGTTTTTGAAGTAATTTTTTTTTACTCTCAACGTCGGTAGTAAAAAAGTGACTTCAGTAACTAAATTTTAAGGAATAGTGACTTTGAAAAAAGAGACTTTTTAGTGACTGACTTGAAAATAGTGACCAAGTCACTAAAAAGTGACCTGCTACCAGCCCTGCATAATAGACCTGTGCTGTTCTGGCCGGACTTGGAGAGCTGCCACTATGGGAAAAAGGCAATCGAGTGGTACGATGCGAACAACCCAACAGCCCAGAACTATGCCCTATCGAACGGTATTGGACCTTGGTCAAACGGAATCTAAAGAAAACTAATAAATCCATGGAAAACGAGCAGAAGTTTAAATTTAACTGGCGTTCGGCGGCGAATAAGGTCGATGAGACCACTGTGCAAAATTTAATGGAAGAGCTTAAGCGAAAGGCACGGCAGTTCGGATTTGGCAAACCAAAAGAATAAATGAACATTTTTTCCTTTAAATATATGAATTGAACTACTAAAAGAAAAATAAGAAGATTTTTGTGATATGAATTTTGACTGAAAGAAACGATTTTTTGTCGACCAATTTTTGCGCGTTCCAGTCTTTACTGTGCAGCCTGCACATGTTCATCATTGACAATTGAAATAATTTCCCTTGAAGATGATCTTTAGCTCAAGTGAGTGTCGAAAGCTGTTTTTCCAACATCGCCGTGTATCGTTTCGTAGTTGAATGAAAGTCAGAAATCTGTAACAACAGCAAACGTAAAGTTCGTTTGTTGTATGTTTTGAAGGAGTTGATTTTTGTAAAATTTCGAGGTTATAGTAAGATTATTCAGAAATAAGGTTTCCACAGCGATTCACTTGGAGGCCTCATAGCCTAGTCAGTAAAGGCACGGTATTACCAAGCCGGAGGCGGCGGGTTCGATTCCCGGTCCGGTCGAGGGAATCTTTCGGGTTGGAAATTTTCTCGACTTCCCTGGGCATAGAGTATCATTGTGCTTGCCACACAATACATATACAAATTCATGCATTGGTATTGGCATCGAAAGCTCTCAATTAATAACTGTGGAAGTGCATTTAGAACACTAAGTTGAGAGCACGCAATAAGCTAATATGCGCTAAGCAATAAGCTTGAAATGCGAATAAGAAGAAGAAGAAGAAGAACAGCGATTCACCTTAAATTATAAATCCTAATGACGACTCTCAGATATTCTCCCAAAATGGTAGTTTTGCAAGGAAGTATTCAAAGGATCTCCAGCTTATTGAAGATTTTAGTGAATTCCTCTAAATATTTTTTCAAGAAAGTATTTAAATTATTCATAACAATCATAATCTTCACCTACAAAGAAATTCAAAAAGTCTTTGCAAGTCTTCTTCTGTTTCAACATGTCTTTAACAATCTTCACAAAATATGACATCGCAATTTGAGCTGATCAAAAGCTGAATAAGCATTTTTTTTAGCTGAAGAAGCAATTTTTTTTGCCTGAGTAAGCTCCTATTCAGCTTTCAATGTTTGTTGGGATATTTTCAAAATGCCTGCGATAAAAAATGCCTGCACCGAATTTTAAATGTCTTCAAATTGAAGACATATTTTCAAATCTGGCCTCCCTGCTCGAACCCCCGCTTGCAGCCAGTCTCCCAAGGAAATTCTTTCAAATCCTATCGAAAACCATCGACACATCTCCGTTTAATGTTTCCCGAAGAGATTCTGAATTTTTTTGCTGTATTTAATATAGAGACGAAAAAGAAGACGCATTCCATGCCTCTGTTTTTTTTGGATTCTGGTTTCATACGAGCAAACATCTACCCACCCAACAATACGGCGTTGTGTTTTCCTGTATGTTTGTTTGTATGGTAAGTTTGTTTGTTAATTTTATGCTTATAACATGTATAAAGTTGTTTAATCTTTCGTTAATATATACGCATTTTTTTTACTATTCGTAGTATGTGTTTGAGAAAGAATAACTTTCCGAATGACTCTCTGTGTCTGTAAGAAATTGTTCTCTTAGGCAATCTTGTTTTGTTTGCGTCTGTATGCGAAAGGGATTGTAAGAAATGAGTGTGGTTGTTTGGAAAAAGTTAGTGCTCGGTTTGTAGGAGAGAGTGAGAGTTGTATGAGTGCGAAAAAGAAGTTGGTAGAAAGGGAAAGGTGATACAAGTTTAGTATAGTTTGGTCAAGAAAAATGGCGCTTGAAAAGAGGTCGAAATCGATTTCGAAAGTGAAATGTTATGCGGTTCTTTATTTGAACGTTTCGTATCCGATGATGAAACAAACACAAAGAGCTTATACTCGCATTCTCTAGAATTGCCGTTTTTGCTAAACATAATAATTATGTATGCACTGGTTTTCCGCTATGTTTAGCTTGGAAAAAATTAAATGCTCTTCATGCAATTTGCTTTCTTATACATTTGTTTCTGGTATTTTTGTGTTCTTTTACACTGTAATCCATCGTTCGAGAAATTTCAATACAAAATATATGTTTTTTTTTTCTGTTTTCCTTTGCGTTTATCGATAAATATTCTTTTGCAAGTTTTGCTTCTCTTTCCTTTGCTCTCTATATATAACGAGCGCGCTACGTTTAGCTAGTGTAATTGCAGTAGTTGTTTTCAGGTTTTCGAATTTTTTTAATTTTTGCTTGCAGCACTTGGCGTTGCTATTAGTTATATACCGAAACGAATGAATCCCAATAAGGTCACGACATTACGAAAAAGGTTTTTTTTTTTGTTTGTTATGTTTTCACTACACCTACCGAGAAAATGGGTTATCATTGTTACACTAGTTTGTGTTCCTTCATCATGTGTTATTTAACGTTGTTCGAAAGCAGTTACGGGCAACCGTTATGCAACTGTTGCAAGTTGCACAATAGATGCACAGTAGCTAGTTTCGTAGTAGATTTTTATTAAATATATTTGGTTTAATATCATGTGTTGTTTTTGGTTAGAGGAGTAGATTTCAAATAATCATTTATAATAGGCCAAACGAATGGATGAACACGAGTTCGAGTTATATTAACGCTGAAGAGGAAATTAGCTGCCAGGAGAGATTAAATTCTTCGTTCGATTTGGTTAACGTGAAATTCTACTTCGAGAGTTTGGACTTTCGATTTTGATTCCATCTACGACTTTTCCTACGGATGTTTTCCCTCCCTTAGAAAGAACCCTGCCGTAAACAATTCGGGACTGAGAGTATTGTGGTATAAGTGGTAACGTTTCGATTGATTTTCCGATTCATCTCCAGGGTCGAGTCAGCTTCAAACGCACTCACACTCGAATTAGAAAAAGTGCATCTTTTGCAGTTATGTGCTGAATATTTGCCGAGTTGTGCTTCTTTAGTGGTAGAAAATTGGAATTATTGATGCAGTGGCAGTGATGTAATACGATTAGAGGAAATTGGGATCATCTCGTTGTTTGTATATCAAAGCTTTTAAAATTTGTTTCGATATTTCGACGCTGACTCGGCTGGATCAGAAGTTGAACTTAATGTTTGATAAAGTATAAAACTAAGAATAATGTTTAGAAATAATATATGGCCAATGCTTCTGCCGGAAGCTTATAAAAATATCAATAAACCATCCCAAAATATACAAGTAAGTAAACACTAAACATATACAAAAAAACATAACAAACGGAGGAAAACAAAACTTACCGAGAAAGTAACAAAATCCGTAAAGCTTAAGGGGGGAAACGACGGCATTCGTGGACTGAAATGCCGTCACGTTGTTGCTCGTTTACGTTCTCTGTGAAACTTACTTCGCTTGTCGATCGTCGCCGACGTCGCTGCCGCCGCCGCCGAAATAGTAGTGCTCGATGGTTCGAAGCTCGGACGACTTGGTAGACAGCCGACATGCGATCGCCAACCTATCTGGGGCTCTAACCAGCGTGCACCGACTGGAGGAGTTCGGTGACGATTTTGAGGTAAAGAGACAGAGAGCAGAGAGCGTAGCCGGACGCGTACATGAAACGAAAGAAAGGAAACAAAAATTAGGACACTGGATATGGCATGAGAGATGAATGAGAATGATCATCGAGTGGAACGTGTTTGTGATTCAATTAGGACAAGACGACTGTCAAAGCGAATAGAGCGACTTGATCCACAGTAGCTTAAAAGGTATCTGAAGAAGACCATTGTTCAATAACCTCAAAAGGACATTTTTCATTTCAAAGGGGACGTGTGTCATGCCAATAAATGAACCCTTAGTTCTTAAAAGGGGATCGTCATTATTCTCAATTAGAATCTCCAGTATCCCAAAGAAAGTTAACATATCTGAAATGTAATCTCGAGTACTCCAGAAGGAATAAATGTCCTTCCAAGTGTGTATTCATTACCATTACTCTTTATTTGTTCCAAATTCAAAATAAATTACATTTCCTTTTAACCTAGGTGCTCCAGTTACTGCAGTAACGTACCAGCCTTAATTGTTATGATATATATCTAAGTGTTTTTACATTGTTCATGTCTTGGCAATTCAGTATTTTAAACAGGTTTTTTAACCTGCATGTCAGTATAACAATTGATCTCACGACCCATCAATATTGTTATAAATCGATGGTTCTAGAATCGCCAAAATTACTTTTAAAACGCCAAAAATTACCAATAATCAATAAGTTAGTCCTAAAACTTTAAAAGATTATGAATGCCAAAAAGAAATCGATCCACCATAATGACTCTAAAAACGCCAAGAATGTCTTGAAAAAGCTAAAAATAGCATTGAATCGCCCTAGAAAGCCTCAATAATCATCGTCTGACAGTGTTGGGGTTGTGAGTAGTCGCGGGTAGTCGACGGCTAACTTAGCACCAGACAAAAAAAATCAAACGAATTTGGATTACGAGAAATGAAGTCAAATTTTACTTGGAAAATTGCAATCAAATTTTACTTGGAAAACCGCAAATGAAATTGGATTTCGAGAACCGAAGTCAAATTTTACTTGGAAAAGCGCAAATGGATTTGGATTTCGAGAAGCGAAGGAAATTGCAATCAATTTGACTTGACAAAACGGAAACAACTTTGGATTACGAGAAGTGAAGTAAAATTTTACTTCGAAAATTGCAATCGAATTTGAATTACGAGAAGCGAAGTCAAATTTGTTTTGGAAAAGCGTAAATGGATTTGGATTTTGAGAAGCGAAGTCACATTTTACTTGGAATATTGCAATCAATTTTTACTTGGAAAACGCAAATGGATTTGGATTTTGAGAAACGAAGTCAAATTTGTCTTGGAAAAGCGCAAATGGATTTGGATTTCGAGAAGCGAAGTCACATTTTACTTGGGAAATTGCAATCAAATTTGACTTGACAAAACGGAAACAAATTTGGATTACGAGAAGCGAAGTCAAATTTTACTTGGAAAAGCGCAAATGGATTTGGATTTCGAGGAGCGAAGTCACAATTTATTTGGGAAATTGCAATCAAATTTGAATTACGAGAAGCTGAGTCAAATTTTACTTGGAAAAGCGCAAATGGATTTGGATTTCGAGAAGCGAAGTCACAATTTACTTGGGAAATTGCAATCAAATTTGACTTGACAAAACGGAAACAAATTTGGATTACGAGAAGCGAAGTCAAATTTGTCTTGGAAAAGCGTAAATGGATTTGGATTTCGAGAAGCGAAGTCACATTTTACTTGGGAAAGCGCAAATGGATTTGGATTTCGAGAAGCGAAATCACATTTTACTTGGGAAATTGCAATCAAATTTGACTTGACAAAACGGAAACAAATTTGGATTACGAGAAGCGAAGTCAAATTTGGCTTGGAAAAGCGCAAATGGATTTGGATTTCGAGAAGCGAAGTCATATTTTACTTGGGAAAGCGCAAATGGATTTGGATTTCGAGAAGCGAAATCACATTTTACTTGGGAAATTGCAATCAAATTTGACTTGACAAAACGGAAACAAATTTGGATTACGAGAAGCGAAGTCAAATTTGTCTTGGAAAAGCGTAAATGGATTTGGATTTCGAGAAGCGAAGTCACATTTTACTTGGGAAAGCGCAAATGGATTTGGATTTCGAGAAGCGAAGTCAAATTTTACTTGGGGAATTGCAATCTAATTTGACTTGACAAAACGGAAACAAATTTGGATTTCGAGAAGCGAAGTCACATTTTACTTGGGAAAGCGCAAATGGATTTGGATTTCGAGAAGCGAAGTCACATTTTACTTGAGAAATTGCAATCAAATTTGACTTGACAAAACGGAAACAAATTTGGATTACGATAAGCGAAGTCAAATTTGTCTGGGAAAAGCGTAAATGGATTTGGATTTCGAGAAGCGAAGTCAAATTTTACTTGGAAAAGCGCAAATGGATTTGGATTTCGTAAAGCGAAGTCACAATTTACTTGGGAAATTGCAATCAAATTTGACTTGACAAAACGGAAACAAATTTGGATTACGAAAAGCGAAGTCAAATTTGTCTAGGAAAAGCGTAAATGGATTTGGATTTCAAGAAGCGAAGTCAAATTTGTCTTGGAAAAGCGCAAATGGATTTGGATGTCGAGAAGCGAAGTCACATTTTACTTCGGAAATTGCAATCGAATTCGGATTAGGAGAAGCGAAGGCAAATTTTACTATGAAAATTGCAATCGAATTTGATTTACGAGAAACGAAGTTAAATTTTACTTAGAAAAGCGCAAATGGATTTGGATTTCGAGAAGCGAACTGACGTTTTACTTGGAAAAGTGCAATCAAATTTGAATTACGAGAAGCGAAGTCAAATTTTACTTGGAAAAGCGCAAATGGATTTGGATTTCGAGAAACGAAGTCACATTTTACTTGGAATATTGCAATTAATTTTTACTTGGAAAACGCAAATGGATTTGGATTTCGAGAAGCGAAGTCAAATTTTACTTGGAAAAGCGCAAATGGATTTGGATTTCGAGAAGCGAAGTCACATTTTACTTGGGAAATTGCAATCAAATTTGACTTGACAAAACGGAAACAAATTTGGATTACGAGAAGCGAAGTCAAATTTGTCTTGGAAAAGCGTAAATGGATTTGGATTTCGAGGAGCGAAGTCACAATTTATTTGGGAAATTGCAATCAAATTTGAATTACGAGAAGCTGAGTCAAATTTTACTTGGAAAAGCGCAAATGGATTTGGATTTCGAGAAGCGAAGTCACAATTTACTTGGGAAATTGCAATCAAATTTGACTTGACAAAACGGAAACAAATTTGGATTACGAGAAGCGAAGTCAAATTTGTCTTGGAAAAGCGTAAATGGATTTGGATTTCGAGAAGCGAAGTCACATTTTACTTGGGAAAGCGCAAATGGATTTGGATTTCGAGAAGCGAAATCACATTTTACTTGGGAAATTGCAATCAAATTTGACTTGACAAAACGGAAACAAATTTGGATTACGAGAAGTGAAGTCAAATTTGTCTTAGAAAAGCGTAAATGGATTTGGATTTCGAGAAGCGAAGTCACATTTTACTTGGGAAATTGCAATCGAATTCGGATTAGGAGAAGCGAAGTCAAATTTTACTATGACTTTAAATCGAATTTGATTTACGAGAAACGAAGTTAAATTTTACTTAGAAAAGCGCAAATGGATTTGGATTTCGAGAAACGAAGTCACATTTTACTTGGAATGTTGCAATCAATTTTTACTTGAAAACAGGCAAACAAATTTGGATTACGAGAAGCGAAGTCAAATTTTACTTGGAAAAGCGCAAATGGATTTGGATTTCGAGAAGCGAAGTCACATTTTACTTGGAATATTGCAATCAATTTTTACTTGGAAAACGCAAATGGATTTGGATTTTGAGAAGCGAAGTCAAATTTTACTTGGAAAAGCGCAAATGGATTTGGATTTCGAGAAGCGAATTCACATTTTACTTGGAAAATTGCAATCAAATTTGACTTGACAAAACGGAAACAAATTTGGATTACGAGAAGTGAAGTCAAATTTTACTTCGAAAATTGCAATCGAATTTGAATTACGAGAAGCGAAGTCAAATATGTCTTGGAAAAGCGCAAATGGATTTGGATTTCGAGAAGCGAAGTCAAATTTAACTTGGAAAATGGTTAAGTTAAGTTTTACTTAGAAAAGCGCAAATGGATTTGGATTCCGAGATGCGAACTGACATTTTACTTGGAAAATTGCAATCAAATTTGAATTACGAGAAGCGAAGTCAAATTTGTCTTGGAAAAGCGCAAATGGATTTGGATTTAAAGAAGCGAAGTCAAATTTTACTTGGAAAATTTCAATCAAATTATTAATTCTAAATTTAAGCATTTACACATAGGGGTAAATTTCAACTCAGGTTTGATTCCATATAATTTAAAAAATTAAATTCCTGCGACCCACTTATGGGCAGCTCACGACCCACCAGTGGGTCGCAACCCATAGATTGAGAAACACTGCCTGGGAACTCGGAAAAAAGATTACAATGAAAGTTGGACGAAACTCTGCGGTATGTTGGATGAAAGTTCCGGGAAAAACATCCGAGAAAAGTCTGAAAAACTTCCGGCGGAAGTCAGAAAAAATCTTCTGGAACAATTTGATGGAAAAAGAATAGTCAAAGGAACTCCCAGAGCAAGCCGGACAGCCGTAAGAAAGTTTCAGCAGAAGTCGGAAAAATCAGCTGAAAGAAGCCAAGGTGCGGTAGAGGTTAGAAAATGTTTCATTCAAATTCGGAAGACATTTCCAGGAGAAGTCAGAAAGATCTCAAATAAAACTTCCAGCAAAAGCCGAAAAAAATCTCCGCAGGGAATCAGGAGAAACTTCCAGAAGAAATGGTAGAAAATTTCGGAGGAATTTATAAGAATCTTTCTTGCAAATTTGGTAGTTCGGAAGAAACTTCTAGAAAAAGTTAGAATTTTACGCAAGGAATTCATATGAAAGTCGGATGAAGCTTCTGAAGGAAATAGTAAAGTATTACAGGGAAAGTTGGAAGCAATTTCTGGGAGGAGGCGAAATAATCTTCCGAGTGAATTCAGAAAAACCATCCAGAGAAAGTCGACAAAATTTTCCAAACAAAGACAGAAAGATTTCTCGAAGTTTGTGGGAATGAAATGGGAGTGTGAGTATCCAACAAATAATTCGAGCTGATTAAAAGCTGTATAAACATTTTTTAGCAGAAGAAACATAATTTCCTGAATAAAGGTTGAACACGAAAAGAGCTAAGGCATTTTTTTAATTTAACTGAATCAAGATAAGACTGTATAGAATCACAGTAGGCATTGGTTGTCAGGATAAGTTCAATTATTTACATCATGGCTTCTCCGGAGCAACCACGTCGCGATTCGATCCTGCACGCTCGAAACGAAAATCCCGGTCTATATGCTCCTGGCAGTTCCTGGGGGGGCAGGAATTGTATACCTCGGTTGACCGGAAGAGTGCCCCAGAAGCATGTAAAATCAAAAAGAATTCGAAGCTCCCCGAAGCCTGGCAAGCAATCTGCAGTTGTGGGTTGAAATTCTCAGGATACTTAAGTGTAAGTAATTCCAAATTAGCGCAAAGAATGTCTAAAAAATCGCTTGCTAACTTTCGAACAACGCACAGAGGTCTCTTTCAGTGAAAATTCAGGAAAATAACTTCTATAAATTGAAAGTACCAGGAGAATTTAATAAATTTAAAGGAAAATTCCAAAGTCCACATATCAAGAAGACTGGCGACTGATACAGTAGCGCTGCGCTCGTCCAAAAGTGGAAGCAACGCATAGATAAAAAAATACACAAACCTTTCTTCTGAGGATGAAACCTCTGCTTTACCTTTGACCGGCAGATGACGCGTTTATGGGAAACTCTTCTTGATATGTTGTCTTCGGAAATTCAGAAGATTTTATAGAGCGTGTTCGAAAAGCTTTCTATTAAAGTCGATGATCTTCTACTTAGGTCTCCAGGACTCCAGGAAAAGTTTATAGGAAACCATAAGTCTTTAAACTATTTTTGAACGTTCAGAGGATCTAAGAGAACTAAACTCTTCTAACTAAGGGAAATTCAGAGACTTTCCAGGGAAAGTCTAACCAATTCTATATGACACCTATTACTACGAACTTCTACGAAATGAGAAACCAAATGAATCCAAGCTAAAACAAATCTTCAACGTCATGTGCTACGATCTACCTTCACGTTCTGCTCCGAGTCGTCCCCTCCTCTTCAATGAAGTCTGTAAGCTAAATCTGTAACTCTCGCTGCGCTGTGTTGTCTTGTGACGAGTTGTGTTGTATTAAGAATGTCAGGGTAACATCATGGTCCCATGTTATCGATGGCGTTTTTAGTTGTATAAAACGATAATTAAAAAGGCAGTAGCGGGTTGTTGTCGTTCATAAGTCGCGGGAAGAAAATGGACGGGAAGAATGGGATATCGTTGGTTGTTGGGATCGTCTATTCTATGCACATCCTCCGCGCTTGTTAAACAATCACCTCAGGATGTCATTCTATAAATTCATCCGAAGGAACTTCGTAGATGGCCTGGCGATGGAATGTGAAGGGAATGATACGGAAACAAGAGAGAAGGAAAGAATACAAGTTTCATAGTTAGCAGAACGAAAAGAGGAAGGATTTCTATACACTAACACTACTGATATCAGAGATCAGAGTTTGCTAACGGTTGAACCGACTAGGTTTGGTGATGCCTCATCTATTCTACACAGCTATTGATTTGATCTTGCTTGATTATCTGCTCCACTATCCATAATGTCTTTTCTACTGATATTCCGGTGGTGAGATTTTAATTAGTCTAGATGAAAGTGAAAATGTTGTGCCTAAATGTGCTGATGTATGTGTGATTTCGTATGTGTGTGTGTGCGTGTTTAGATGTACTTGTGATTTTGATTTACCCTTGAAATGTCCACGCCAGTGATCGATTTGACCAGATCCGGAATCTTGTTGACGATCTGCAGCACTTCGCCGGTCAGCTTTGCCGCACCGACATCGGCACTTCCGCTAGATACCATCGTAATCTTCTTGGTCTGAGACAGTGGGGCTGCAACCTCGGCGACCACCTGTAGATAAATTCAAACATATATTAGATGAAATTATAACCCGATTTGCATAGAAACTAGGCACGTACCTTTGGCAAAGTTTCCAAGAGCATGTCGACCATAGCAGCTTCGCGATACTCTCGCCAAGCTTCCGCCTTCTTAGCCATCTGCTCGGCTTCGGCTTTCGATTTGGCAGCGATGGCAAATGCTTCGGCTTCTCCGCGGACTTGTATCTGTTGGGAAACACAACCCTATCTGTCACAGCCCTTTCCGTTTCCAAGTAGGTTCTACTCACCGCTTCCGCTTCGGCTTCCGCCTCCAGGATGACCCTGTTCCGGTTGGCTTCGGCCAGCTTTTCCAGTTTGAACTTCTCCGCCTCAGCCGGGCGCCGGATGGTGGCTTCCAGTTCGCGTTCGCGACGAGCCATTTCCTGCACCTGAACGGCAATTTCCTGGGTACGTTCAATGACCTTAATTTGCATCTGTTCCTCCTTGATGCGCTGTTTGGTTTTCGCGGCCTGCAGCTCGTATGCCATCTCGGCTTCGGCCTTCTTCGTCTGCACCTCGACGTCGTACACTGCCTTCTTCAGCTCAAAGTCACGCTGTGCCTTGGCAATTTCCGTGTCGTTCAGGAAACGGGAAGCCATCCGTTGTTCCTCGGCGATGGCCTCCTTGATCGTGGCGTCACAGCGGGCTTCCGCCTCACCAATACGGGCGTCCCGTTTGACTTCGGCCGTACGAGCCATACCCAAACTTTTGAGATAGCCCTGCGGGAAAAGAAGATGGAAAACACGAAAAATGCACAAAAACGTGACCGGATTTATGGCTCGGCTGTTCGCGGAACCTATAATCAAAGTTCTAGTCGTGGAAACTCGAAAAATCTCGGTGAGGATCACTCTCAAAACGCACTTCAAGTGTTTCAAACTTACGGTTCTGAATGGTTTCAAAAAATTCAAGTCAGTGGTCTGTCATTATTTTTTCTGGTTCATTCATAAATTATTCTAGTTCATTTTTCCAACAGTCTGTTCAGTCATTTTCCTCCACATGTATTAGCCTCTTGTTGGATTTATTTTTTTTTTACTGTTCGGGACTTAAATTTCTCCGATCAGTAATTTTATCTATTGCACTATACTGCCCTTTTCAGCATAGGGCCTTATTACGGGTGTCACTACACGGTGATAAGGAAGTGATACTCAGAATGAGAACCGTGATTGCCGTACAAATCAAATGGGAATCACTTCACCGTGACGACAAGTGACAAGTTTTCACCGTGAAGTGACATCCGTAATAGGCCCCATAGTGTTGTCCCATTAGTGAAAACAGCAAGCTGAGAAAAACGCTGTTGAAGATTTTTTTCTCTATGGACTCATATGGACGGGAAAACATAGTTTTGGTATTTTTCGCGACATTTTCTGTCCAAATTAAGAAACTTTCCTTGTTCATTGTGAAGTTTGACAGTCGATTCCAATGTATAACTTATGTTCGCCTAATGCCAAATGCTAATAAGACTGTTATGCCACACACTGTTATCCCATGTTGTTAGTTTAGTGCATGCTGTATTACTACCAGGGCCCAACAATCGAAAATCGTCAAGCGACGACGAAGCTGTCAACCATAACTTTCAATTGAAAGTCATTCTATCTTCTCATCGAGCAGATCCTCTTCAACATCAATAGAACCACTTTCAATCACTTTTCATGCGGTTTGTTTTGGCTTAACTCGTGTTCATTTCGTCTTTCATAGAGTTCTCTACCACCGTTAGTATTAGTGAGAAGTCTCACTAATACATGCATTTTACTGGTTGAAAATAAAAAAACAAACCGCTGTCAAGTCGAACACTTTGACAGCTGATTTCGTGGTTGAAAATAATAAACAAAGCGAAAGTATAAGTGAGATGTTGCGTCGAGAAGTCTATTGACCACTTTGTCAAGCAATTTTGGCGTGACTTTCTACCAGCGATTTCACAAAACTGGACCAACTAATTTCTATTTTTTAGTGAAACGCGCAAATGTTGGCTATTTTTTTCGAGGTTCTAGAAGAAAAAATCTCAAAAGGGTTAGTTTGGTAAAGAGAGATGAAAAAACCGATTTGTACCTTCCTTAAAAGTTGTCCTAGCTCGCTATTCTAATATCTATATGCAATCTTCACACTGCCGTACTCTAACGGAACTATCAACTCTATGCTTTCATCTACTCCATCTATCGTATAAAAATTACCACTACAGTCTGTTATTTGAAATTAGCATCTTCAACTACTCAAAATAATGTTTCATTTCAAAGTTCGAGTGGTAGTAAACGTCATTTTATCTGCTCGAATGAAGTGGTTAATTGTCAAATGGACTTACTTTCGCATTGAAGCGAAGCTGTTCGATCCAAATTCGCGCAGTTTTTCTGACTTTCATCATTGTCGGGTGGTGGTTTGGGTATTTTTTGAATTGGGGTGACGTTTAGGGGCCGGAAATCGATGACCGACGCCACTTTGAAATCCAAGATGGCAGCTTCCGATTTCATAAAAAGTGGGAAATACTGATGCCAACCCATCAATATGGGTATTTTTGGAATCGGGGTGACGTCTAGAGATTGTAAATATATTTGCGACGCCATTTTGAAATCCAAGATGGTGGCTTCCGGTTTAAAAAAATGTGAGAAATACTCTCAAATAATCATCAATATGGGTATTTCTGGAATCGGGATGACATCTAGAGGCTTAAAATCGATATCCAACGCCATTCTGAAACCCAAGATGGCGGCTTCCGATTCAAGAAAATGTGAAGAAATACTATCAAATACTTCTACTGGTATTTTTTGGAATCGGTATGTCATCTAGAGGCCGGAAATCGATGTCAGACGGCATTTTGAAATCCATGATGGCTTCCGATTTAAGAAAAAGTAGGAAATACTGTCAAATACCCATCAATATAAGTTTTTTTTTGGAATCGGGATGACGTTTAGAGATCGGAAATCGATGTCCGACGCCATTTTGAAATCCAAGATGGCAGCTTTCGATTCCAGAAAAAAAAGTGGGAAATACTGTAAAATACCCATCATATGGGTATTTTTTGGAATCGAGTTGACTAGAGATTGGAAAGATATGCAACGCCATTTTGAAATCTAAGATGGTGGCTTCCAGTTTAGGAAAAAGTGGAAAATACTGCCAAACACCCATCAATATGGGTATTTTTGGAATCGGGATGACGTTTAGAGAATGAAATTCGATATTCGACGCCAATTTTGAAAAAAGTGGGAAATTCTACCATCTAATTTTTTTTAGAATCTGGGTATTGTCTAGAAGCCGGGAATCGATATCCTACGCCATTGTGACATCAAAGGGCCAGTTGTGCAGGAAGATTTGAGGGCATTTATCCTACGCAGTCAGACGAAGCAGAAGTGTTGGAAAAGTTTGCGATATTTCTCGATGAACATTTCAAATGGTCCTATCTGCTTTGATCGATTCTCTTCATCGACATCGAAAGGTTTTGCAGCTGAGTTATTAACGAAAGAGAAAGTCGATGAAGAGAATCGATCAAAGCAGATAGGACCATTTGAAATGTTCATCGAGATTTCACGAAGTTCACCAAGAGAAAATTTCGCGAGTCATAGTGAGTTTTCGTGAACTTTTCCATCACTACGAAGCAGATTCTCCTCGTATTGGACGTCGAGAAGATGTTCCGACAAATCCTTATGTAGCTCAAGGATCAACCACTCCGCTCCGTATGATTTCGCTTTTCTCGGGAAGTTGCCGTGTACGAACTGTAAATCGTTACGTATGGAGCCACACCCGCACCATTCCTGGCAACACGAACTCCCCGACAGTTGGCTGCTGACGAAGAAGACCGATTGCCGCTCGCGGCAAGAGCAATTCGTGAGGACGTCTATATGGTACGGACGAGGTGGATGCAGTATCAGAAACCAGTTGACCGAGATGATGCAGTTCAATAGAAATTTCACGAAAAACTCCCATTGTTGAACGAAATTCGAGTCGATCGCTGGGTTATCATTCCCAAGGCAGTACTAGTGGAAATACATTGCTTTTCAGACGCTTCGAATAAGGCGTATGGTGGTTGCGTCTACATACGAAGTCCAGGATTCCAGCGGAACAATTAAGTTGTTTTTTCCGACCTTTATTAGAACTTTCTTCAAACATGCTCCAGAAGAGTTTCTTTAATCTTTTCTGCAAGTTCTGATGGCTTCCTTCAGAAGTTAATTCAAATTGACCTATTGAAAATTGATAAAGTGTTCATTTAAGTAGATTCGTAGAACAATTTCCAATCGATTGACTTGTTTAGAATTAAAATCAATCCGCTATTGGCAGAGTTATAAGTGGTCAAAGCCTGACCACTTTTCGTGACGCGGTCGATTTGAGATTTTTGAAATTGCACCCCCAATATGTACCCGAAAGACGTAATCCTACGTCAAAAATAAAATCTCACCAATGCCCAAGATTACGCTTGATTTTCCTACACAAAAATCAACAAGCAAGCAACAGCGGATAATATTATAAGCGGTGATAATGTAGCTACGAATATCGAGCTAACAAAACTCAACAGCTACAATTTCATCCAAACCGTGGTGAGGAGTTTCATGATTTTTACTTTACATCCGAACGCGACCCGAAGCTACGGTCACTGCTGGCAGTAGTAGCATCGTGTCTGCCATCGCCAGAAGTATAAAGAGAGATAGCCAACTATACTTACTCTTTCTAAGAAAACGATATGCAACGGAATCGTTTTTGTGTCGAGTCAACTCTCAGCTTCATGTTTACATGTTGTGAATAGTCTCGCAATATAGACGAGTGCAAGGGTGAACTTTTGTTCATCTACTGAAAAAAAAATTGAAATTAATGAACACATGAATTATGCTCGCGTAACATTTGAAAAGGGCCTATCAACTATTGTAAACAACTTCCTAGGTCCTTTCACGAGAACCGAAGTACGCCCACGCAAACCAAGAGCACTATTGTGAAAGGGAGAATTTCCCCTACCCGATGGTTTTGTTAGTTTGTGTGGGCGTATTTGGTTCGCGCGAAAAGGGCTTAACAAGTTTTGTGTACACAAATTGATAGGCCTGTTTCAAATGTTACGCGAGTATTATTCATGTGTTCATTTTTAGTAAACAGGGCCTCTCTGTTGTGTCACTTTGTCGAGTGAGTGAACTCAAATCCATCCGTGCACTCGTCTATCAAAGGAGCTTGCAAAATTAATATCAAGCATGATATTTTGTTCCAGAGTGGAAAAATATCAATTGATTGATGATTTTACCAACACTGATTTTGAATATAATTCTTAAGTTTAATAGTACGTTCAGACTACAGAGTTAAAACATGTTATCGCGCTATCTTGATGGTGGTTTCTGTGTTGCAATTAGTTGACAACCGTTATAACATGTTATAACTCTCCAGTCTGGACAGCCCTGCGATCAGCTACAATGACTACAGCACCTCCAAGAACAATCGTTTCCTTTCGTTGACACAGGCCAGCAAAAATCGCATTCTCCACTTCTTCAATACCCCACCCGTATGCCGTCCGAGGATCTGCTGCTGACTGCATTCAACACCAAGGACTGCCACCCGTCGCAAGTGCGAATGTTCCCTCTGAAATCAGAAAGTTCCTCTTCCGGATTGGTAGAGTTCCCGAGCGTAGCCCTGGCGGTGAACGCCATCATGAACTGCAACCACAGCGCGATCGATCACAAAGGCACAAAAATCCCGTGCATTATGAAGCTGTGCTTCTCCTCCTCCAAGACGATGAACACTGTGCGTGGAGCAACGAGTATTGGAGGTTAACCTGAAAAGACTGGAATCGGAGGCTCAGTGAAGAAGTACGCAAACACATTTGTTAAGTTGCTCGGTACAAGAAAGAATGATTTTTTATTCAGTTGATCGTTACAGCGGAAGTAGTTCTGTCAAATAAGAAAGAGTTGCCAGATTGGCAGATAGAAATGAAGCGTTGCTGTATGAACCGAGGGGTTCAACACTCCTTCTCAACGTTGAATGGCCGGATGCCAATCGCCTCTCTCAGCTGTCGTAGTTTGGTTGCTTGCAGCGGCTTCGTCAGCAGGTCAGCCTGCATATGCTCTGTCGGACAATACTGAAGACGCACAATACCTTCACGAACCATATCCTTGATGTAATTGTACTTCGTATCGATGTGTTTAGCTTTCTTCTCCGTACGGTCACCCAGAGTCAAAGCAATGCAGCTCTGATTATCTTCTTGAACTACAATCGGAAAATCCAGCTTCTCACCAATGTCCAACATCAGCTTCCTGATCCATTGCACCTGCTGTAGGCACTCTGCTAACGCGATATATTCGGCCTCGGTGCTCGAAAGGGCCACACACTTCTGTTTATGGCATCCCCATCCAATAATGCCACCGCCGAACTTGAAAAAATAACCCGAACTGGACTTCCGGTCGCTGACGTCACCGGCCCAATCGGCGTCTACGAAGCATTCCAGCGTCCGGTCATCGTGTCCCAGACATAGCTCCATATCGATCGTGCCCTTAAGGTAACGTAGCACCCGTTTAGCTTCGTTCCAGTCTGCTTCCGTTGGTGCCGTAACACGCCGACCGAGAATCGAGGTTGCGATCGATATATCCGGCCTTGAGATTACGGCTGCGTATAACAAAGCTCCTACGAGACTTTGATAATGCTCTGCAGTTTTGAGTCGGTTGGTATTCTCCTCCGTTTGTTTGAGGAAGCCGGGATCCATAGGAATTTTCGAAATTTTCGCATCCTGCATTCTGAACCGTTCTAGAACACGATTCAGGTAGGCCTTTTGGTTAATGCGATACTGTCCGTTCTCCAGTCGAATTTGGATACCGAGAAAGAAGGTCAAGTTGCCCATAACGGTAATCTTGAATTCACTGGCCAGGCTCTGAACCACCCCTTCGAACTCATCCTCCGTAGCGCAAATAACAATGACGTCATCGACGTAAATCAACAAAAATATGTACTTGCCTGATCGCTCCCGAACGTAAAGGCAAGGGTCAGCCTTCGACTGATGAAAGCCCATCAGCTTAAGTACCTCGTCGATCCGTTTATTCCAGACATGGGCGGCCTGTTTGAGCCCATACAAGCTGCGCTTCAACCGGCAAACCAGCTTTCGATCCTCGCTTTCATAGCCCGGCGGTTGCCGCATATACAGCTCCTCCTGAAGCTGCCCGTAGAGGTATGCGGTTTTGATGTCGATCTGCTTGGCCAACATCTTCCTCCGACTCGCGATGGTCAGCATCGTCCGGAACGTGATCTGCTGGACAACTGGTGCGAAGACTTGGTCGTAGTCGGTCCCGAATTTTTGGCAAAACCCTTGCGCTACAAGTCGCGCCTTATACCGCACAAGGTTGCCGTTTTGATCACTTTTGCACTTATACACCCATTTGCATCCGATCGGTTTACGGTGTGGGGGCAACTCCACTAGTTCCCATGTGCAATTCTCCTGGTGCGATCGCATTTCGTCGTCCATGGCCGATTTCCACTCGGCGCTCTGGGGACTAGAAACAGCTTCACGGTACGTTTTTGGCTCTGCTGCACTGTGCTGCACCAAGTTTGCTCCTTCTGCATATCTGACCGGCGGCACACCAGCGGTCACTCTCTGCGAACGTCGAACCGGAGGTGGTGCCACTTCTTCTTCTGCTACAGGATCCATTTGGTCATCATCATCACAAGCATCGCGACTCTCGTAACGCCTGAACCGAAAAACTTGCAGCCAAGCAGCATCGTCGTTCTCCCAGCCGAAGAACTCATCGTCCGAATCGCTTAACTCCGAATCGCCAGACTCCGAATCGCTAGACTCCAATGCATCCGGTGCCACTGTCGCTTTCGGAATTTCGCTCACTGTCCACTCCACTTCTTCACATTCAGCGGGCGGCGTCTTGTCTTCCGTTTTCTTCCGATGTTTGTCTTCAACCTTCGATCCATTTTCGATCTCCAAGAACCGAACGTCACTGCTTATCTGGATTTGGCCGGTTGCAAGGTTGAGCATCCTGTAGGCTTTATGTTCTCCTGAATAGCCAACAAACGTCATTTTGATGGCCTTTTCGTCCAGTTTCTTGCGCTTTACTGCTGGAACCATGACGTAAGCAGTGCACCCGAACAGCCGAAGGTGATTCAAATCGGGTTTCCTCCCGAACCAGATCTCGAATGGGGTACATTCAACTGCTGCTGACGGTAAACGATTTTGCAGGTAACATGCAGTGTTGATCGCTTCCGCCCAAAATCGTTTTGGCATGCCTGCATCCAGTAACATGCATCGCCCCATCTCGCTCAGGGATCGATTTTTCCGCTCTGAAACTCCATTCTGCTGCGGAGAATATGCTGCCGTATACTCCGCCTTGATACCTTCTTCGGCATAGAACCGACGAAGTGTTTTACTGGAGTACTCTCCACCTTGGTCAGAGCGGATAATCCGCGGCTTGCGGCCGAACTGGTTCTCCGCCATTCTGACGTACTCCCGGATGCGCTGCTCGACTTCAGACTTTTCTTTGAGAAAATAGATGAACGCGTACCGACTGTGGTCGTCAATCATGGACATGTAATACCGACAGCCCCCTGGAGTCGTCTCCTCCATGGGCCCGCAAACGTCAGTGTGTACAATGTCCAGAACAGCCGTAGAAGTCTTCTCAGCCGTTGCCGGAAATGAAGGACGAGCCATTTTGCCCTGAATGCAACACTCGCAGGTCCAGCGAATGCCACAATCCACCACTTTCATGCCTGTGGCCAAATCTTTCCGCTTTATCTCGTTTAGCACTTCCGGATCTCTGTGTCCCAGGCGACGGTGCCAAGTGTGTTGGCAGTTCTTCGAATGCTCTCGCGTCTTCACCTGCAACGAACGGTCACTCGCGAATCGCAGAAAGTACATGTCACTTTTCCTGTCGCCTACTGCGACCACCGTTTTCCCGTAAACCAGTTTGCAGCCGGACCCGTCGAATTCAGCCCGCACACCTTTCGACGCCAGCTTACTGACCGAAATCATGTTCCCGTCCAGAGAGGGGACGTAAAGCACACCCGTCAGCGTTAGCTTAATCGCTTCGCCGCTGTCATTAACGCACTCGATTAAACAATCTCCGACGCCCGCGACACGATTCTCGTTTCCGTCCGCGACAATAACACTCATTCGCGAACCTTGTTCCATCCGGAGGAAAGCATCTCTGTCATTACACATATGCGACGTCGCGCCCGAGTCGATTAGCCACGAACGAGACCGATTCGTGTCCGGGTTCTGTCGCACCATGAACGTGAACGACATCGAGTCGTTTTCGCGCACTTGTTTCACTTTTTGTTCTTGCTTCGGCTTGTTCTTCTTCTTCTCGCCACTTTCACCGCCGCTCTTCTGCGCCAGAAACTCCTTGCAGCTGCGCTTTTTGTGTCCTGGTTTTCCGCAAAAGAAGCAAGCAGCAGCACCGGCCGGCTTCGTACCGTTTCCCGCCTTCAACAAGCGCTCTTCCGAACAGTTTCCGCCGTACAGTTTCTCGTTCTCGTCGATGAGCTTCGCTTTGACCAGATCCATTTTCAGCTCCGCATCCGACCGGCTCTCCAACGCGGTGGTCAGAGCGTCGAACGCCTTCGGAAGACTCCGCAGGATCATTGCTACCTGCATGTATTCCGAGAGCTTTTCACCTGAATTTTCCAAACGGGAGTAGAGCTCCTCCATCCCGTAAATAAATTCTTCCATGTTCTGGCCTTCCCGAAAATTCGCGCTGCAGATCTCCTTCAGCAACGAGACTTTTCCCGTGAGTGTCGCTTTGTGGTGGTGCGTTTTCAGCGCCTCCCACGTACTTTTCGCCGTCGTTTTCGCCATGATGAGACTGTGCTGGCCGTCTTCCACCAGCAACGCGATGGTTGCTCTCGCCTTCTCGTCACCTTCGGTCCAATCGGAGGTGACCGTAGTAGGGGGAGTACCTGGATAAACGTACTTCCACGTTCCTTCCCTCATCATGAGCATTTGGACTTTGAATGCCCACGACCGGTAGTTCCGATTATTCAATCGGACGACGCCTACTTTCGAAAAGTCCATTTTTTTTTTTTTTTTTTCGCCTCCACAAAGGGCTCCCGAAATTCACCACTTCGTCGCAGAAAAAAAACTTTACGAACCGCGTCGCGCACTTCACAACTTTCTAGCTTTCACTGCGCCCCAACGCTGGGCCCATAACCTATTGGAGGTTAACCTGAAAAGACTGGAATCGGAGGCTCAGTGAAGAAGTACGCAAACACATTTGTTAAGTTGCTCGGTACAAGAAAGAATGATTTTTTATTCAGTTGATCGTTACAGCGGAAGTAGTTCTGTCAAATAAGAAAGAGTTGCCAGATTGGCAGATAGAAATGAAGCGTTGCTGTATGAACCGAGGGGTTCAACAACGAGAACATCAAAAACACGTAAGCTTGAAAAGAGCGGAAGCTGCTGTTCCTTCTGCTGATCCGTCTCCTTTAAAATTCGTTGAAAAAGACGGACCAGCAGCAGCAGCAGCATCGCTAGTTCGTGTAGTCATGGCCGGAAACCTCGGTCAGGTCAAGATACCGCTGTCAGCTGTTCTTCGTCTGGGAGGAAATGTGGTCACGACTGCCGTCACGGGTGTAACGATTTTGAGAATACATGGCGAGACTTGGTGGAGATTCATGGTTGTGTTTTGAAAATAATTTAATTATATTGTGGCAACATCAATAACAAATTTTGACACATGCACACTGCGCAGGCGCAGAAAAATTTCAGTGTTGCCAGTAACTTTAAAGATCAGAAAAATTGTAACCATGGGTGCCAAACAGTGCCAATGACTGTGCCCAAACTTGTTTTTGGTACACTGTGTGGAGTGACCATCCCGTTGGTTTGAACATGTTGTTCAACTCACCTTGTTTTTTGTAGTCCTATATAGGTAGATAGACATGTCAAACTTTATAAAATCCATTTCGTTACGCGTTTTTAGCCGAGGGTGGCGTCTTCTTTCATTTCTCGCATCTACTTGCATAGTGCATCATCATTTTGCAGCAAATCTTCAGAATCGTCATCAATCTTCTTTCTATCTACCCAGCGTGCGCCCAGACAGAGTCGTCTCCCTCGGTTTTAGCCAATATCCAATAGCGATATTTAACCGTTGTTTTCTCAGTCCAGTGTCAATTTCTTTGATTACTTGTTTTCATATTTCATTTTTTTTTCCTACGAAAGTTCAATATAGGGGAAATGTCTCTAATGTTGGCCTATGGATCTAAGATTGGGCCCATCGCTAAAAACCTGCTATTTATCAATTTTATCTAGATGAACGCTTTATTGTGACGTTACTAATGGATATTTTTGGTTGCTATTGAAAATTTAGTCGATTGCTGAATTTATGTATGGGCCCAAATTAGGGACACTTAGGCCGACATTACCTGCATTTCCCCTATGTACCATTTAATTTTCTCGTTTTTCAAATACACACACGATGTAAACAAAAAGTATTGACAACGTTTCTCAGAAAAGGAAACCTTACAATCTAACTTAAAGTAAGTATAGGTAGTACTTCTATCAGAGCGCAAAAGCTAAAAAGCTGCCGAAAATAGGAAACCGAATACAACAACTAATCAACACAAAGTGGAAAACGATAATACAACAGAAACGAAATCTAAATAAACCGAATTTGCAGTTTTTTTTTCCGTGGCGACATTGCCTCAAAAGCCCCAACGGTGGAGAGACCCCGTCGAAACCTCTGAGGCAGTGTTGTCAATTTAGTGTATCTGTGTGTCTAATGTTTTTTTTTTTCTCTCGAATGTTGGCGTAAGCGCGCTGGCTGGTCAGTGTGTGTTTATTTGGTGCAATCCTGTGTGTACAAAAATCGGAAAACTAAAATCCTTAAGAAGCACATCACATCCATGTGCTAGTGAAATCAATCCAAAATGGTGCGAGTGTGTGGGTGTGTGTGTTTGTGTGTTTTCATTGTGTACTGTTTTGTTGGTGTGTGTGTTACCGCTGTTGGTGTAGTTCATGAATCGCGGATCATCGTATGTATATAAATGGCGAACTTGGTAGCTTATACAGAGCGAACATTGAACAGAACAAGACAGATCAACCAAGGGCGTTGAAAGGTGAGATCATTTAGTTTATATGTGGTAGTGGTGTTGGTAGTTAATAGTTAGTAGTAGTAGTAGTAGTATTAGCGCAAGAAACAATTTTTGGCCATTTGTCCCTAAGGGTTAATCAACATACCTTAGCACCCTTTTACATTTGTTTTTCAAAATATTGTAATTGTAGCGGAAAAATATACGAAGAAAAAGAAAGAAAGAAAAAATACACATTGGAGAAAAAAACTATGTGTTTCTTTTTTTCTTGGAGAGGTGATGAGGGGAAAAATTAGTGTTTAAAGATTAGTACTGTTATTGAGGATATAAAAGGAAATTGATAGAGAGCGAAAAAGACTAAAAACTACTGAGTGAGATGGTTCTACCGCGGAGGAAAAGAAAAAGAAACATGACGGATGTTTCGCCGAGGCGATGCCACTACAGTTTAAGCGAGGTCCTTGAATGCGCCCCATGTTTATTTCTACACTGAACGAAAACATCCGCAATACTTCGACTGATTATTGTATTGCTCGAGCCCTTGAACAATATGCTGTCGAATTTCGGATGATTTCCTTATGGTTGAAATCTTCATTAACTGATGAGCATCCATATGACTGTCCTCCAAATAAAGGATGATATTTATTTGAAGATTGGCTGTAAAACAGACAGGGCTCAGAGGACAACCATTTAAGGATAAGATGACTTACAATTACAAATGCTTTGGAATAGATTATTAATTCGATTGTTTACATTTCCATATTGAACTTCCTCCACCACGAAATAGATACGCTACGGTTTGCTTTACCAATATTCGTACCACCTCTGATAGCGATGGTTATACTTCCACCTCGTTTGTCTGCACAGAGCAGCAAATGACGTTCAATAGAATTATTTACATCATCGTTGTGAATGATTTGCGTTAAGGGGCTGAACCAATACCATATGCATTTCAATTTAAGATGACTATCATTCTGAAGAGAGCATTACGCATTCCAACTGATAGCCATATCCCTTCTCATAACAATGTTCATCCTGTATTCGAGGGGAGCATCATCTGATTTCAAAACAACCGTCATCCGGTTGCAGCTATCATTCGGAAAGGCGATTTCGAAGTTTCGATTCGAACAGAGGACGGTGGTTTGTTACAGTGTAGTTCAATGCAGCATCCATCCCAGACAAGCGGAACATATGATTATCAAAACTGTTTGTACGTACAAAAGTGGAGGCTGTAGACTTCTCTGAATGTCCAAGTATTAGTGCAGAATTTTGGCTAATTTCTAAGTATAAGTGAGGTACAGACGTCTTCTTCTTCTTGTTCGCATTTCAAGCTTATTGCTTAGCGCATATTAGCTTATTGCGTGCTCTCAACGTAGTGTTCTAAATGCACTTCCACAGTTATTAATTGAGAGCTTTCGATGCCAATACCAATGCATGAATTTGTATATTGTGTGGCAAGCACAATGATACTCTATACCCAGGGAAGTCGAGAAAATTTCCAACCCGAAAGATTCCCTCGACCGGACCGGGAATCGAACCCGCCGCCTCCGGCTTGATAATACCGTGCCTTTACTGACTAGGCTATGAGGCCCCGAGAGGTACAGACGTACACTGAACGAAAACATCACCCTCTGTTCTAATGAAACCTCAGACTATTCAAATCGAAATATCGAAACCGCTTTGATAGCTGCAACCGGATGACGCTTGTTTTGTAATCAGGTGATTTTCTTCTTCTTCTTCGCATTTCAAGCTTATTGCATATCACATATTAGCTTATTGCATGCTCTCAACTTAGTGTTCTAGATGCACTTTCACAGTTATTAATTGAGAGCTTTCGATGCCTCTGTACCATTTTTGCATTGGTATAATTGTGTGGCTACAAATGGTGAGTCGACAAACTGGAAGGAGTGTTGTCCCAACAGCTCTGGTCCTCACAAGTTCCTACCTCACGCTTAAACGGGTCAGCCGATGACAAAGACCGCCAGCAAAAGATGCTGGTAGCGTAGCCTGGGCAATGTCACCACGATAAAAACATGGATCCGGATCGTGGTGATAGCAAAGTGAGGGGGTGCGACCCTCGAGCGTCTGTTCACCATGGAGGTGCGGCTCAAACAGCGTCTGTCTCGGAGCGAGCGGCTGAATAAGAAATGCTGTATCACGTCAGCTACACCTAAGGTGGCAGCCCCACCAACATGATGTAGGTATCGCGACCCCGGTAAGGTAGCATACTGAAACCCCCAACATTACTCAGAAAAACGAAGAAAGAGAAAACAACGAACGGAATTTTCGGCAACCGACCCGGCAACGAAATAAGGACAATGAATGGAAACTCGGTACTTGGAATGTCAGAACCTTAAATGAACCTGGACGAGCGGGCCTTTTGGCTCGTGAACTGCAAAAAGTGAATGTGAGCGTAGCTGCTATTCAGGAAGTACGGTGGCCTAGATCCGGAGAACGTGAATTCCGGGCGGTGGATCCCATCGCCAACACTTCCTTCAAGTATCATATCTATCACAGCGGTGGCGATAGGGCAGAACATGGAGTAGGGTTCATAGTGATCGGGAAGCAGATGAAGCGTGTTATGCGGTGGAGACCGGTAAGCGACCGCATCTGTGTATTAAGGATTCGGGGCAAATTCTTCAACTACAGCCTGATCAACATCTATGCGCCAACCAACGATAAATCCGATGACGTGAAGGACGCGTTTTATGACAGTCTCGATAAAACTTATGATGAGTGCCCAAAACACGACGTGAAGATTGTAATCGGAGATGCAAATGCGCAGGTCGGGAGGGAAGATTTCTTTCGTCCAATCATTGGTACAGAGAGCCTACATACAGTAACCAATGATAACGGCCTGAAACTGATAAACTTCGCCGCTGCTAGAGGTATGGCCATCAGTAGCACCTACTTTGCACGCAAGAATATCCGAAAGCACACCTGGAGACACCCAAATGGCGAAACTTGCACCCAGATCGATCACATGTTGGTGGGTGGCCGGCACTTCTCAGATGTCATTGATGTAAGGACTTTTAGGGGGCCTAACATTGACTCAGATCATTATCTTGTTGTCTGCAAAATTCGGGCGCGTCTATCGACCGTTACGAATTCAACGAACCGGAGATCGATGCGTTTCAATATCCATCGCTTGTCAGTAGAAGGTGTTGCTGCAGAGTACCGCCAGAAGCTTGATGAGCGGATTAGCGAAATCAACGTGAACGAGGACCTCAACAATCTGTGGAACACAATCCACGGAGCGGTGAACACAACAGCACAAGAAGTGATAGGTACAGCTCAAAGACGACCACGTAATGGCTGGTTTGATGAGGAGTGCCAGCGGTTGACGGATGAGAAGAACGTTGCCAGAAGCCGGATGTTAGTGTCTGGTACCCGGCTGAACAGAGAGCGGTACAAGGTAGCAAGGGCAGCTGAGAAACGAACCCACCGCAGAAAGAAAAGGCAATACGAAGAACGCGTGATTGCTGAGGCGCAAGAAAGTATGGAACAGAACGATATGCGAAGGTTCTACGCGACTGTCAATGGTGTGCGGAGTAAAACAGCGCCATCTCCCGCCATGTGCAATGACCTTGAGGGGAATTTGCTGACAGATAAAACAATGGTGGCTGCCAGGTGGAAAGAACATTTTGAGACATTGTTGAATGGAGAGAGTGAGGGAGTATCGAGGAACAGAGTAAACATCGCAGACGACGATCAAGCTGTGGAGCCTCCAACGCTAGACGAGGTTAAAAAGGCAATACGTGAGCTGAAAAACAATAAGGCTGCTGGGAAGGACGAGCTCCCGGCTGAACTTTTCAAACACGGAAGTGAGCAGCTGCATCAAGCAATCCACCGTATTCTAACGAAGATATGGGAGGACGAAGAACTGCCTGCTAGCTGGTTGGATGGCCTCATTTGCCCATTATTCAAAAAAGGGCACAGACTCGAGTGCGCCAATTATCGAGGAATAACTCTTCTGAATTCGGCGTACAAAATACTGTCACGCGTTCGGTTTAACAGATTGAGACCGCTTGAGGAGTCCTTCGTCGGTGAATACCAGGCTGGTTTTCGTGAGGGCCGATCAACGACGGATCAAATGTTTACCCTGCGTCAAATCCTTGATAAATTCCGGGAGTACAACTTGCAGACTCACCATCTGTTTATTGATTTCAAAGCAGTATACGATTCAGTGAAGAGAAATGAGCTTTGGCAGATTATGCTAGAACATGGTTTTCCGGCGAAACTAATTAGACTGATTCGCGCAACGCTAGATGGATCGAAATCAAGTGTAAGGGTTGCAGATGAGATTTCGACCTCGTTCGTGACCTTAGATGGATTGAAGCAGGGTGATGCACTTTCAAACTTACTGTTCAACATTGCTCTTGAAGGAGCGATTAGGAGAGATGGTGTGCAGAGGAACGGTACCATCATCACACGATCGTACATGCTCCTTGCCTTTGCGGACGACATCGATATCATCGGAATTGACCGTAGAGCAGTGGAAGAGGCGTTTGTGCCTTTTAAGAGGGAGACGGCGAGGATTGGGCTCACGATAAGTTCTACCAAAACGAAGTACATGGTAGCCGGTAGACAGCGTGGGAGCAATAGTGGTGTTGGTAGTGTAGTGTTGTTAGATGGTGAACAATTTGAGGTAGTGGAAGAATTTGTGTATCTTGGAACACTAGTGACATGCGATAATGATGTTACCCGCGAGGTGAAGAGACGTATTGCAGCTGCAAACAGGACCTTTTACGGATTACGTAGCCAGCTGAAGTCCCGTAGCCTGCAAACGAAAACGAAATTCGCTCTGTATAAGACGCTGATACTTCCGGTAGCCCTCTACGGCCACGAATCGTGGACGTTAAAAGAGTCTGACCGGAGAGCATTTGGTGTCTTCGAGCGTAAGGTGCTGCGAACAATACTCGGCGGTAAACAGGAGAATGGCATCTGGCGGCGTCGCATGAATCACGAGTTGTACCAAGTGTATAACGGTACGGATATAGTGAAGCTTATAAAACACGGCAGACTACGGTGGGCTGGGCATGTAGTGCGGATGCCGGAAGAACGACAAGCAAATATTATATTCAGCAGAGAACCCGGTAGAGGTCGTCGACTCCGGGGTAGACCTCGGACACGTTGGCTATTTGCAGTTGAGGAGGACATCAGGTCGCTAAACGTTCATGGCGACTGGAAGCGATTGGCTCAGGACCGAGTCCAATGGAGAAGAGTACTTCGTTCGGCGTTGAATCAACCTGGCGATTCGTAGCCCATCAAGTATCAAGTATAATTGTGTGGCAAGTCCAATCATACTTCTATGCCCAGGGAAGTCGAGAAATTTTCAAACCCGAAAAATTCCTAGACCGGACCGGGAATTGAACCCAGCCACCTCCAGCATGGTCTTGCTTTGTATCTGCGCCTTTACCGACTGAGCTTAGGGAGGCCCCGAATCAGATAATGCTCCTCTCGAATACAGGATGAACAACAATACGAGAAGCCTCAGTTGGAATACGTAATGCTCTCTTAGAATGATTGTCATCTCAAATTGATATGCATATCCGGAGTGATTTGAGATTTGGGCGTATCGCCGATTTCTCTTTAAAAAAAAAGCTCAATCTCATCAACAACATATAACAAATAATAGAGGAATCATTCCTCTACCCAAGGGGTAAGTCACTCAGCACATTGTGCCAGAATTATATTCTATACAGCTTGGGCACATCCATCGGCATATTTTCGGCGTATCTTCGGCGTATGTATGGGCCCAAATTAGGGGCATTTAGGCCGACTTTACATCCATTTCCCCTACTAGGGGAGCTCAGACTAGCAGTTTACTTATAGATCTAAATACGAAATGTAGGTTCTAGAGTGGACTCAATAGGAAGAGGCAGTTAATCAGACCTCATTAGTACCCTTAATTCAAATAATGCTGCAACTCACACAAAACAACCTAAAGAAGTCTATTCATTACCCTCTATAGTCGGTCTCCAACAATGCTCCCCACCGGTTCCAACTCTTTCCGGCCGAAAGGCTAGGCTTCTGGTCTACCTTTGCGGGCATTATAAAACACTGAAACACAGGACTATTATTACCCTATGGATCACAAAACACCAAAATTTCGCACACCCGCCACTTCCCGCGTCATCCTCAATCCGATTTATCCTTGTGATTTCAAACCAAAACATTCAAGGTGTCAGAAATACTGGGTTGCCGGGATGGGGAATTTAAAAACAATCGCAGCTTTCTCTATGACCGGCACAATCGGCATACTTGCGGAACACTGACAAAAAAGATGACCCAAAATTGGTGTGCGGAGTGACCTACCCCTTGTACCGAACTCGGTTTAATTTTCTACCGAATCTCTTCGGCTACCAATGAGAAACCGAATAAATGGTGTTAAAAAAATATTCAGGCGTATTTATCGAATCAGACCCGAATTATAAATTTGACAGATAGAAATGAAGGCTGAACCGAAAAAAGTACGGTAAAGTATCGACATTTCCGAATCCGGTTCGTGAAAACCGAGAAACTCGATAAACTAAACCGAATATTTGCTAAAACATGTTAAACGTCAAACGCTCAAACGTCAAACGTTCCACTTGCGCTCAACTTCGCGACGGAAATTTTAACCGAAAACTCGGTTCTCTAAGCTGAGTCTAAAACTAGTCAGTCATTTTCGGACGTGTGCAAAAATTAGGGGAAATAGGAAAAGTTCTGTAGCAACTGCAACAGGAGGATGCGTTATAGAGTGGATAAATGTAAGATTATTAGATTATTGTTTATTGGATCAATTACTACGATGTATTTTAAATATCACGCACTTATATCTGAAATGGCGTGCCCCTCGGTTCGGTAATTCTTGAGTAAACCGATGTTCGGTTATTTCTGCTTGAATATATCTTTCGTCAACCGAGATTTTCGGTAACTTTGACAGATTGCAGGTGAAAGAAGAACAAACGACAGCTCGGTTATTCCTCTTTGAACCGAACTGACTACCGAGCGTTCAGCAGATAAAAACTCGGTTGAAATCAAACCGAGTTCGGTATTATTTTCTAAGTGTGTAGGCTTTCAAAAATTGGACTAAAATCATCAAATATTAAGATGACAAGCATCCGAATTGGTTTGCTATGAATCGACTGACGATCATCTCAATAATATTGATATTATCATTAGATAAGTGGTATAAGGCTTGGGTAAGCGAATAATCATTCAAACCAAGGATGACGTTTAGGCAGAGTTGCGACCTATCACAATCACGTCAAACAGCTGATGGTAGTAACGCTTTGTACATTCCTATCCATGTGATCGTCGAAGCTCTCGCCATGACCATCCATCAAGTTGGCGAAAGAAGTAAAAAGCAACTGGTGAATGTCGTCTTCGGTTGTGATCCATCACCGATCTGGACAATCACGACATGCATCTGTGCTCGTTTTGAAGCAGTTGCTGCTTTGCTTTGGGCTTTGGGCTACAAAATGGTGAGTGACAATCTGGAAGGAGCGATATACCTAGCTCCGGTCCTCACAAGTTCCTACCTCACGCCTCCACGAGTCATATGATCACAAAAGACTGCCAGCTGAAACATGGACACAGCTGGTTGGCGTAGCCTGAGCAATGTTGTCAATCCGACAATAGCAGAGTGAGGAGGTGCGACGCGAACACTGGCGCGGTAACCATAGCACGGTGATAGAGGAAATGCTTCGCCAACCCGAGCGTCTGTTCACCATGGAGGTGCGGCTCAAACAGCGTCTGACTGGCATCCAGCGGCTGAATAAGAAATGCTCTTCCCCGGAAGCTACACCTAAGATGGCAGCCCCATCACGGTGGATAGGAGACCTTAGGCCAACCACCTACTGTCTCTGAAACCTTTACAATTGTTACAGAAACCAACAGAGAAAGACATCGAACTGATTTAACGGCAATGACTTTTAACGCAAAACAACGGACACGAATTGGATCATGGAATGTATTGACGTTAGCCCAGCAGGGTAAACTGGCACAACTCGCCAACGAGGCGCGACGCATGAAGCTAGAAATCCTGGGACTGAGTGAAGTTCGTTGGCCAAACTTTGGAGAACACAAACTGCCGTCGGGACAGGTACTACTATACTCTGGTATTCGAGGTGAAAACGCTCCCCGCCATCGTGGAGTTGGTCTCCTACTTAGGGTCCAGGCAAGTGCTGCGCTCATCAAGTGGGAGCCTGTTAATGAGAGGATAATCGTTGCCAGATTTAGAACACGGGTTCGTAACCTTACCATAATCCAATGTTATGCGCCAACCGATGCTGCCGAGCTACAGGACAAGGAGAATTTTTACAGTCAACTGAATGCCGTCGTGGATAAAATTTCAAAGGGTGACATCAAGATCTACACTGGCGACTTCAATGCGAAGATCGGCTCCGACAACACGGACTATGAGCGTGTCATGGGACGCCATGGTCTCGGCGAAATGAGCGAGAACGGTGAGCTGTTTGCAGAATTTTGTGGCAATAACGACATGGTGATCGGGGGCTCGCTCTTCCCCCATCGGCCAGTGCACAAAGTCACGTGGGTTTCCCGTGATGGACATACCGAGAATCAGATCGACCACATCTGCATCAGCCGAAAATGGAGACGGAGCCTTCTTGATGTCCGGAATAAACGCAGCGCCGACATCGCGTCTGACCATCACCTTCTAATCGGTGAAATCCGATCCAGCGACGGGAGGAGAGACTCGGGCGGCGGTTCAACACACGCCGACTTGAAGATCCAGCGGTAAAAAGGTCTTTTGTTCATGAACTTGAGACTCGAGCTGCGGACGTTGCAGAAGGTGGCAGCGTAGAAGAACAATGGACGGCCATCAAGAATGCCTTTATAGAAACAAGCGAGAACAACTTGGGTGAGCTGCGCACCCAGAGGAAAGAGTGGATCACAGATGAAACCTGGCGGAAGATTGAGGAGCGTAGAGAAGCAAAAGCCGCAATAGAGCGGGCGAGAACCAGAGGAGCCAAGAACGAAGCCCGTCAACGGTACTCGGCTCTAGAGAAGGAAGTCAAGCGCTCTTGCAGACGGGACAAGCGAGCGTGGGTGAACTCCCTGGCCGACGAAGGGGAGAAAGCCGCAAACACTGGATCGCATATCAGCAGAGATGCTCAAAGCTGACCCCATGCTATCCGCACAAATGTTGCATCAACTATTCTGTAATATCTGGGACACCGCGACTTTTCCGGCCGACTGGATGCAGGGCATCTTAGTGAAGGTCCCAAAGAAGGGGGATCTGACTGTGTGCGACAATTGGCGAGGCATCATGTTACTGTGTATTGTTCTCAAAGTTCTGTGCAAAGTTATCCTGAATCGGATATAGGAGAAGATCGACGCGACTCTCCGACGGCAGCAGGCAGGATTCCGTGCCAGAAGATCTTGTGTGGACCATATTGTCACGCTCCGCATAATCCTCTAGCAGGTCAATGAATTCCAAGAGTCCCTTTATTTGGTATTCATTGACTACGAAAAAGCTTTCGACCGTCTCAATCACGAGAATCTGTGGGGCACCCTGAGACGCAAGGGAGTCCCGGATAAAATCGTCAACCTCATCGAAGCGCAGTATGAGGCTTTCACGTGCAGAGTTCTGCATAACGGAGCCTTGTCCGACCCTATCCGGGTAGTCGCTGGTGTGAGACAAGGATGTATACTATCACCGCTACTGTTTCTCATCGTAATCGACGAGATCATGGTAGGTGCAATGGACCGTGTACCGAACCGTGGGCTGCTTTGGCAGCCTATCACCATGGAGCATCTCAACGACTTCGATTTGGCTGATGATGTTGCTCTACTAGCACAACGGCGCTCTGATATGCAGAGTAAGCTCAATGACCTAGCCGAACGCTCCTCTGCGGCGGGTCTCACCATCAACGTCAACAAGACCAAATCGTTGGATATCAACACGGGCAACCCTTCCAACTTTATGGTAGCGGGGCAAGCAGTGGAGAAGGTCGAAAGTTTCCAATATCTTGGCAGCCAAATAGAGTCGGACGACGGGACCAAGAGCGACATAGGTGCACGAATCAAGAAGGCTAGGGCTGCCTTTGCGAGTTTACGAAACGTATGGAGATCCAACCAGATAAGTCAACGCACCAAAATCCGAATTTTCAACTCGAACGTGAAATCTGTGTTGTTATACGCCAGCGAGACGTGGTGTGTATCAGCGGAGAACACTCAAAAGCTGCAGGTCTTCATCAACCGATGCCTGCGGTATATAATTCGTGCCTGGTGGCCTCACAACTGGATCTCGAATGCCGAGCTCCATCGTCGATGGCATCAGAAGCCGATAGCAACAGAAATTCGAGAGCGAAAGTGGAGGTGGGTCGGCCACACACTTCGACGGGGCGGAAACGAAATCTGCAAGCAAGTGCTGGATTGGAATCCAGCAGGACATCGCAGCAGAGGCAGACCCAGGGGCTCATGGCGGCGGAGCCTCAATAAGGAAATTAAGCAAGTCGATAGAAATCTGACCTGGGTCAAGGCAAAAGCGAGCAGCCGCCCAGGATGGAAGTCTTTCACGTTGGCCCTTTGCACCGCTGGTGGTGCACAGGACCCTTAAGTAAGTTAAGTAAGCTGCTTTGCTTGCTTATGTGAGTGTATTGGTGAGTGAGCCCAACAGCTTCCGTTTAATGTGGCCTGCTTTGTTTGTAACTCACACTGTCGCGCCTGCCGAGACGAACTTGGAATGCGTAGGCATATTGTTTTCATTTTCTTCTGTCGTTTCGCTTTTTCTCATGATCGTACTGCAGAAGTCTTCACTGCAGCGAGTGTAACGTTTTGCTTGTGAGCAGCGACCATTACTGGTGATTGTTGTTTGCCATGGCTCTATACCTCTCACTGCGTGACAAAACGTTCTGTCAGCGATAGTCGGTTGATGCGAAGACGAAAGTCACGTGAGTGTCATGATATTTTGCATCACAGCGTTTAAGTTCAGTGAAACAAACGATTTTTATATCCATAATGGTTCATTGCTGTTCAATATGGAAATGTAAACAATCGAATTATAAATCTTTAAATCATTTGCAAGTCATCGTGTTCTTAAATTGTTGTCGTCTGAGCGCTGTAAGTGTTACAGCCAATTATCAAATAAATATCATCCTTTATTTGGATGTCAGTCATATGGATGCTCATTAGCTGAGGACGAATTCAACCATATATGGTTATAAGGTTATAAGGTAATCGAGCAATGCAATAACCATTCGAAGTATTGCGGATGTTTTCGTTCAGCGACCATAATCTAGACTTTGTTCAATCCATATTTGATGTAAGATGCAAATCGAGTGTCGTAGGCCATTCTAGTGCTTTTTAACGCATTTCGGAATTTCAACACGTTTTTGGTACCATTTGACTTTGATCAATTATGGAAATCTTTAAGCATAAGCCTGCCCAAACAAGAGACAATATTAGTGACAATTCAAGGACCTCCGGTAATGGCACAATATCAGCGCGAAATACTCAATGGAAAGGATCGAAATGGAACAAAATTAGTGCATTCAATTGCCTAAATTGTAATGTAGCTTTTAGCCGCTTGATATAAGAAGGAAGACGAGCCATTACTGAGCTATGCTGATAAGAAACGAGCTAAACGCGGCTAACAAACTGCTAGCAGTGATACGAACAATATTTCGGTTATCGTTTTTTTTTTTTTGACAATGAAATTGATAAAAAATATGTGCATAACGAGATAGGGGAGAAACAAAACAGGAAACCTGCGAAAAGAATGTGCCAATTCGCGATTAAACTTTCTATACTAAGTGAGAAGGATGAAGTAAGAAATCAGATATTCATGGGGGAAGTAGAGACTAAGACGAAGTAAAGATGAGAGAAAGAGAGCGGTAGAAAGAGAGAGAGAGACGGACAGAGGTTGGGGACTCGAGTGGAACTGCCGCGCGAACTTACCTCCTCGTCGCGGATGTCCTTCAGCGTGTACGAGACCACCGTGATGCCCATGTTGACCAAATCGGACGAGGCGACCTCGAACACCTGCTTGGAGAACTTCTTCCGGTCCTTGTAGATCTCCTCGACCGTCATCGAACCCATGATGGCACGCTGGTGGCCTTCCAAGGTAACCAGAGCAATATGTTGAATTTCCGTTTCGGACTTGCCGAGGAACTGCTCGCACGCCGTCAGCAGCATGTCCTCATTTTGGCCCTGGATTTTGACCTGGGCAATGCCGGTCACGGAAATTGGCACACCCTGGCTGGTGTACACGGTTGGACTTTCCACCTGCAGTGTCATCGTGTTGAGGGAGATTCTAAAAATATCGCAATCATTATTACAATTATCGCCTGTACCTGGGCTTGGGCTTGGGGAGGATGGAGTGATACCGTACCTTTGAACTCTTTGCACTGAGGGCCATACAAATGCCCGCCCACCGGGGACCAGCAGCGGTTTCATGTGGCAGCATCCTGCGGGATGGAAAAGAGTAACAACATCAGTAGGAAATTCAATTTTACCAATTAGCCAATTAGATGGCTAATTGACTGTGTGGGTGTACGCATGCAAAATTGATTGAAAAATACACAGTTCCAGTGAGGAATGACCCGATTATATGGTATGTCACACTTAGGGCGATTTATCATCAGTTAGCCTGGTCAACAATTTATTTAATTTTACCTCCTGGGAAAGCGTGAATTATTCATTGCATCAAAGGCAGCTATGTACGGCTAGATAGTTGATGGACAACCGCCTACCGCTCGATTTACCTCCCTCTTAACAAAATATTAATAGATTGAACCCTCGTATACTGTCCATAATCGCATATCAGTCCCATATGGATAGGAAATCAAGCAAAGATGGGACTGATATGCGATTGTGGGTAGTATACGAGTCGACATCGAAGGGACTAAAGGGTGTCCACGATGAAATTGCCACACTATGAAATTGCTCTAACTTTTTAACCGTTGGGTAGAATTTAATGAAAATTTGGGTGGATTTAGTTCATAGTGCATTATTTACATCCTGCAAGTTTTAAAGTCCTGTGATCAAAACTCGCGGAAATGGAGTCGAAAGAACAGCTCGTGCGTGATAAAATCTTGCGCATTCATCACGAGAACAAGGATCTCTCGCATCGTTCCATCGCTAAAACGTTGGGAATCGCGAATTCCACGGTGTCGCGAGTGATTAAGCGGTTCGAGGAACGGTTGACCACCGATCGGAAGCCCAGAAGTGAAGGAAAAAATATTCCGTACAACACCAAAAATCACAACCGCGTAGTTGGGGCCTTCAACCGAAATCCGAACGCCTCCGTTAGGGATGTGGCTAAGAAGCTGCACCTAAGCCGAAGTTTTGTCCAGAAGGCCAAAACTAAGGCTGGGCTTCGAACGTTCAAGGTACAAAAGGCCCCTAATCGCGACGAGAAGCAGAACAAGTCCGCCAAAACCCGTGCCAGGAAGTTGTACCTCAACATGCTGACGAAAGTTGAATGCTGCATCATGGACGACGAAACATATGTGAAGGCCGACTTCAAACAGATCCCCGGCAACCTGTTTTTCACGGCCAAGGATAAGTTCAGCGTTCCGGAGCATGTCCGCACTCAGAAGATGTCCAAATTTGCGAAGAAATTCCTGGTTTGGCAAGCCATCTGCACGTGCGGGAAGCGGAGTGCACCTTTCGTGACCCAGGACACGATGAACGGACAGGTGTACATAAAAGAGTGCCTCCAGAAGCTGCTGCTTCCTCTCCTGAAGGCCCACAACGTCCCAACAATCTTCTGTCCGGATTTGGCCTCATGCCACTACTCCAAGGACGTGCTGAAGTGGTATGCGGACAATAAGGTCAATTTCGTGCCGAAAATGTTCAACCCTCCCAACACTCCGGAGCTCCGCCCCATCGAGAAGTACTGGGCGATTATGAAGCAGCACCTTCTTAAACGACCTAAGGTAGTGAAGACAGTCGAGGAACTGAAGAAAGTATGGGTTTACATGCAAAAAACGGTTGATTCACAGGTTGTGCAGAATTTTATGGCCGGGGTTAAGGCCAAGGTGCGGGCATTTGCGTATGGACTGTAAATAAAATACGAGTAAAATGGTAAAATGAAGTTTAATAGTTATTTCTCAATCCCTGAAAATTTGATGGCAATCGGATGAAAACTCGAATTTTGCGAATCAATTTTGTGTGTGGCAATTTCATCGTGGACACCCTTTACCCGAGGAAAGTCGGATATCAAAATGATATTTCAAATGCTACGCGATAATTATGAGTTATATTAGAACCACAAAATTCGGTTTCGTTCCTACAGAACATGGGCATTCGACCCATAAATTTACGCTAATTTTTATAGGCAACCATGATGAACTACTTGAGAAGCTTTCTAGATGTAATCTTGTCACAGTGGTCAGTATATTGGAGGACCACTTATCTCCCTGCCAGAACATGGGCATTGACGAGTGCACGGATGAATTTGAGTTCACTCACTCGACAAAAAGTGACACAACAGCGGGGCCCTGTTTACTAAAAATGAACATATATGTGTTCATTTTTAGTAAACAGGGCCCCGCTGTAGACGAGTGCACGGATGGATTTGAGTTCACTCACTCGACAAAAAGTGACACAACAGCGGGGCCCTGTTTACTAAAAATGAACATATATGTGTTCATTTTTAGTAAACAGGGCCCCGCTGTTGTGTCACTTTTTGTCGAGTGAGTGAACTCAAATCCATCCGTGCACTCGTCTGTTGTGTCACTTTTTGTCGAGTGAGTGAACTCAAATCCATCCGTGCACTCGTCAATGCGACACATAAATTAAGGCTAGTGTGATGGAGATTCATGCTGGACATAATGTGACCACGGTGGTCAGTATCCAAATCTTCCAAAATCCAGTTCAAAGGCCCACTTTTCACCCCCCTAAAACATAGCAATGTGACATATCATTTCACACTAAGGCGAGTACCATGAAGAAACAGAGATCCATCTCCAACATGCAATTTTGGCCACGGTGGTCAGTATCCGGATCTTCCGGGCGTTCTGAAGTCCACTTTTCGCTCTAATGGATGGATCAGGATGGCCATTGGATTTAAGAAATAAAATTCCCGGTTTTTTCCCGGTCGCCCATCACAGTTTTCCCGCTTTCATATAAATAACAACGGTAAACTGAAATACTCCAAAAGGCTCCAAAATTGCATTGCCAATTGTTACTTGTCAAATTATGTTGCACAATTTAAATAAATTTGTTTAAATAAATCCAAAATTATAAAAGTTCTTAAGAGTCCCGGAATGTCCAAATTTATTTTGAATTTTGTAATTTTTTCGAAGGCCGAATGGGTCTTTGAACCGAATGATATACATAGCAAACTTGGACATTTATTTAGAAAACAAAGAGATCCACGGAATAATATTTGAATCTCCGACTTATTATGATTTGTAGGATCAGGTATCTGCATCTGCAAATTCGAACAACGGTCGCTTGAATTGTAGCATGTATCAAGACCTTCATACCTTACCAATAATGAACAACGCGATTCAGGGCTTGCAAAGTATGGTAGGTGGCTATTACTGGACTATCCCAGGTTCCCTCAGCTATCCTTCAATTATACTTGAGCTGCTGAACGCCAACTAACGCCTCGAACACGCATTTCTTTGAGGAACGGAACAAGGACAAACTTAAAGAACAATCCTTGGGCCATTATCCTATCTATACAACCTGTTCTACTGTTCAAACTCAAACTTGTCTTTGAAACATCTTTGATTGGTCTAGAGTACCAATAATTGTTGTTGCTATTCCCTACAACAATGAAATGCAATGTTCGCAAAACTATCTCTGGACAGACTCCAGGCATGTTTAAAAATAGAAGCAAATTACCTTCAGGAAATGATTCACACACAGCCTCGCTCACCAAAGTAACACTTATTTCACTGCCATCTAAAAAATCATTGGAACGGACGACGCCGCATTGTCCCCATCTGTCCGTGACTATCGTCACACGTAAACAGAGGCAAACACCGTGCTGCTTCACCCTGCACAGCAGACAAAAATCGATATTGATGTGACACTTTCAGGACAAACGAAACACTCAATGGGCCTTTTTCTCTCCTTTCTCTCCCTGTATAGTAACATCCTGCTGCTTTGGTGCTTTAGGACATAATAATTCAAACAACCTTTCTAGGGTGATGCATTCATATGATGCATTGCTATGCTGCAACTCGGGCAATGGATTGTGTTACATCCGCTTTAAAGCAGAGAATCTTTAGGAATGCACATGAGGCAATGTAAGCAGGATAAGTACACAACAGACTTCCTGTCGTTTCCGGAGAAGATTGATGGCGCCAAAGTGATGTGGATCGATATAGTATCTACTTTCATACCCAAGGCAGTAGAATAGAAGAGCTTTTAACTAAATCGCATTCTCAAGTCTTTTAATAAAAAAAATCAAGATCAAAAGACATCCAAATATCAAACGTAATTTCGAAAAATAAGCCCAATCTAGTCTTAATTACTAATGCTATATTTACATTCATATGAGCTAAAGCAAGTGATTCCTATCAACCGAAATGTTGATGTTTTCTTTCAAGCTCATCCTGGCCTTGGTGTATTCGTATACAAGCCAGCATAAAACATACACATTCACTGCTTTCTCTCCAACACATACAAATCCACACAAAAAATTCCCTCATTCTCCTCCTTCCAAGAAAACAAACATCAACCTACATCGCAAAGAAGCTTGTCGGTGTCAACACTGACGTCGTTTGGGTTGTTGTTGTTGTTGTTGTTGGCGCATACATATGTATGTCACCCCAAACCTTCCAACCGACCACCACCCATCGTAGCTCATCAACCCCTCTCTGATGACGATGATGATGACACCCCTTGGGTCCCTCTTCATCCACACACAACACCAAAAATTTTCACCAGCTTCTTGCGGCTGGCTGTCACCCGTGAGGAAAAATCCTTCTACACACCTGAAACTACCAGTGCCTCGTTCGGACCGCACGTCACAAAGCCCCACACCATCTCGGGGATCAAATTCGGCAGACGTTAGCACGAGAAAACGATTGCAATGAAGATTTTTCCGCGGTTAAACTTTTGCACTCTTCACTTTTCACAGAGGGAGCTTGGGATGAATAATAATCTTGCTTTGCACCGCACAATCACAAAACACGTCCAGCCAACTCACGACCCGAACACATTCTGATTGGAAAAGGGGCGATTTTCCTTGGATTCACGATGCGGTGTTTACGATTGCAGATTGTGCTTGTGTTGGTGTGTGAGATGAACCGCTTTCGTTCAGTTCTCGAGTGCCCAAGCGGCCAAACAACGCTCACGAACACCGCGGATGCGTAGTGGTCTGTTCGAATATTACGTAATACTACTGATCAGACTGCACTAAAAAATTACACACATTTTTATTGACGAATTTCCATGTGAAATCCACATGATTTTCATGTTACCGTGGCCACACATAAACTGAACCCACCAGCCCAGTGGCAGGCGCGTAGGCAACATGTTATATTATGACAGCGGGCCCAGCACAGCAAAATAAACGATTTGAGCCCAGGACATGCTGTCTACTGTCAAACGCTGCTGTTGGTATACACAGAAAAAAAAAGTTGTTGAATATTACATCCAAACTGCTGCAACCAGGTCAATCCATAGAGGTAACTCTAAGACCACTGGGTCCCGAAGAAAATCATTATTATTTTTGGCTCACTCAGTACCAGAACAACGGTCCCAAGCAGTCCCAAGCTATTTCACTCACCCCTGCATGTTCTGCATGAATCCACACACCCCTGATGTTATCTGTCAAACTTTCATAGCGAATCAAAACAAACATAGTGTAGTAATAGAATTTCAACTAGAATAGGGTACGTTAATCGTTTGCTTGGGACCAATAGGCTATTAAAGTGGTGAGCCAATTTAAAATCGTTAGTTTCGTATTGATTGTTGGTCAATCCATCGGTTGTGTAATATAACGTTGTACGATGTACATCGATTTTGCTATTACATCACTAATTCATACATCAACTTGAATTACGTTGATCGATATTACATTTTTTTTTTTTACTGTGTAGACCTTGTCAGTGGCCTGGAACTCACTCAATAGTACACATGAAATTGTTGTGTCAAATGGATAGTAGGTGTGGTCACACATGGCTTTTATGTGTACCCTGGTACGGGGCGAAGTTTACCAGTTGTGAGCTTTCATTCGCGAGTAGTCGACGTTGTGGTAGATATAGTTGGTATAGAATAATAATCATGGTAAATAATGGTAACTAATTATTTGAACACAAAAAATAAGAAAGTTGAGTCGTATAGCACCACACTCAAGTTGAGTAAATTTGTGTCAGCGTGTAGTCGTACAATAATGTCACGAACGATTGGATCATAGTTGAGTCAGGGTGTAGCGTTGATTTGATAATCAATGAAACGCACACATACATGCAATGTGGGAACAAACCGAAGCTTCACTGCTTCGTCTTTGTACATGATTGAATCTTGAATCAGTCATTTAACCAAACTTGTAGCGCACGGTTGTGCGTCTTGTTCTCGGTAGGTCTTTGTTGCGACACATGACCGAGGCTGGAAACCTCGGTCAGGTTACGACAATGGCGCAGCCGGTAGCTTTTGTAAAAGTTTTAATTTAGTGTAGAAAGTGGTATAGGTAGTAAGTGTAGTGAAAAAATACTCTCCGACGAAAGGGCGGAGGAGTAACAAACGTTCACGGTAGGCTCTATAACGGAGTAGGCCGGTTAAAAAAAAACATTCCGCGATGGATAAATTGTAAAAAAAAAAAAGCACGAAATAATTTCCCCGTCAGATGGTGGGAAAAGTAATGCTCCCGGTAGGCTCACTGACGCAAGGGCAGTGGAGTAGGCCGGGAGATGAAAAAAAAAGAGAAAGGCGGTGAAGGATTGAGATGATGTCTCCGGTAGGCTCCCTGACGGAAGGGCAGAGGAGTAGGCCGGGAGATAAAAAAAAAAAAACAATTCCCGGCGGAAGGGTGGAAAAAATCTCCGGTAGGCTCCCTGACGGAAGGGCAGAGGAGTAGGCCGGGAGATGAAAAAAAAATGCAATTCCCGGCGGAAGGGTGGAAAAAATCTCCGGTAGGCTCCCTGACGGAAGGGCAGTGGAGTAGGCCAGGAAAAAAAAAATCAACACAAGGGTGGAAAAAATGTCTACGCTAGGCTCCTTGCAAAAGGGCAAAGGAGAAGCCAGCAGACGGGAAAGTTAATCGCAAAGTTGAATGCTAATAAAATTGGTGTTAATTTGAAATGGTAGCGATGGTTAACAGTGATGTCAATGTTTAATTTGTTTTGTTTAAGCGGATGGTAATGTTAAAGTTGAGGTTGTGTCAATGATGAAATTGATGATATTATTGAAATTTATAATGTTGAGTTTGATGGCGGTTTGATGGTTGTGTAAAATTTGCGGTCATGTTGAGGTTAAGGCGAGAATAAATTGTATCTCTGCTGGAGTTCGTGATAGTGTGAAAGTTGAAGTGAATGTTTAGTTAATGTTAAGGTCGACGGCGTCGTTGAAGTTGATTTCAATGTTGACAATAATGGTTTGGATGGTGTTGAGAAAAGTGGTGGTATTGAGGTTGATGGTAATGTGAAATTGAGTTTAATAGTTGAGTTAAGCTAATGTAATGGACGCTAATGGAAATTTTCGTTTTGCAGTGCTGAGCTGCGTGTACGCTGAGTATATAAAAAGAAGATTCAAGATGATTTTGAAGATTTCCTGCAAAAAGATAAAGCGCGATTAAGCATTGAAAGCGAAAAAAAAAACGAAAGTAGATTTTGCACATCGGCGTAACATTGATGGCAAAATTGATCTTGGAGATGTTGTTGAAGTTGATGGCGAGGATGAGGTAGATATCAATATAAAAGTTAATGGTTATATTGATGATGATGGTTATCTTGAAGTTGGTGTCAGTGTTGAAATTGATGATAAAGTTGATGGTAATTTATAGGGTGGTTGAAGTGTAAGGTCATATTCAGGTTTTTGGCTATGTTAATACTGGTGGTAATGGCATTATAGATATAACATGGTGTCCAATGTTTATGCATTGATTTGTTCGATCATCGTAACATCGAAAACAAATGGGTAAACCAACCAGAAAGTGAGTACCAAAATGTAAAGTACCAAAATCAATGTGAGGTAGATGCGTTATATATTGGATTTACAGCCACAGCATACCATTGGTAAAGGATGATGACATTAGAGGGGCGCCAGCACTAAACTGAAGTGCTTTAGTCGGACTAGTGACTCTGGACGTCATTAGTGATATTATCGGTATAGTTATATTAGCCGGAATAAGAGGTTGATGGTTGTTGTTATATTTAAGAGGCTTAACACTTTTGTGCATTCACCAAGTTGGTGATTAGGCAAGATGGACATGGTCTTAGCCGTCATTGAAAACAGCAAAGAAAAAAAAGTTTGATGGTTTTGACGACGAATGTTTTGCAATTAATGATACGGTTGAACTTAACGAAGATTTACATTGTTATGCTGTTGAAGGCGGTATTCAAGTTGATGGCTGTGTTGATATTATCGGTGATGACGAGATTGATAGCTGGGTTAAGGTTTGTGCGAGTGTCGAGTCTGATGATAGTGTTGAGGTTCACGGTGGTATTGAAGTTTATACCAATATTGATGTTGAAGGTAGTGTTGAGGCTGAAATGGTTTTAAAGTCAATGTAGATGTTTGGATTTCTTTATTTTTTTCAAATACTTTATTAAAGTTTAATGATGATGGTGATGTCATGATTGAGTTACTAGGTTGTTGAAGCTGTTGGCGATTTTTGGTCTGTTTTTAGGGATTTTAGTGATGAGGTTGATAACATTATATAAGTTGATGATGTTGTTGAGGTTGATAGGGGTGGTAAAATTTGTATCTGTGTTGAAATGTTGATGTCTATGGAAATGTTGAAGTTGAAGATGATATTGTTAAAGTTGATGAGAATGTAAAGTTGATGGCAAAGTTGAAGTGTATGGCAATCTTGAAGCCGAGGTCGAAGCTTATGGTAATCATGTTGGAAGTAAGTTGAAGATGATGGCGAAGATAAACTTTTTGTTCAAGTTGATGGTAATGTTAATGGCTAAGTTGAAGTTGTTGTCAATAATGAAATGTATGAAAGTAAATGTAATGTAAATGTTTAAAAATATGTTTTAGTTAACGAAAATGTTGATGTTGTTCGGGCCGTTAAGGTTCATGGTGATGTTAAAGTTTATGCTCGAGTTTATGCTAATGTAAGGTTGATGGTTATGTGAGTGCTAATGGTAATGTGAAACTAATGGCAAAGTTAAAGTTGATGCGAATGTGATGCTGATGGTAATGGTATGATATTGGTTTATTGCAATTTTGCATTTGTTAAATGTTGATGTTGATAATATTATTGAAGTTGATGGTATTGTTGAAGTTGATGTTAATGCTGAAGTTTATGAAGGTATTGAGGTTGACGGTAATCTTGAAGTTGATGACAATAGTGTTGTTATGTTGAAGTTTATGGCAAAATTTAAGTTGATGATGACGTGAAGTTTAAACAATATTAGAAACTTTTGCTTGAAACCTATTAGTCTTATGGATGTAAGTACATAAAACAAATGTTGAATCAGTGTGGTGTTGTATCTGTGTTGTTGAATTGTATCTGTATTCCAAAGAGTAGAGAAGGGGAAGAATGTGGTAGATATAGTTGGTATAGAATAATAATCATGGTAAATAATGGTAACTAATTATTTGAACACAAAAAATAAGAAAGTTGAGTCGTATAGCACCACACTCAAGTTGAGTAAATTTGTGTCAGCGTGTAGTCGTACAATAATGTCACGAACGATTGGATCATAGTTGAGTCAGGGTGTAGCGTTGATTTGATAATCAATGAAACGCACACATACATGCAATGTGGGAACAAACCGAAGCTTCACTGCTTCGTCTTTGTACATGATTGAATCTTGAATCAGTCATTTAACCAAACTTGTAGCGCACGGTTGTGCGTCTTGTTCTCGGTAGGTCTTTGTTGCGACACATGACCGAGGCTGGAAACCTCGGTCAGGTTACGACAGACGTCTAAAGCCATTGTTTACAAAAGCAATTCGGCCCTTTTGAAATGTTCACACCGCATTACTCAATTACGAATTTCCGTCATTGCTAAATTTAATGCGGCATGAAATCGCCAATTCAAACTCATCCATCTTCACAAAATAGTTGTTCTCAAGGGAAGCATTGAACCAACTTCCTCCAACCAGTAGGATCCACTTTTTATTCCACTCACGGATTTTCTTTCTCAACGAATCACGAAGAATGTTCACATGGGCGAGTCTGGCGGCGTTATGTTGATGATATCTTCGCACCAGTGAAGGAACGCTACCTATAGCAGACACTGAACATGCTGAACTCCCGCCACAGCTCAATTAAGTTCACAGTAGAAAGAGAAGTGGATGGAAAATTGCCCTTTCTAGATTTGATGGTCACCAGAAAGGAGGACGACACGTTGAAATTCGGTATTTACCGAAAACCGACATCCACTGATCGATACATCACCTCGGACTCCAATCACTTCGGCGCTCAAAAGCAAGCCGCCTTCCACTCTATGGCACACCGTCTCTATAATGTACCTATGGAGGAAGAAGAATTCGCTGAAGAAAAGGAACGTATCTACAAGGCGGCGGAAGTAAATGGATACGAAAAGGAGTTCACCAGCAAAATTTTACAAAAACACAAACGCAAGAAACGCCTACAGAACATAACCACACTACAGCCGGAGAGGGATGAAGCTAAGAGGATTAGCCTACCATTTTATCCAAAAGTCACAAACCCAATCAAAAACACACTCAAACGTCAAGGACTACACATAGTACACAAAAGCGACAACACTCTACGCGACCTGTTGTGTAACCTTAAGGACAAGATTCCGGCGGATGAGCAGTCTGGAATTTACCGAATTCCCTGCCAGGATTGTCCCTCGGTGTACATCGGACAAACTCGTCGCAAAGTAAAAGTTCGCCTTAAAGAACACAAAAATGCTGTCGACAACAATAAATCAAACGATTCAGCTGTGGCGGCACACACGACGGCCTCCAATCATCAAACTGATTGGAAAAGTGCGAAGCTCATCAAAACAGTACGAAAACCCTCACACCTCAATGCATGGGAATCAATGCATATCAACAACACACAGGAACCACTGATGAATGAAGATGATCCTCCCATCACATCATCTTTGTTCAACTTGACAAAGCTGAAAATACAGTAACAACTCTCTTCTCTGGACGTCTACACAACAGCGTAGCAATCCTATTGTAACCAGTCGGACATTGTCCCGTAGATGGGCAGCATCGCGCCCGAAACCGGTCGACAGAAAGGTAATTTTTAATCCGTTTTAAATGTTGTAAGAACGATAAGTGTTGTGTCTTGTCTCGCGTCGCGTGTTATGTGTGTCGTGGAGTTCTTACGTTAGCACAAAAACAACATAAAAAGTCACATGGTTTCTTACGGATCTTCATCATTTTTACTCCCTAAAAAAGAGTGGAATTAACAGTACATGAACGGCGGCTCCTGGTTTACTGATAGTAAGTATCCGATCGGCGGAAAGAGAACAGCTTCCTGTAGCGCTTGTGGTGGTATCTTTGCACCAGCGGGAAGCGGATCTTCGAGTCGTGGAACTGCTTGATGTGAGCACGACGGGTCTTGGAGGCCTCAACTGATTCGACCTTGATGATCTCCCAACAAACAATTCGAGTTGATCAACAGCTGAATAAGCCAATTTTTAGCTGATGAAGCTTATTTCTGTCTGAATAAGCTATTATTCAACATTCAATGTTTGTTGGGCTGTTGGGAAAACATTCGCATCAGTGATTCTTTCCGGGTCAATACTACCAAAAAGCAACTCACCTGAATGGAGTGGGCACGGCCTGATCAACCCCATATTTTTCAGCAATGAAATTGCTGATTTTCCAGCAACCTTCTGTCAAAAAATATTTGCTGGAAAGCCAGCAAAATTTACTTTGCTGGAAGGATTGCTGGTTATACAGCTCAGCAAAATCCAGCAAAATTTTGCTGGTTTCCAGCAATAAAAAATGAGTGTGTAACTTTAAAAAAACTGTCGCATTAATGGCCCTTCGCCTAGGGGAAGTACAACTTGATATGCAGTAATATTTGATGTAAAAATTGCTCATATTGGTAGCTATTATAGTTTTTAGTATAAATATTAATGATATTAACTGTCAAGTGGAAAGCTACAAAGTAAAAAAAAAAATAACAGTGTAGCTTTAACGCATACACTCAATGACGTTTCACCGTTGTTGTTTATGTTCCTGCAGCTTTCTGTTTCATCATTTTTGCCTAGATTTTTGTTTTCGATAGCTCTGATCGTTTTTGGCTTCGGGTTTTTTGATGATAAAAACGGCACTGGACTAGGCAAGTTCCCCCAGCAGCAAATCTCTCCAAATTGCAGGCTCATGGCGAATGTATTACGACCACGGAACCATCACTATGGGACTCCGTTTACAGGGGCACCGTAGTCAGTCGATTCCCGTTCCATCGGAGGACAGAACATTGGATTGCAGACGATGAAGAATTCGTGGAAATTAATGACTATTTTCTGGGAACGGAAGTGCGCCAGATTATGTGCACTGAGATCAGCTACCAAAGAATGCCCAATTTATGAGAACAAGGAGCTAATTTTGGTGGCCCTGACCAGCAAGATCATCAAGGAATGACTTGCCTCTCGTGTGAAATCCATTTTTGATTAAACGAATGTCAAATGTACACTTTAAACCAAAAATAGTCAAACACAAAAAAAAACAACTGTCAGACTAAGTGTAAGATTCGCAAATATCACACATATTAAAATATTTAATATTTCCACCATCGGTATTGATACTCATACTTGGAGCAGTCCTTCCCCTAGCCTTACTTACCTTAAGTGTCCTGAGCGCCAAAGGGCGCAAAGGGCCAACGTGAAAGATCTCCATCCTGGGCGATTGTTTGCTTTCGCCTTGACCTGGGCCCAGGTCAAATTCCGGTCGACTTGCTTAATCTCCTTGTTTAGGCTTCGCCGCCATGAGCCCCTGGGTCTGCCTCTGCTGCGATGTCCGGCTGGATTCCAATCCAGCGCTTGTTTGCAGATTTCATTTCCGCTCTTCCGTAGAGTGTGGCCAACCCACCTCCACTTACGTTCCCGAATTTCTGTCGATATCGGCTTCTGGTGACACCGTCGATGGAGCTCGGCATTCGAAATCCAGTTGTGAGGCCACCAAGCACGAATTATATACCGCAGGCATCGGTTGATGAACACCTGCAGCTTCTGTGTGATCTCCGCTGATACGCACCATGTTTCGCTAGCGTACAGCAGTACAGATTTCACGTTAGAGTTGAAAATTCGGATCTTCGTGCGGAGACTAATCTGATTTGACTTCCAGATGTTTCGTAAACTCGCAAAAGCAGCCCTTGCCTTCTTGATCCGTGCACCTATGTCACTCTTGGTTCCGCCGTCCGACGCTATCTGGCTGCCAAGATATTGGAAACTTTCAACCTTCTCCACTTCCTGACCAGCTACCGTAAAATTGGATGGATTTCCCGTGTTGATATCCAACGATTTAGTCTTGCTGACGTTGATGTTGAGACCTGCCGCTGAGGAGCGTTCGGCGAGATCGTCGAGCTTACTCTGCATGTCAGAACGCCGTTGTGATACTAAAGCAACGTCATCCGCCAAATCTAGGTCGTTTAGATGCTCTATTGTAATAGGCTGCCAGAGCAACCCACGGTTCGGCACACGGTCGATCGCACCAACCATTATCTCGTCGATTACGATGAGGAACAGTAGCGGTGATAGAATACATCCTTGCCTCACTCCAGCGACTACCCGAATAGGGTCAGATAGGGCTCCGTTGTGCAGCACCCTGCACGTGAAAGCCTCATACTGAGCTTCGATGAGGTTGACGATTTTATCCGGAACTCCCTTGCGCCTTAGGGCGCCCCACAGGTTTTCGTGGTTGAGTCGGTCGAAAGCTTTTTCGTAGTCAATGAAAACCAAGTAAAGGGACTCTTGGAATTCGTTGACCTGCTCCAAGATTATGCGGAGCGAGACAATATGGTCCACACAGGATCTTCCAGCACGGAATCCCGCCTGCTGCCGTCGGAGAGTCGCGTCGATCTTCTCCTGTATCCGGTTGAGGATAACTTTGCATAGAACTTTGAGAACACAACACAGTAACATAATGCCACGCCAGTTATCGCATACAGTTGGGTCCCCCTTCTTTGGGACCTTCACTAAGACGCCCTGCATCCAGTCAGCCGGAAAAGTCGCGGTGTCCCAGATATTGCAGAATAGTTGATGCAACATTTGTGCAGATAGCATGGGGTCAGCTTTGAGCATCTCTGCTGATATGCGATAGACCCCGGGAGCCTTGTTGGATTTCATGGTTCGGATAGCAGCTTCGATCTCCGGTAGGGATGGCGCCTCAGAATTGACGCGAGTGATGCGTCGCACTCTTGGCGGTTCATGCCGAGATGTTGATGGCTGGTTGACCGACGAAACTTGTAGAAGCTGTTCGAAGTGTTCAAACCAGCGTTTCAGCTGATCAGTGGGGTCGGTGAGCAACTGACCAGTCGCGTCCTTCACTGGCATCCTAGGATTCATCCTTGCTCCACTCAGGCGTCGTGAGATATCGTAGAGGAGACGGATATCGCCTGTTGCTGCGGCTTTCTCACCTTCATCGGCTAGGGAGTCCACCCACGCTCGCTTATCCCGCCTACACGAGCGCTTCACTTCCTTCTCGAGAGCCGAATACAGTTGGCGGGCCTGGTTCTTCGCTCCTCTGGTTCTCGCCCGCTCTATCGCGGCTTTTGCATTTCTCCGCTCCTCTATCTTCCTCCAGGTGTCATCCGTGATCCACTCCTTTCTCTGAGCGCGCAGCTCGCCCAGGTTGTTTTCACTCGTTTCAGTAAAGGCATCCTTGATCGCCGTCCATTGCTCTTCTACGCTGCCACCATCAGGAATATCCGCAGCTCTGGTCTCTAGTTACTCGACGAATGACCTTTTTACTGCTGGATCTTCCAATCGGCGTGTGTTGAATCGCCGTCCGAGCCGCTCCTCCCGCCGCTGGACCCGCGCGATACGAAGGCGGATCTCTCCAACGAGGAGATGGTGGTCAGACGCGATGTCGGCACTGCGTTTGTTCCGAACGTCAAGAAGGCTCCTTCTCCATTTTCGGCTGATGCAGATGTGGTCGATTTGATTTTCGGTATGTCCATCACGGGAAACCCACGTGACTTTGTGCACTGGTCGATGGGGGAAGAGCGAACCCCCGATCACCATGTCGTTATTGCCACAAAACTCTGCCAACAGCTCACCGTTTTCGCTCATTTCGCCAAGACCATGGCGCCCCATGACACGCTCATAATCCGTGTTGTCGGAGCCGATCTTCGCATTGAAGTCGCCGATGTAGATCTTGATGTCACCTCTCGGAATTTTATCCACGACTGCATTCAGTTGACTGTAAAAGTTCTCTTTGTCCTGTAACTCGGCAGCATCGGTTGGCGCATAACATTGGATTATGGTTAGGTTACGAACCCGCGTTCTGAATCTGGCAACGATTATCCTCTCATTGATAGGTTCCCACTTGATGAGCGCCGCATTTGCTTGGGCGCTAAGCAGGAAACCAACTCCACGGTGGCGGGGAGCGTTTTCACCTCGAATACCAGAATAGAGTAGTACCTGTCCCGACGGCAGCTTGTGTTCTCCAAAGTTTGGCCAACGGACTTCGCTTAGTCCCAGGATTTCGAGCTTCATGCGTCGAGCCTCGCTGGCGAGTTGTGCCAGCTTCCCCTGTTGGGCTAGCGTTAGTACATTCCATGTTCCAATTCTTGTCCGTTGTTTTGCGCTAAAAGTCGTTGCCGTAATATCAGTCCGTGATCTTTCTCTATTGGTTTCTGTAACAGTTGTAAAGTTTCGGGGACAGTAGGTAGTTAGCCTAAGGTCTCCTATCCGCCGTGATGGGGCTGCCATCTTGGGTATAGCTTTCGGGGATAAGCATTTCTTGTTTCAGCCGCTGGATGCCAGGCAGACGCTGTTTGAGCCGCACCTCCATGGTGGACAGACGCTCAGTTATTGTGTAGATGGGGCTGCCATCTTAGATTTAGCTGACACAATACAGCATTTCTTATTCAGCCGCTGGATGCCAGTCAGACGCTGTTTGAGCCGCACCTCCATGGTGAACAGACGCTCAGGCCGTGTAGGCCGAACCCGCTAGGGGCCCCCTTCCCTGTCAGCATATGACCAAAGCTCCCACCGGGGTTGGTTACCCGATCTTCGCTAAGGTTGCTCATATCCCAGGAGACACCACGAGGAGGTAGGGATAGGAGTTACTGGGTAAGAGGCTAATGGACCACTAATGGGGTCTATTTTATCCTTCAAGTACTCGCGGTACTGGTGGTACGCATTACCCAGTCGTTTGCCCCGCTGGCCAATGGCCAGCGGTGATGAAAAGAATATGATACTTTTACATCATCCCCTAGCCCTTCGCTCATTTTCAACTTCTATTCAATTTTCATACTGCCGTACTCTAACGGAACTATCCACCTACTCTCTTCTAAAGATCATTCTCTAGCTAATAAATTATCACACTAAAGCTTCATGTTAGCATTTCCAACCAACTCAACATTTTTGGCTGGAGCAAAAGTGAGGATAACAAACTTCGCACTTGAAAATGGAATTACACAAGTGTGCGTGTTATAAACGTCAGAGAGCTCAATTGGAGACAAATTTGCAAATGCTTTTATTTTCCAAATAAACAATTTATTATATATTTGGTAGAGTCGGTGTATAATGAGTCACTAGAGTGATACGATTTCAAATTGAATCCTGACTAATCTCTCAAAATTTTAACCCATTTGGTGAGAAACTGAGATGGCACAAACCATTTGAAGTTTGTATGGGAATAACTATGGTAAAACCAAGATTTTTGTTCATGTCTATCTAATAATTCACCATATAGGTCTGCTTCCTGGTCTGCTTCAAAAGCTATCAACTGTACTTGTAGGAAATATTCTGAGCTACAACTTTGCTGAACCACTTTTCGATCAAATATACACACCAAATTCTGTTTTCATCTTCCAGCAAAACGGTTTGCTGAAAATGATCCAGCAAAACGATTTTAGCTGAAATAACAGCTAACAACTTTTTAATTACTGAAAATCCAGTAATCCGTTGTTTTTGCCGAAAACCAGCAAAGAATGAACTGTCAAAAAGACTTGTGGTTCTAGTTAATTAGTTGGAAGACCGCTTATAAAAAGCGTTGCGTTGTAAAATTTTAACTGGATTATAATTGTTTGGCTATTATACCTATTTTGCATAATAATAACGGTAAGACAGGGGAATATTTTGAAGGAAATATTATCTAGTAACAGATTGCCTTTTATTCTAGATAAATTCGGTAGAAACATGGAGAAGATGCTTACGTGCGAATTGAGAAGAACTTAAAGATAATCAATCTAGTAATCAATAGTTTTGTGTAGTGTTATTTCAATAACGGCACACTAATCGAGTCAGTGACGGTTTTACCAACAATCAATACGAAACTAACGATTTTAAATTGGCTCACCACTTTAGTAGCCTATTGGTCCCAAGCAAACGATTAACGTACCCTATTCTAGTTGAAATTCTATTACTACACTATGTTTGTTTTGATTCGCTATGAAAGTTTGACTGATAACATCAGGGGTGTGTGGATTCATGCAGAACATGCAGGGGTGAGTGAAAAAGCTTGGGACCCTGCTTGGGACTGCTTGGGACCGTTGTTCTGGTACTGAGTGAGCCAAAAATAATAATGATTTTCTTCGGGACCCAGTGGTCTTAGAGTTACCTCTATGGTTTTACCGAGTTTTTGAATTACGGAACTGTTCGGTAAAAGTTTAAAAATCTATGGAAAATTTATTAATGAGAAAATTTGTTCTGAACTTGTACATACATAGTTTTGTTAACCCCATATAATGATAGAAAATAAAATTGGTCGATTTCATTGATTTCTTACGGATAACGGTAATTTGAATTTTTACCGACTTTTTCAGCAATTCAAAAACCCAGTAAAAAATACTGACTCCTGTAAAAAAAATCTTAGTGTGGACTGAATAAAAGAGGGGTTTAAGAGATTTCTCTTGATGCATTGATTTCCTGTTTTTCTTATTAAAACGAGAAAAGCTTCTCGTAATTGCGTAATTGCTGAAATTCCAGCAAAATCAACCTCATTTTTTTCAACAAAGAAATTGCTGATTTTCCAGTAACCTTCTGTAAAAAAATATTTTCTGGAAAGCCAGCAAAATTGACTTTGCTGGAAGGATTGCTGGTTATACAGCTCGGTAAAATCCAGCAAAATTTTGCTGGTTTCCAGCAATAAAAAATGAGTGTGTAAGGATCGAAAGTTATCAATGGTTCAATGAGCTGATGTTTTATGATCATGCTCAATCAACTGCTCAGCAGGCAACATTGGTGTTTCTGAGGCGTTGAATAGGACACAACATCATGGCTACTATGTCACACTTCACAATACAGTGTTGCCTACAGAGCAGTTGCTTGATCATGTCATAAGTTTACCAATCTCTTAAATCTATATATGTATATATATATATATAAATGAATTTCTGTCTGTCTGTCTGTCTGTCTGACCCTTATAGACTCGGAAACTACTAAACCGATTGGCGTGAAAATTTGTGTACAGGGGTTTTTGGGGCCGTGGAAGGTTCTTATGATGGTTCGAGACCCCTCCCCCTTCTGTAAGGGGGGGCTCCCATACAAATGAAACAGAAATTTCTGCATAACTCGGGAACTAATCAAGCAAATGGAACCAAATTAGGCATGTGGGGGCGAGTGTAGGGGTATAAGGAGATAATCATAGGGGGTAGCCCCTTAGATAATAGGGGGAGGGGGGCTACGTACAATATAGCATGTTTTTTTTTTTAAATCGGCGCATAAACTCAAGCTAATATTGAATCCCGAGCAAGACCGGGCACACTCAGCTAGTATATAATAACTTTTTCCTGTCTCGTTTTACATAGAAACGATCTTCAGCAAAGTTGTAGCTGAGAAAAATTTTCTATTATGGCTATCGAACTGTTTCGCAGCTCAATATGGAAAAAGACTAGAAGGCAATGAACAAAAAGTTGAGATTTCCCATAGTAATTTACATGTAAACTTCAAATGGCTTGCTGTTTCTAACCAAATGAGTTGTAACTTTGGGTGGCTAATCAGGACCCGATTTGAAACCATTTAAGCACTGTGGAGCGAGAAAGTCAAATTTTGCATCAGTCTAATGAGTCACGCCAAGAGTGAAGCCAAGTCTACCTATTGAACTGTCAAACCGGCTACCTATCGTGCAAAGTAAACAAATCCTTACGATGCTAGGAAAGGTCCACGAAAGGTATTGCAATAAAATATAAAATATAATCGAAGAAATGATCATAAACACGCAGTGAGCACTTATTTGTCATACGGGGCGGGGGGTAAGTCACTATGCCAGCTTGTGCTAACACCCACAAAAACATACTTCAACACACTTCAATCAACTGTTTTTCTCCAGACGTTTCCACGTTTCAAGTTTCGCCCTAATTACAATCTACTCCGGAAATATTTATTTTGAAAAACGGCCACAACTCGGTGACATCAAAGCTAGGTCGATGAGGCATGATGCTTGCCGGGAAGGTTGGTAACGAGAATGAACTTAACGAAACGAAAATATTCATTCCTTGACTTGAGTTCATTCGTCACCAATCAAAAAATTCCAAACGGCCATCAAACACGCAGCAGCAGCAGTTGGAAATTTTCGGTGTAAAAGTTTGGAAACAAGATTTTCTGGCAAAGAAAGCCCCTAAGATAAGTCATAATTTCGTCTATCAACAGAAGGTTTTTGTCCCCTTCCGCGGGAGCTAGAAGAGCTAGTGATTTGCAGACGTGTGGGTCCGGAAAAGCGACTAGCAAAAGAAGCATCAGTAACATGGATGCCAGCGGCGGAAACAATACGAGCAACGGAAAACCGCTCAAATGTAACCAGAATGTTCAGGTCTACCTAAGGGTCAGGTGAGTCCGGAATTCGTTAGGGTTGGGGGATGTTTCTGATGTATGGGAATGGGATTATTTTGCAGACCAACAAACACCCGGGAGAAGTTGATTCGCTCCCAGGAGGTCGTCGAAGTGGTATCGAATCGGGACGTGCTATTGAAACCGACGTTTGTGGACACCAGAAGTTCCAAGAGGTTCACCTTCGATCGGGCTTTCGACATACAGTCGAAGCAGCATGAAGTCTACAATGCCGTGGTGGCCCCGTACATCGAGGAGGTGCTGGCGGGTTTCAACTGTACCGTGTTTGCGTATGGCCAAACAGGCACCGGCAAAACGTACACGATGGTGGGCGAGGAACAGCCGGAACTGAGCTCCGGGTGGGACGATGACACCCAGACGGGAGTCATCCCGCGGGCACTGAACCACCTGTTCGACGAGCTACGCATGACGGAGTTGGAATTTTCGATGCGTATCTCCTATCTGGAGCTGTACAACGAGGAACTGTGTGATTTGTTGTCCACGGATGATACGGTCAAAATTCGTATCTACGACGATGTCAACAAGAAGGGATCGGTTATCGTGCAAGGTAGGTGTAGTATAAAATATATTTGTAATTTACACTTTATAAGATTTGAAAGCTGCTGGGGGTTCCTGAAGATAAAGCGTGCAGGTCAGTATATTCCGGAAGTTTCTCCGTGTTCGTCGCTCGGTGTTTTCAGTAGACTGATCCGCGGAGTTAGCAGCGATTCGACATTTATTTCCACCTTCTGCCAGCGTTTCCAGCAGTCACGATCCCGACTTAAATGGCCCAGTCTCTCCAGAAAAGTTTCGTAGCTGTAATCCTCCGGAGTGAAGGCGTATATTCCCATTTCACCTTCCTCCCTAAAGGCGTCCAAATCTTCCAGCCAAGTGCGATCTGCAAGCTTTTGTATTGCTACGCGGTTTGCTCTGCGACTACTGAGGCGATGATCGGACATCTCTGCAAAGGATTTGCTGAAAATAATGAATAATTGTTTTGAATCATTTGCAGCTATTACGTTCGGTTTAGATTACCTGGAAAAAGCGTAATTCAAAGCCTGCGCCACCAGGTACTTGGTAGTTTCGTGCCTCAAAATATCATGGATCCGCTCGTCCGCATCGAAGCTGTTCAACTGGGCTAGCAAGCTCGGACGAATCAGGGTAAACCGGACCAAATTCATAACTTCGCTGACATGTTCTTGTCGGTTTTCCCAATCCTCGAGCAGCCAGATGCATGCCGCATAGAAGACGTCCGCCTCGGAGAACACTCCAATGTAACTCGATTTGAGCAGGATGTTCAGATCTTCCAGTGGCAATTGCATGAATTCTCTTGAAGCGACCAACGGTAGAAAGAACTTGCAGATCCTCTTCAGAAGCATATTCTGAAGAATGGTTTGCTGGAACCGTGCCGCTTCGATGTACAACAGAAAGGCACGGTCCTCCACAAGTGCCTCGATGCTATCCATACAGATCCAGCACTGGTTGATCAGATGCTTTATCCGTAGATATTCCGCTGCAACGAAGACCTCAACGAAGTGCTCCCTCTTGATGTCCGCCTTGGGTGCCAGCATCCAGGCATATATGATCTGGAATGCTTCTGGTGTTACCTTTTCCTGCGGCAGAATCACCGCCCGTTCGTTTTCCAGCTCGTCGAACGCCTCCGAATAGCACTGGAGCAACAGCGAGTGGCAGTCGAAATGGGTGTCCCCGATACGAACCTGCATATCCGGTTTCCGGAAGCTTTTAAGCCGTTGATCAATCAGGCTGAGGTGATCCAGTTTATCGTCAAACTCGATGGCCTCCCAGTGTTCCGTGTGGAGCGGATCGTAGCCTTGGTCGATGAGGGACTTGATTTCCGTTCGGCCGGACATTTTCTTACGCTTGAAGCTTGCCTCTGATGGAGGAACTTCTGGTTTGATCAACTTGATTGTGAAACGTCAGGAATGGAATGGAAAAAAATCGTTTCTTGGCCATCGCCTACTGGAGTTTTTAGGTCGGCTCGATATGGTTCCAGGTAGAGAGGGTCTAGTAAGGTGGATTCCGTCCTGAGCGATATTTCACGCGCGGGGCGAGATTTTACGAAGGTACGAGAGGGAGAAAAGTACTAGTCTCTCTCAACGCAAAGTTTGCTCCACTCCGCTAATGCACGCTCAGATGTGAAAATAACATCAAACTATGAATTAATCCTAAATTTAAAAAAGAAGATATCCGGCTTAGCTCGGGAAGTGTTTATGAGTTATTAATTGAATACGTCTAAAGCATCAAACTTCTTCACTTAAGTCACTTTTTTTTTACAACTATAAGTCACTATTTGGTCACTTATTGCTTTCAACATGGTCACTAAAATCACAATTGTTGACAGCATTGATCACTACCAGCCTTGTAAATGTCCAATTTTTAACCCTTAAGTTCATTAAATTCTTCTAGACACGGACTTGAAGACCCGTGGACCTTTTTCCCGTTTTCAGTTTCCATTTCCATTATTTAATCAACCCCGTGATTTTCCCGTTTGCATTCATTCCAGGGTTGGAGGAAATTCCGGTCCACAGCAAGGACGATGTCTACAAACTGCTGGCCAAGGGTCAGGAACGTCGCCGGACGGCTTCCACCCTGATGAACGCCCAGTCTTCCCGTTCGCACACCATCTTCTCCATCATCGTGCACATCAAGGAGAACGGCATGGACGGCGAGGAACTGCTCAAAATCGGTAAGCTCAACCTGGTCGATTTGGCCGGAAGCGAGAACATTACCAAGGCCGGCAACGAGAAGGGAATCCGAACGCGCGAATCGGTTAACATCAACCAGTCGCTGTTGACTTTGGGTCGCGTGATTACGGCATTGGTCGAACGGACGCCGCACGTGCCCTATCGGGAGTCCAAGTTGACCCGTTTGCTGCAGGAATCGCTCGGCGGAAGGACCAAGACATCGATCATTGCGACCGTGTCTCCAGGGCATAAGGACTTTGAGGAAACGATGAGCACACTGGAGTACGCTCATCGGGCGAAGAACATACAGAATAAACCGGAAGCGAATCAAAAGCTGTCGAAGAAGACGGTCATCAAGGAATATACGGAAGAAATTGATCGACTCAAGCGGGAACTGTTGGCTACCAGAGATAAGAATGGAATCTATTTGCCGGAGGAGACATACAACGAGATGCTGTACAAGTCGGAAGCGACCACGAAGGAACTGAACGACAAAGTAATTCTGATCAAGGTGCTGAAGGAGGATTTGGCCAAGAAGGAGTCGATTTTCAAGGAGGTCAGTTTGAATCTGATCGAAAAGGAGGATATGCTGCGCCGCACGGAGGACCATCTGTGCCACACGAAGCACGAGCTGACCACGACGAAGCGCTTTCTTAACAAAACGAAGCGACGCTATGCGGAGAAAAAGGTAGTTCTCGACAGACACATAAAGACCGAGGAAGCATTGACCAATCAAGCCAAGGAGCTGATTGAGGTGGTGGAATCAGTTCAGCAAGATACCAATGGGTTGCATGTAAGTCGAAGGGTTGACATGATTGACAGGGTACCATGGTGAGATGTCTGTTTTGCCTTTCAGGACACGATCGATAGAAGAAAAGAAACGGATCATAAGAATCAAAGTGTTTGTGAACAGTTTGTGGAACAGCTGAAGACTCGAATGCAGGCAATGGAAGGAAATGTCGCCAATCTCACGCAAAATTGCCACCAAATATCGTCTTCGATTGTGAGTGATTGGGGTAAGTTAATGCTCGGAATTCGCTCAATTCAGGACTTATAATCCAAGATTCGTTTCAGATAACTACCTCTCAAATCAGGAAACTTTACAGCGGGACGTCCAATCAAAAATCACATCCCTCGAGTCCCTATCCGGGAGTATGTCGTCGAAGGGATCCTCACTGCTGACCACCTTTCGAGCCGATCATTGCAACTGGAGCTCAGAACAACTGAAAGTGGCACAAACGTTCTCGGAAACGATTGAACGGGCAGTTGAATCCCTGCAACTGACGATCACAGCTAACGTCCAGTCTCTCAAAAAAACAATTGCCGAACAGGATGAGCAGCATAAAGCACTTCTGCACGCCACCTGGCAAGCATGCCGGGAAAGTGCAGAGCAAAATTTACAGCTCTGTGCTTCCCAGAAAGCGCTCCTCCTCGACATGGATCAACTGGTCGATCGGTTCGGCGAAAGCCAAACTCGAATCGAAGAGTTCGTTGAAACGTCGAAGCAAGCTTACGACAGACGAATGACCCAGTTGATGGCCATGTGCGAGGAAGTCAAAGCGGAACGAGCTGGTCTGGATCGTCTGCGGGAGGTTGGTCAGAATGTAGCGCAAACAAAAGCTTCTGTTAAGGAACTGATCGCGAACAATGGATCCGCTGTTGACAAAAACGTCGGAAACCAGACCGAATGCATCGGTGTTTTAGAACGGAATTCTCGGCAGCTGGAAGAGACACGACAGGAACATAAAGCAATCGTCGAAGGCCGTCTGCAAAATAATATTCTCTGTCCTGTGGAATCATTAGGCACTCAGCTGAAAGAAACCGTCACCCAACAGAACAGTTTGCTCGGAAGCTTCGAGGAAGCTTCTCGCGAGAGTTGGGAAAAGTTTTCTTCCGAGTTCGAACAGCACCAGGCGGAATGTTCGACTAGCCATACGTCGCAAATGCAAGCGTTAAGTGACAAATTGAACTCCGAATCTGCAGCACAGTCCCAGTTCCGCCACACAACGATTGCCCTGAACAAGCAGCTCCAGCGGAATATCACCTCCTATCAGAATCAAACCAGCGCCAATTTGGCCGAACTGAGCGAACAGGTGGATCGCTTCCATCGGGACGAGCTGACGTCGTATCAACCGACGGGGCAGACACCGGTGCGGAAGACTGTCAACTATCCGAGAGACGTGCCAATGACGTCGCCGCACGATCGCATCATCCGTCGGTTCTGGCGCGAGCGTGGAAGGGCCGATCTGGATCTGTCCACGACCATTAGTGAGGTGAGTGTTTTCCAGTTATCAGTTTTTTTTTTCTCTGAACAAAGCGTAAAATTCCTAAATTAGCCTTGAATTACAATCTTCAATGGGCATGGGTTTCAGAGTCCAGATCTTTTGCTGTAGTTTTCTGCAGGAGATCTGCTGGAAATATAATGAAGTTTATCATGTTTCCTCTGAAAATTTCCCGAATTTATTCTGTATTGAAGGATTTAAAATCTTCCTGCGAAAGGTCTTTGAACGTACCCGGGCCGGGATATTCTCCAAACATATACTGAAAAAGTTAGTTGGAATCGCAGTAGGCCGCGCTTGAAAGCTGACGTGTTTATCTTTTGCTGTGTATTTTTGGTCCGCGAATTAAATATTTATTGCTTTAAATTTGTTAATTTGTTTGCTGAAATTTAGTTTCAGGTGTCCATAAAGTTATCATTTAGTGATATATCGTGTTTTGACTGTGATTGCCTTGAGTGACTCGGTTGACCTAAAATCTAACCTTCAAAATCTACGACGCAGCTTCAGTTTCATTGTTCGGTGTCGTATATTGCCTCCCGAGAGCCCGTTTCTCCGAGTTCGGATGTCACATTTTCGACGTATAATTATGTTCTATTGAGAGATTCGTCACCGTGGGCGAGTTTGAACCCGGTCCGGTTGGTGAATTAGCCAGGGAACATGCTGATAATGTGTCCGTCGCGAGTTTTGGTGGTGATTCGGTGGCCGATATTGCCGTGAATCAGCAAGTTTTCCGCTATCGGTGTCGGAGATTGTGAGCAATATTAAAAATGCCTCGCTGGATACGCCCAAGACTGGAAGTATTACGACCAAGGTGAATCACGAAATGAGATGCAAAGCGTAGAGAAAAACAAAACTACGGAACCCATGGATTGGAGGATCAAATCAACATGGTGAGACCAGTCCAAATACTTTGTTATAATTTTAAAACATAAACTAAATAGGGGAAATGTCGCTAATGTTGGCCTATGGATCTAATATTGGGCCCATCGCTAAAAATCTGCTATTTATCAATTTTATCTAGATGAACGCGTTATTGGGACGTTACTTATGGATATTTTTGGTTGCTATTGAAAATTTAGTCCATTGCTGAATTTATGTATGAGCCCAAATTAGGGACACTTAGGCCGACATTACCTGCATTTCCCCTACGTGCCAGGATTCAAAAGAACATTTTAAAAC